>NW_026652283.1:37496323-37636914 GCF_009828535.3 Hylobates moloch | reverse complement strand
AAAAAAAAAAAAAAAAAAAAAAAAGGCCGGGTGCAGTGGCTAACGCCTGTAATCCCAACACTTTGGGAGGCCAAGGTGGGAAGGTCACCTGAGGTCAGGAGTTCAAGACCAGCTTGGCCAACATAGTGAAACCCTGTCTCTAGTAAAAATACAAAAATTAGCCGGGTGTGGTGGCGCATGCCTGTAGTCCCAGCTACTGGGGAGACTGAGGCAGGAGGATCGCTTCAACCCCGGAGGTGGAGGTAGCAGTGAGCTGAAAGTGTGCCACTGCACTCCAGCCTGGGTGACAGAACAAGACTCCATCTCAAAAAAAAAAAAAAAAAAAATTAGTTGGGCCTGGTAGTGCACGCCTGTAGTGTCAGCCATGAAGCTGAGGCAGAAGGATCACTTGAGCCCAGGAGATTGAGGCTGCAGTGAGCTATAATTGTGCCACTGCACTCCAGCCTGGGTGACGGAGCAGGATGCTGTCTCAAAATAAATTCGTAAATAAATAGGACGGGCGCGGTAGCTCACACCTGTAATCCCAGCACTTTGGGAGACCGAGGTGGGTGGATCACTTGAAGCCAGGAGTTTGAGACCAGGCTGGGCAACATGGTAAAACCCTGTCTCTACTAAAATTACGAAAGTTAGCCAGGCGTGGTGGTGCATGCCGGTAATCCCAGCTACTCCGGAGGCTGAGGCAGGAGAATCACTTGAACCTGGGAGGCAGAGGTTGCAGTGAGCTGAGATCATGCCACTGCACTTCAGCTTGAGCAACAAAGTGAGACTCTGTCTCAAGAAAAAAAAAAAGAAAATAAGTAAATAAAAAAATAAGTAAATAAAACAAAATAAAAAGTACCCACCAGAAACCAAAAGCAAACATTATGTTTGTAGTGGAGGTCTCCCATAAGGGAATGCCCACACTGTGAATCCCACAAAGGCAATAATTCAGGGTTAAATAAGTATCTGAATGTTAAATACAGATGTATTCTATTAAATATTTTACATTAAATACAGATACATCCTGCTAAGTTGAACGTTACTGTAATATGCACAAGCTGTCCTACCCATGCAAGGACAAGGTATAAGGGGTAACTGGGAAAGTATTTGGGCAGCCCCTTAGTCTCCATGAAACTCACCTCATATAAACTGTTAACATCTTGGTCACCTGACCAGGACATTTGTATGAGACCAAGAATATCTCTTCCATGATGTCTTGCCATCTGCTGAATGAGGCATCTCTAAGTAAACAGCTTGAATGGATAATGCATGCATGTTTCTCATAAATGAGGGTCAATCCTCCAAATTATGTTATAATAAAAATGGCAAACCGCGGCCGGGCGCGGTGGCTCACGCCTGTAATCCCAGCACTTTGGGAGGTCGAGGCGGACAGATCACGAGGTCAGGAGATCAAGACCATCCTGGCTAACACAGGGAGACCCTGTCTCTACTAAAAATGCAAAAAATTAGCCGGGAGTGTTGGCGGGCGCCTGTAGTCCCAGCTACTCGGGAGGCTGAGGCAGGAGAATGGCATGAACCCGGGAGGCGGAGCTTGCAGTGAGCCATGATCGCGCCACTGCACTCCAGCCTGGGCGACAGAGCAAGACTCCGTCTCAGAAAAAAAAAAAAGGCAAACTGCAAACCTCACTAAAATAAAGAACAAGAAACACATGCCAATTTTTCATCTCTTCTGGTCAACATTATATTGACTAAGGACAAGAAAAAGAAGAGGTATTAATATTTTTAAAAAGAGATAATACAAGTCCCCAGTAGCTGGACTTGAAGATTAAAGACACTACCTAGAAAATCCAAGCAAATCACTAGCCTGAGCAACACAGCAAGACTCTGTCTCTATAAAAAATTTTTAAAAAATTTAGCCAGGCTTAGTGGTGCACTCCTGTAGTCCGAGCTACTCAGAAGGTTGAGGCTGGAGGATCACTTGAGCCCAAGAGTTGAAGGCTGCAGTGAGCTATGATCATGCTGCTGCATTCCATCCTGGGTGACTAAGACCCTGTCTCAAAAAAAAAAAAAAAAAAGAAAAAGAAAAAGAAAAGAAAAGAAAAGAAAAAGAGGCCAGGTACAGTGGCTCATGCCTGTAATCCCAGCACTTTGGGGGGCCAAGAGGGGTGGATCACTTGAGCCCAGGAGTTTGATATTAGGCTGGGCAACAGTGAGACCCCCATCTCTACAAAAAATCAGAAAATTAGTTGGACATGATGGCACACACCTATAGTCCCAGCTACTCAGGAGGCTGAGGCAGGAGGATTGTTTGAGCTTGGAAGATAGAGGCTGCAGTGAGCCTGTCTAAAGAAAAAAAAAAAGAAAAGAAAAAACTCCAAGCAAATCAACTGAAAATTACTAGAATGAATGAGAGTTAATACAATGATTATGTATAAAATTACCATATAAAAATCAATAGCTTGGCCGGGCACGGTGGCTCACGCCTGTAATCTTGGCACTTTGAGAGGTTGAGGTGGGTGGATCACCTGAGGTCAGAAATTCGAGACCAGCCTGGCCAACATGGTGAAACCCTGTCTCTACTAAAAATACAAAAATTAGTTGGGTATGGTGGTGGGCACCTGTAATCCCAGCTACTCGGGAGGCTAAGGCAGGAGAATTGCTTGACCCTATGAGGCAAAGGTTGCAGTGAGCTGAGATTGCACCACTGCACTCCAGCCTGGGGGACAGAGCGAGACTCCATCTCAAAACAACAACAACAAAACAGCAATGGCTTTCCTATGACCAACGATAATTTATTAGACTATGTCATTAAAGAATATCAATTCACAATTGCTGTAAAGTTTATAAAGAACCAAGAAATAAATTTAAGAAGTGTGAAAATCCTCCATGAATAAAATTGTGCAGTTTTACTCTAAGATATAAATAAGACCCAAATAACACATAGAAAGCCACTTCTTTTAAAGATGTTGCTGGGCGTGGTGGCTCACGCCTGTAATCTCACCTCTTTTGGAGGCTGAGATGGGCAGATCACCTGAAGTCAGGAGTTCAAGACCAGCGTGACCAACATGGCTAAATCCCGTCTACACTAAAAATACAAAATTAGACAGGCGTGGTGGCTCATGCCTGTGATCCCAGCAACTCCGGAGGCTGAGGCAGGAGAATTGCTTGAACCCGGGAGGCAGAGGTTGCAGTGAGCAGAGATCATGCCATTGCACTCCAGCCTGGGCAACAAGAGTGAAACGCCATCTCAAAAAAAAAAAAAAGGCATTTCTCCTCAAATTAATCTATTAATGTGTTTTTTAAAGTGAAATTAAGCAAGTTGACAAAAAATGTTAAAATAGCCAAAAATATGAACCAAGCAGGAGGAGAAACCCTATCAGATATCAAAATGTGTTATAAAGCTATAATTACTCAAATAGAATTTTTTGGCTTAAGTTAAATAAACATAAAAAAACAGTAAAATCTCCAAATCCAGATTATCTACCCATCTATCTAGCTACCTACCTACCTACCTACCTTCCTGGTGGACTTTAGTACATGATAAACATGGCATTTCACATTAGAAAGGAAAATAATGACTATAGTAAATATTGTTGGGACAACTGGTTATCCGTTTGGAAAAAATGATATGTTCCAATCATTCTTTATATCTTATACAAAATAAATTCCAGTTTGATTAAACAAAAACAAAATAATAAAATAATAATAAAATAACAAAATAATAAAAAAATAGTAGAAAATATAGAATATTTTCAAGTTTGGGGTAGGGGAAGGAGAGGCATTTTTGAACAAGACCTAAAATTTAGAAACCATAAAAAAAACTGATATATTAATTACATGATAAATTAAAACTTCTCACAAAAACCGTCATAAGATTAACTATAAAGAGTTACTACAAGTCCATAGTAAAAGATTAACAATCCAGTAGAAAAAATGGGAATTCACATAAGAAGACATGAAAAGGTGTGCAATCAGCAATTGAAACTACAAAGAACAAAAATGATACTTTAAAAAAGTTCATAGTCCAGTCTCGGCTCACTGCAACCTCCACCTCCCAGGTTCAAGCTATTCCTGTGCCCGAGCCTCCCCAGTAGCTGGGATTACAGGTGCCCACCACCACATCTGGCTAATTTTTGTATTTTTAGTAGAGATAGGGTTTCACCATGTTGGCCAGGCTGGTCTCGAACTCCTGACCTCAAGTTATCCACCTGCCTTGGCTTAGCAAAGTGCTGGGATTATATGCATGACCCACCACATCAAGCCTACTGTTTTATTTTTTAAGACAGGGTCTCATTCTGTTGCCTAGGCTAGAATGCAGTAGCATGACAACGGCTCACTGCAGCCTCTATCTCCCTGCTCAAGTGATCCTCTCATCTCAGCCTCCCAAGTAGCTGGGACCACAGGCATGCACCACCATGCCTGGCTAATTTTTTGTATTTTTGTAGAGATGAGGTTTCACCACGTTGCCCAGGCTGGTCTTGAACTCCTAGGCTCGATCCATTGGCTCACCTTGGCCTCCCAAAGTGCTGGGACTTCAGGTGTGCGCCCAGCCTAAAAATATTTTTACAACTGATTACATCTAGATTTACTTGGTATGTATGGAGATGTTATTACTAGACTGCATAATATAGATTAAAGGCAATAAGTACAAATTTGTGCAATAGAAATGAAAGTAAAACTAAAGTCCATTGGTACAAATACTTAGGTTATTATCTGAAACATTCATATTTTCATATTAAGATAATCAGGCTGGGTGTGGTGGCTCACGCCTGTAATCCCAGCATTTTGGGAGGCCGAGGCAGGTGGATCACTTGAGCTCACAAATTTGAGACCGGCATGGGCAACATTGCGAAACCCTGTCTTTACAAAAAATACAAAGATTAGCTGGGCATGGTGGCATGCTCCTTAGTCCCAGTTACTCGGGAGGCTGAGGTGGGAGGATAGCTTGAGCCCAGGAGGCAGAGGTTGCAGTGAGCTGAGATCACACCACTGCACTCCAGCCTGGAAGATTGAGCCAGACCTTGACTCAAAAAATAAGTAAATAAAATAAATACATTGTGAATTAGCTGGGTATGGTGGCACAAGCCTGTAGTCCCAACTACTCAGGAGGATGAGGTGGGAGGATCACTTAAGCCAGGGAGGTAGAGGCTGCAGTGAGGCATCCGGCCTGGGCGACAGAGTAAGACCCTGTCAGGAGTTCAAGACCAGCCTGGGCAACATGATGAAACCCTGTCTCTACTAAAAATACAAAATTAGCCAGGCATGGTAGCGCATGCCTGTAATCCCAGCTACTTGGGAGGCTGAGGCAGGAGAATCACTTGAACCCAGGAGGCGGAAGTTGAGGTGAGCCGAGATAGCGCCATTGCACTCCAGCCTCCAGCTTGGGCAACAGGAGTGAAACTCCATCTCAAAGAAAAAAAAACACAACTAGCTGGGCATGGTGTGCATCTCTAGTGCCAGCTACTCGGGAGGCTGTGGTGGGAGGATTACTTGAATCCAGGAGGTCAAGGCTGTGGTGAGCTGTGATCATACCACTGGACTCTAGCCTCATCCTGTCTCAAAAAAAAAAAAAAAAGTCACCTGGAATTTTTGTGTATACAGGGATGGCTTATCTTCTGGTGGGCTTCATTCATAAGATTATCTGTTTGGATACTATCGTTGGAGAACTCTCAGCTATCTGACTTTGTACGCATTTCTCTTGGCTTAGTAAGTTTCCGTAGGGAAAGATCCTCCAATCTCTAGATTGAAGATACACACTTGGCTGGTGGCATTGTCAGAACTAAGTGAGGGAAGAGGGCTGAGGGTATCACCACTCAATATATAGACTTTCACTTAACTCTCTGTTTGATGGTGGTTCACTATGGGATTAACAGGAACAGTAAGGACAGTGGACTGAAACTGAACAAGGAGAATGATAAGAGAGGAAGTCAGAGAGAAGATGATGGGTATGCTGACAATTAGGGCCTTGTAGACCATTTTAGGAATTAGGAATTTTTCTCTGAATTAGTTAGGAAACCACTAGAGGGTTTTGTTTTTTTTTTTGAGACAGAGTCTCGCTGTCGCCCAGGCTGGAGTGCAGTGGCGCGATCTCGGCTCACTGCAGGCTCCGCCCCCCGGGGTTCATGCCATTCTTCTGCCTCAGCCTCCCGAGTAGCTGGGACTACAGGCGCCCGCCACCTCGCCCGGCTAATTTTTTGTATTTTTAGTAGAGACGGGGTTTCACTGTGTTAGCCAGGATGGTCTCGATCTCCTGACCTCGTGATCCGCCCGCCTCGGCCTCCCAAAGTGCTGGGATTACAGGCGTGAGCCACCGCGCCCGGCCACTAGAGGGTTTTGAGCAGGGGTAGCATAGCCTTACTTGAGCTTTTAAAGGACCACAATAGATTATGGGGGGTGGGAGTGTCATGGGTTAAATTGTGTACCTAAACAAAGATATGTTGAAGTCCTAGCCTCCTGTACTTCAGAATGTGATTTTATTTGGAAACAGGGTCTTTACAGATGTAGTCAAGATGAGGCCATTAGAATAAGCCTTAATCCAGTAGGACTGATGTCCTTATAAAAATGGGAAATATGGACACAGACACAGGCATGCATGGAGGGAAGACTATGTAAGGACACAGAAGGAGATCACCATGTAAAGACAGATGATTGGAGTAATGCATCTATCAACGAAGGAGCACCAAAGATTGCCGGCAAACCACCAGAAGCTAAGAAGAGGCAAGGATTTCTCCAGAGGTTTCAGAAGGAGCATGGCTTTGCCAACCCTTTCATTTCAGACTTCCAGCCTCCAGAACTGTGAGACAAAACTTTTTTTTTTGAGATGGAATCTCCCTCTGTCGCCCAGGGCAAAGGGCAGTGGCGCAATCTTGGCTCACTGCAACCTCTGCCTCCCTGGTTCAAGTGATTCTCCCACCTCAGCCTTCCCAGTAGCTGGGACTACAGGTACACGCCATCCTAACTGGCTAATTTTTTTCTTTTTTTTTGAGACAGAGTCGTGATCTGTCGTCCAGGCTGGAGTGCAGTGGCGTGATCTCGGCTCACTGCAACTGCTGCCTGCCAGGTTCAACTGATTCTCCTTCCTCAGCCTCCTGAGTAGCTGGGATTACAGGTGACCACCACCATGCCCCGCTAATTTTTTGTGTTTTTAGTAGAGACGGGGTTTCATCATGTTGCCCAGGCTGGTTTCAAACTCCTGAGCTCAGGCAATCTGCCTGCCTTGGCCTCCCAAAGTTCACTGTGCCCAGCTTAACTTTTTTTTTTTTTTTTTTGAGACGGAGTCTCGCTCGGTCGCCCAGGCTGGAGTGCAGTGGCGCAATCTCGGCTCACTGCAAGCTCCGCCTCCCGGGTTCACGCCATTCTCCTGCCTCAGCCTCTCCGAGTAGCTGGGACTACAGGCGCCCGCCACCACGCCCGGCTAATTTTTTTTTTTGTATTTTTAGTAGAGACGGGGTTTCACCCTGGTCTCGATCTCCTGACCTCGTGATCCGCCCGCCTCGGCCTCCCAAAGTGCTGGGATTACAAGCGTGAGCCACCGCGCCCGGCCAACTTTTTTTTTTTTTTTTAAGAGACAGAGTGTCAGTCTTGTTGCCCAGGCTGGAGTGCAATGGAATGATATTGGCTCACCACAACCTCTAGCTTCCAGATTCAAGTGAATCTCCTGTCTCAGCCTCCCGAGTAGCTGGGATTACAGGCATGTGCCACCATGCCCGGCTAATTTTTTTTTTTTTTTTTTGAGATGGAGTCTCGCTTTGTCGTCAGGCTGGAGTGCAGTGGCGCAATCTCGGCTCACTGCAACTTCCACCTCTGCGGTTCAAGCGATTCTCCTGCCTCAGCCTTCCGAGTAGTTGGGACTACAGGCATGCGCCACCATGCCCAGCTAATTTTTTGTATTTTTAGTAGAGACGGGGTTTCACCATGTTTGCCAGGATGGTCCTGATCTCCTAACGTTGTGATCCACCCACCTCGACCTTCCAAAGTGCTGGGATTACAGGCGTGGGCCACCACGCCCGGCCTAATTTTGTATTCTTAGTAGAGACAGGGTTTCTCTATGTTGGTCAGGCTGGTCTCGAACTCCCTACCTCAGGTGATCCGCCCGCCTTGGCCTCCCAAAGTGCTGGGATTATAGGTGTGAGCCACAGCACCCAGTCTGACAATATATTTCTGTTGTTTTAAGCCACCCAGTTTTTGGTACTTTGTTACACAGTCCTAGGAAACTATCCAGGGAGCAAGAGCGAAAGCAGGGAGACCACAAGGCCAACTAGTGCTTGGCTTCAGGTCAGTGTTGATGGTGGCCTGAGTGAAGGTCATCACTATGGATCTGACTACATTTTGAAGGTAGAATTTGATAACAGACCAAATATGGGGTATGAGAAAAGGGGAGGCATTAAAAATCATTCAAAAATTTCAGTGCTGTCAGTGACCCAGACATCTGCATTTCTGAGCCTGAGGCCTTTCCCAGAAGTACAAAAGGAAAGCCACTCTAACAGTTCCTACCTTAGACTGAAAGTGCTGAAAAATTATCCTGCCTGGGTGAAGCCCTCAACCAGCGATTCTCAGGAGCTGAGGTATAAATACTCCCGGCTCTGTCTCCCTCGGGTAGGATAATTCTGAGGCATGTGTTTTACACTATTTCCTAGAGTTTCCCTGCGGGATTGAGATCCAGTCAATCAGTGGTAGCTGGCTTAATAACATACCCTTTATTGGCTGCTGTCCCTTCCACATGTCATTTCCCACTCACCTTCAAGTGGTCCCTGTACTTCTAAAATAAATTACTTGAACACTTAGGGGAACAAACTAATACATAACATTTTTTGGCTTGAGCGACTGGAAAGATATTTATTAACATTTATTTATTGGCCGGGCACGGTGGCTCATGCCTGTAATCCCAGCACTTTGGGAGACCGAGGTGGATGGATCACAAGGTCAGGAGTTCGAGACCAGCCTGGCCAACATGGTGAAACCCCCATCTCTACTAAAAATACAAAAAAATTAGCCATGTGTGGTGCTATGTGCCTGTAATCCCAGCTACTCAGGAGGCTGAGGTGGGAGAATTGCTTGAACCCAGGAGGCGGAAGTTGCAATGAGCCAAGATTGTGCCACTGCACTCCAGTCTAGGGGACAGAGAGAGACTCTGTCTCAAAAAAAAAAATTATTAATAAGTTGACATTTATTAAGATGAGGGAGACTTTAGTAGATACAGATTCTTGGGAGAAGATCGGTAATATATTTTGGGTTTTTGTTTTGTTTTGTTTTGACACAGTGTATTACTCTGTCACCCATGCTGGAGTGTAGTGGCATGATCTTGGCTCACTACAACCTCTGCCTCCCAAGTTCAAGCGATTCTCCTGCCTCAGCCCCCAAGTATCTGGGATTACAGGCATGCACCGCCATACTGGGCTAATTTTTGTATTTTTAGTAGAGACGGGGTTTCACCATGTTGGCCAGACGGGTGTCGAACTCCTGATCTCAGGTGATCTGCCCACCTTGGCCTCCCAAAGTGCTGGGACTGATTACAGGCATGAGCCACCACTCCCAGCCGGTAATATATTTTGAACACATTAGTTTTGAGGTGCCTGTAAGGTCACCAAGTGGAGAGGCTGAGTAGGCATAGAGATATACAGTCTGGAGTCAGAGGATAAATTGGTCTAAAAATATACATTTGGGAGTCAACGGCATATAAAGAATATTTAGGGCCATGAGGCTGATGAGCTCACTAAAAGAGTGAGTGTAGATGGAGAAAAGAAGAGGTCCTTGTGTCCTGGGCATTGCAACATGTAAAGGTCAAGGAGGTGATCCAGCAAAGGTGATTGGAGAGGATCAGCCAGGGAGGTAGAAGGAAGAGAAGAGTGTGCGAAACCCCAGACACAAAGGGAGTTACATGTTCTATTAGTCTTTTTCTTTTTGTTTGTTTTCATCTCCCTCATTTATTTTCAGGCTTTCCTTAAAAGTCTGGTGATCCTTTTTTGTCCATTCGCATCAAAGAGGCAGGTATTAAAAGACTGATTTGAATTCTGTATCTATGTATGACGTTTGTCCGTTGGTGGCTTTTCATAATGGAAGCCCCAACTTTAGGTCATTTCTCTGGGGCTGTTTAGTTTCTCCAGAAAATTCCCCATTTGCATGCCTAGGGAGGGAGCAGCCTAGCCACCAGGATAAGGAGACTGTGGGGGCTGGGGTAGGAATGGACAGAGAAGGGTGTGTCTCATGGTTCAGTGTGTAGACTTCCAGTGGCTCGCTCTCTCTTGCTCTTAAAGCTCCCCTTCGGTTCAGTTGCTCCACAGACTAAACCTCTAGACTCCTGAAAGGTTCTAGATCATAGAGGGCTGTAGAGGCTAACTAATCCTTATAGAGACTTTTTTTTTTTTGAGACGGAGTCTCGCTCTGTCACCCAGGCTGGAGTGCAGTGGGGCGATCTCGGCTCACTGCAAGCCCCGCCTCCCGGGTTCACGCCATTCTCCCGCCTCAGCCTCCCGAATAGCTGGGACTACAGGCGCCTGCCACCATGCCCGGCTAATTTTTTTTTTTTTTTGTATTTTTTTTTAGTAGAGACGGGGTTTCAGCATGTTAGCCAGGGTGGTCTCGATCTCCTGACCTCGTGATCCACCCGCCTGGGCCTCCCTAAGTGCTGGGATTACAGGCGTGAGCCACCGCTCCAGGCCTAGAGACTTTCAACCAATCCTCTTGTCTTTCACCCATTCTTCTTCCTGGGTTCCTGGATCCCCTAGTATTTGAGCCTAGCTGGAACTCTGTGGCAGGAAATGGCTAGCTTCTCATGAGCACCACCTCGGCAGACGCTTGGTATACAGCTTTCTCACCACAGCTGATTTTTTCCACTTAGCTTTCCATCTTCTCATCCTCTGATGTTTTTCTCCCACTCTCTTTGTTCTTGTGGGTTTATTCTGGCTTTATTCATTTGCTCTCATTTTTTCTGGGGCTCCAGGAAAAAAAGGAGATAAACACATGTGTTCAAACCACCATTGTTCCTCCTTCAAAGGGGTATTTTGAGATTATCAAATATCCAGCAATTTTTAAAGTTCTGGGACCACAATTTCAGGAAAGATATAAGTTCTCCCTTGTAGAAGCCACATTCCTTGGAGTTCTTGGTACCTCTGGAGTTCCAGAGTATTCCTTGTTTTCTTTTTCCCAGAGGCTAGAAATGGTCCAGAAGCATTTCTGCCTGGTTCATCCATCTGTTTTCCAGCTATCTGACTGTGGAGGCATGTCCTACTTCCCGAGGAGCCAACTGAGGTTGTCTCCTCCCCGTTGCCAAGCCTTATGTGTCTGAGATCCACATAGCAGAAATATATGTACAACCACATTAAGTCCTTAAAGTGAGGGTAGTTAGGAAAAGTCATCTTTAAGTTATATGGAGAGAATATTTGGAAATTTTGGGCTGAGAACATGTGTATGGAGTGGGTGAAGGCAATTTGGGCCACAAAGGTTTTTTTTTTTTTTTTTTGAGACAAGGTCCCTCTCTGTCACCCACGCTGGAGTGCAGTGTCACCATCTCAGCTCACTGCAACCTCCGCCCCCCAGGGTCAAGTGATCTTCCACCTCAGCCTCCCAGGTAGCTGGGACTACAGGCGTGCACCAGAGCATCTGGCTAATTTTTGTATTTTTTGTAGAGACGGAGTTTTGCCATGTTGCCCAGGCTGATCTCAAACTCCTGACCTCAAGTGATACACCCGCCTCGGCCTCCCAAAGTGCTGAGATTGCAGGCCTGAGCCACTGTGCCCAACTCTGGGCCCCAAATCTTAACTTACATTATTGTATACACATCCTGGTGTTTCTAAATCTGCCAAAGTTAGTGCTGATAATAATTTTTTTTTTTTTTTTTTTTTTTTTGAGACGGAGTCTTGCTCTGTCACCCAGGCTGGAGTGCAGTGGCCCGACCTCGGCTCACTGCAAGCTCCGCCTCCCGGGTTCACGCCATTCTCCTGCCTCAGCCTCTCCGAGTAGCTGGGACTACAGGCGCCTGCCACCACGCCCGGCTAATTTTTTTGTATTTTTAGTAGAGACGGGGTTTCACTGTGGTCTCGATCCCCTGACCTCGTGATCCGCCCACCTCGGCCTCCCAAAGTGCTGGGATTACAAGCGTGAGCCACTGCGCCCGGCCAGTGCTGATAATAATTTAAAACATTTTCATAATGCTTGTTACAAGCCAGTAATATTCTACGTGCTTGTCTATTAATTTATAAAATAAATAATCATAGGTTAACTATATAATTTTCAATAACCTTATGAAGGAGGTACTGCCATTATCTTCAATTTATAGCTAAAGAAACCAAAGCACAAAGTAGTTAAATACAAGCCTAGGGCAAGGGGCTGTCACTCCAGAGTCCATGTGCGTAACCCCCAATCTATGCTGCCTCTCTTCTTAGGTTGTATTTTGTTTTGTCTAATTCATAAGATGAAAATTTTAGGATACCAAGTCTCAGAAACCAATCAAAGGCTTTTATATACTATTTATTTTCTATATATTTAACACCTATACCATATCTCGATAGTACCCTCACTGATTTTAGCCCTCTGTTTAAAAATGAGGTTCTTCCACTATCTGAATAGTTCTGAATCCCAGAGGTCATATTGCTTCTCTGTAGTTGGGGTTACTGATAGAGATGCCTGCACCCTTGCAGCAGAGTCTCTGAGTACTTGAGCGCTTGGTCTGAGTTGTGGTACCAACTAGAAGGAAGGCTCATTCTCATTTTCATGATTTTCCCAGTGGACAAAGTCTGTGGGTCCATAGTGAATTCTATTACAATTTCCTTTTTTTCTTATTGGAGATAAGAAGGAAAAAGTCTTAATCTACTTATGGATGCATCTGTTAAAAAATGAAAGGTGGCCAGGCACAGTGGCTCACGCCTATAATCCCAACACTTTGGGAGGCTGAGGTGGGTGGATCACCTGAGGTCAGGAATTCAAGACCAGCCTGACCAACATGGTGAAACCCTGTCTCTACTAAAAATACAAAAATTAGCCAGTCCTGGTGGGCGTTTGTAATCCCAGCTACTCAGGAGGCTGAGGCAGGAGAATTGCTTGAACCTGGGAGGTGGAGGTTGCAGTGAGCAGAGATTGTGCCACTGTACTCCATCCAGCCTGGGTGACAGAGCAAGACTCCATCCAAAATAAATAAATAAATAATAAAATAAAATAAAAGGTGGGGTTGGGCACGGTGGTTCATGCCTGCAAATCCAGCACTTTGGGAGGCCAAGGTAGGCAGATCACTTGAGGTCAGAAGTTCGAGACCAGCTTGGCCAACATGGTGCAACCCCGTCTCTACTAAAAATACAAAAACTGGCCGGGCATGGTGGCGTGCGCCTCTAGTCCCAACTACTCGGGAGGCTGAGGCAGGAGAATCACTTGAACCTGGAAGGCAGAAGCTACAGTGAGCAGAGATCGTGCCACTGCATTCTAGCCTGGGCAACAGAGACTCTGTCTCAAAAAATAAAAATAAAATAAAATATAAAATAAATTAGTAGGGGCAGGCACTGCAGGCATTAGCCAGGGGTACAGAAGCCACCTTGCAAAAGCTAGACGCAGGGCAGCAAGGTGGAGAGGGATGTCCTGAGGCACAGAAAATTGGGGGTGAGAATAAATCTCAGGTGATCCCCAAATTTAGCAGCTGAGCTATAAAGTAGAAAGAGATCTTCCACAGTTCAGAAAGTTGGCGGCCTGTTGGTTTTTTTGTTTGGTTGGTTCGTTTTTTGTTGTTGCTGTTTTGTTTTGAAACAGTCTCACTCTGTTGCCCAGGCTGGAGTGCAGTGTCGCAATCTCGGCTCACTGCAAACTCCGCCTCCCAGGTACAAGTGATTCTCATGCCTCAGCCTCCTGAGTAGCTGGAATTACAGGCACACACCACCACGCCTGGCTATTTTTTGTATTTTTAGTAGAGACAAGGTTTCTTCATGTTGGCCAGGCTGGTCTTGAACTCCTAATCTTGGGTGATCCGCCTGACTCGTCCTCCCAAGGTGCTGGGATTACACGTATGAGCCACTGTGCCCAGCCCTATTTTTTTTTAGACACAGGATCTCCTCTGTCACCCAGGCTGGAATGCAGTGGTGTGTTTATAGCTCACTGTAACTTTAAACTCCTGGGCTCCAGAGATCCTCCTGCCTCAGCCTCCCAACTAGCTAGGACTTCAGGCTTGTGCCACCACGCCTGGCTAATTTTATAAAATTTTTTGTAGAGATAGGGTCTCACTATGTTGCCCAGCTGGTCTTAAACTCCTGGCCTCAAGCCATCCTCCCACACAGGCAACCCACTTTAAAGCATAAAGAGTTTACTAGAATATTGCTGGTGCTCAGAGTCTAAGCCCTGCTGAAAGGAATCCTGATATGCCCTCAAAACATGTGAAGCCAGTGGTGAACTGAATCTAACTAAAGCTGCAACAAAGCTCAGATCCAGCTCTACTACAGATCACATTGACTAATTTGGCTGACAATAGTAATCTGACAAAAAGGGGCTTCCCTTTTTTTAAAATTTTTGTTAGTTTTTACAGTTCTTTTACATAAAATATCCCAGCATATAATAAAAAACACAAAGAACACACAAAGACACACAAAGGACAAAAAAAAGTATGGCCATGTCAACAGAGAAAACAGTACTAGAAGCAGATGAAGTGATAGCTGAGATTTTAAATTATCAGACAAGGACTTTGAAATAGCTCTGATAAATATGCAGAGGTTCTAGTGGAAAAGGTGGATAAAATGCATGAACAGATGGGGGAATTTCAGCAAAGAGGTAGAAACTATAAAAAAGAACCAAATGGAAGAGCTAGAAATGAAAAATTAGAAAGGAAATGTTTTTCAATGGGCTTAGCAGACTGAACACAGCAGAGGGAAGAATCAATATGCTTGAAGACAGGTCAGTATAAATTATCCAAACTAAGGTACAAAGAGAAAAAGAGAGTGAAAATATGGAACAGAGTGTCCAAGAATGGAGACAATATTAAGCATTCTAACATATGTGTAATTGGAGTCCCAGATGGAGAGGGGAGAGAAAAATCAGCAAAAGAAGTATTTAAAGAGATAATGGCTGAGATTTTTCTAAAATAGATGAAAGACAGAATGCACAGATCTAAGAAGCTTAGCAAATCCTAAGCAGGATAACTACATATAAAACCACACCTAGACATATAGTCAAACTACTGAAACCAAAGATTAAAAATAACATTTTTAAAGTCGCCAGTGAAAAAGGACATAGTGCCTCTAGGAAAACAACGATACAAAGAATGAATGACATCAGAAATGGAGACCAGAAAACTGGGGGCTGGGAGGAAGGGAGACAGAGGAAAAAACAAGGGAGACCAGAGGACAATGGATAACACTTTTATTTTTTATTTATTTTATTTGAGACAGAGTCTTGCTCTGTCACTCAGGCTGGAGTGCAGTGGCGTGATCTCGGCTCACTGCAACCTCCACCTCCTGGGTTCAAGTGATTCTTCCACCTCGGCCTCCCAAGTAGCTGGCATTACAGGTGCCCGCCAACACGCCTGGCTAATTTTTTGTATTTTTAGTAGAGATGGGGTTTCGCCATGTTGGCCAGGCTGGTCTCGAACTCCTGGCCTCAGGTGATCTGCCTGCCTTGGCCTCCCAAAGTGCTGGGATTACAGGTGTGATCCACTGGGCCCGGCCTGGATGACACCTTTAAAGTGCTAGAAGAAAAAAAAAAAAAGCTTCGAAAATAAAATAAAAATATTTGCAGGTAGACAAAAGCTAAGAGAATTTGTTCCAGGCAGACTTGTATTATAAGAAATGCCAAAGTAAGTTCTAGAAACTGATAGGAAATGATACCAGAAGAAAGTCCAGATTTGCAGGAAGAGATGAAAACTTGAAATGGTGAATATCTGAATAAATATAAAAGACCTTTTCAAAAATGATCTTTATTTATTTATTTTATTTATTTATTTTTTTTTTTTTGAGACGGAGTTTTGCTCTGTCTCCCAGGCTGGAGTGCAGTGGCGCGATCTCGGCTCACTGCAAGCTCCGCCTCCCGGGTTCACGCCATTCTCCTGCCTCAGCCTCCCGAGTAGCTGGGATTACAGGCGCCCGCCACTGCGCCCGGCTAATTTTTTGTATTTTTAGTAGAGACGGGGTTTCACCGTGTTAGCCAGGATGGTCTCGATCTCCTGACCTCGTGATCCACCCGCCTCGGCCTCCCAAAGTGCTGGGATTACAGGCGTGAGCCACCGCGCCCGGCCAAAAATGATCTTTAATAAAGTATATTTTATATATTTATATATGTATATAATATATTGTGAGATTTATAGAATAAATATATAACAAAGATTCAAAGGAGAAGAGGTAAGTAAATAAAATACCACTGTAAGGTTTCTTACATTATTTATAAAGGAGCACAGTATTATTTCAAAGTAGACTGTGGCAAGTTTTTTTTTTCATAGAGACAGGGTCTAGCTATGTTGCTCAGGCTGGTCTCAAACTCCTGGGCTCAAGTGATCCTCATGCCTCAGCCTCCCAAAGTTCTGGGATTACAGCTGTGAGCCACTGTGTCCAGCTGACTATGATAAATTAAAATGGCTATTATAAGAAGTGTAAGGCCGGATGCGGTGGTTCACACCTGTAATCTCAGCACTTTGGGAGGCTAAACCAAGATGATCACTTGAGCCCAGAAAGTTGAGGCTGCAGTGAGCCATGATTATGCCACTGCTCTCCAGCCTGGGCAAGAGAGTGACACTCTGTTTCAAAAAAACAAAAAACAAAACAAAATATAGCTAAGAAGCAATAGAGAAAATATGTGGAATATTAAGTTCACCCAAAAAAGGTGGGAAAGGAGAAACAGAAGAAACAAAGAGAAGACAAATACCAAGATGATAGACTTAATTATCCTGATTTGATTATTACATATTGTACCCTTGTCTCAAAATATCACATGTACTCCATAAATATGTACAACTATTATGTACTCATAAAAATCAAAAAGAAAAAGGCCGGGCGCGGTGGCTCATGCCTGTAATCCCAGCACTTTGGGAGGCTGAGGGAGGAGGATCCCTTGAGCTTCGGAGTTCGAGACCAGTCTGGGCAACATGGCAAACACCCGTCTCTACAAAAAACACAAAAATTAGTCAGATGTAGTGGTACATGTCTGCAGTCTCAGCTACTTGGGAGGCTGAGGAAGGAGGCAGGCTTGAGCCCAGGAGGCGGAGGTTGTAGTGAGCCGACATCGTGCCACTGCACTACAGCCTGGGCAACCCTGTCTCAAAAAGAAAAAAATGAAAAAAAGGCGGACATTTGCATTCGTTTATCCTTCTCTCTCAATACAGACATGTAGATATAAGAAATGGCAGAGGGGTTGTGATAACAATACTGTATTTAATGGTCACAATATGTAAGTATCATTTGGTTCCATTAGAAGGAAAAATTATAGCATCATTGTGTCAGGCATTACATTTGGTGATTTTCTGAGTATTACTGGTAGCATCTGGGCTTATTGATCAAATACATATTCTTATATTGGGAACTCATATATCTAACACTCTTCTAAAACTTGGCATTCCTGACAAGAGTTGATATCTATCTTTCAAGAAGATAACAGGGTCATGCATCTGTCAATACAGCAAAGAAGCATCCTGGAAGAGTGAAAGGAGCATTGGAATTGAAGTTAGAGAGGTGAGATTCAAATCCCAGCTAAGCTATTAATTAGCTCTGTGATCCTGAATAATAAACCCTCTCTCCTACTCTGGGCCTCAGTTTCCATTTATAAAAATGGGGATAGTAAGAGTTACCCACTCTACAGGTTTCTTGTGTCAGCTAAATAATATATATGGAAGGCTTCATTCAAACAATGTCTAACCCATGATAGGAGCTTCTTTTAATTATCCATTACTGCATAATAAACCATACTAAACAACAAACAACAATCATTTATTTGCCCATAATTCTGTAATTTTTTTTTTTTTTGAGACTGAGTCTTGCTTTGTCACCCAGTGAAATGCAGTGGCGCTACCTTGGCTCACCGCAACCTCTGCCTCCCAGGTTCAAGCAATTTTCCTGCCTCAGCTTCCCAAGTAGCCAGGAGTACAGGCATGCGCCACCACACCCAGCTCATTTTTGTATTTTTAGTAGAAACAGGGTTTCACCATGTTGGCCAGGCTGGTCTCGAACTCCTGACCTCAGGTGATCCGCCTGCCCCGGCCTCCCAAAGTGCTGGGATTACAGGCATGGGCCACTGAGTCCGGCCCATAATTCTGTAATTTGGCTGGGTTTAGCTGGTTGATTCTTCTCCTGGTCTCATCTTTGGTCACTCACATGGTTGTATTCATCTGGTGGCTAAATGGGGCTGGGTGGTCCAGGATGGTCATGTCTGGCAATTAGCTGTTGGCTGAGGTGTCTTGATTCTCTTCCATGTGGCCCATTCAATGGGATAACTTGGTTTCTTAAA
This sequence comes from Hylobates moloch, assembly GCF_009828535.3. Taxonomy (NCBI): domain Eukaryota; kingdom Metazoa; phylum Chordata; class Mammalia; order Primates; family Hylobatidae; genus Hylobates; species Hylobates moloch. The sequence goes on along the minus strand of NW_026652283.1, from coordinate 37,618,578 downwards.
TAGTGGCCACAGGCCAGACGTGGTGGCTCACTCCTGTAATCCCATCACCTTGGGAGGCTGAGGTGGGCGGATTGCCTGAGGTTGGGAGTTCCAGACCAGCCTGACCAACATGGAGAAACCCCGTCTCTACTAAAAATACAAAATTAGCTGGGCGTGGTGATGCATGCCTGTAATCCCAGCTACCTGGGAGGCTGAAGCAGGAGAATTGCTTGGACCCAGGAGGCAAAGGTTGCGGTGAGCCAAGATCATGCCATTGCACTCCAGCCTGGGCAATAAGAGCAAAACTCCATCTCAAAAAAAAAAAAAAAAAAAAAATAGCGGCCACAGTGTTCTGAGATAATGAAACTGAAAGCTGCAAAATCCCTTAAAGCTTAGCCTCAGAAACTATACAATGCTACCTTCTTTTTGTTGTTGTTGTTGTTTTTGAGACAGAGTCTCATTCTCTAGCCCAGGCTGGAGTGCAGTGGTGTGATCATAGCTCACTGCATCCTTGACCTCCTGGGCTCAAGTGATCCTCCCACCTCAGCCTCCTGAGTAGCTGGGATTACAGGCATGAGCCACTGTGCCTAGTACAAAGCTACTTGCGATACATTCTGTTGATGTGGGAGGGCAGGGGAGTGGGAGAGAGGGTCTTGCTGTGTTGACCAGGCTGGAGTGCAGTGGTGCAATCATGGCTCACTGTAGCTTGACCTCACCGGGCTCAGGTGATCCTCCTACCTCACCCTTCTGAGTAGCTGGGGCCACAGGCATGCACTACCAGCCCCAGCTAAATTTTGTATTTTTTGTAGAGATGGGGTTTCACCACATTGCCCAGGCTGGTCTTGAACTCCTGGGCTCAAGCTGTCCACCTACCTCAGCCTCCTAAAGTATTGGGTTTACAGGCATGAGCAACCATACTCAGCCTATTCTGTTGATTAATACAAGTAACTAGGACAGCCCAGATTTAAGAGATGTTGAATGAGATGGGAGGTACAGCAAAATCACATTGAAAAAGGAGAAGGCACAGCCAAGATTATTCTCTCAGTCTACCACAATGTTCAATAAAGGTTTGTGTGGTGAATGAATGACTGTATGTCTTATAGTTCTATTCTTCATATTCAAGGTCTGCTATGATCCTGCTTCTGGAGCACAAATCTCATATCTTTTCTATAACACTCATCACAGTCTACTTCACAATTTATTTGTAATGATATTTTATCCTCAGAGAAAGATAACTTGTCTTGTTTTCTCTTATATCTCATGAGTCTAGCAGATATTCAGGCTCCAAATAGACACTCTGTAGATGCTTATTGAGTTGGATTTAAACAATCTTTAGATCTTATTCCCTACTTTCCTTACCATCATCACCTACTAGTCCCCTCTAAAGTCATTAGTTGGACATTTCCCTTAATATCTTACTGTTATTCCTGTCTCCATGCCTTTACGCATTTTATTTTCTCTGCCTAAAATACTTCTCCTTTTCCTCTTTGCCTATTGTAATGTTTCTCACTGACATTTAGCAACCTTGGTCTTATCCACAAAATGCCAAGAGAGTCTGGGCCATTCTGACAATCATGATAAATCTCCTGGTTGAATAACACTGGTAAAACCATCCTTTGGGCCTATAGTAAGCACAAAATTATATTGTCGGTCCAATAACACCTCCTGTCTTAGAAGTTCCTAAGTGTTCCCCTATCCCAACTATATTGTGTTTGAAGGAGTTACTATATTCTCATAAGGCTCTACCCTTCTAGGTATAGTTGAATTATCTGGCATTCCTGAAGGGGGTCAAATATTAGCCAATCTATAAGCGGGAGCTGAAATGTAATAGAACGTAGGAATGGGCCGGGCACGGTGGCTCATGTCTGTAATGCCAGCACTTTGGGAGGCCGAGGTGGGCAGGTCACCTGAGGTCAGGAGTTCAAGACCAGCCTGGCCAATATGGCAAAACCCCGTCTCTACTAAAAATACAAAAATTAGGCCGGGCACAGTGGCTCACGCCTGTAATCTCAGCACTTTGGGAGGCCGAGGTGGGTGGATCACGAGGTCAGGAGATCGAGACCATCCTGGCTAACACAGTGAAACCCCATCTCTATTAAAAATACAAAAAATTAGCCGGGTGTGGTTGCGGGCACCTGTAGTCCCAGCTACTTGGGAGGCTAAGGCAGGAGAATGGCGTGAACCCCAAAGGTGGAGCTTGCAGTGAGCCGAGATTGCACCACTGCACTCCAGCCTGGGCGACAGTGTGAGACTCCGTCTCAAAAAAAAAAAAAAAAGGTAGGAATGGACCAGACTCCATTTGTCCTTATGTGGTAGAATTCTTTTTCCCCAAGCATACATAAATGAATAGTCTCTTTAGACTGGTTGAGGCATATGTAACTGAAGTATAATTGACAAGTGCTAGGGATGCTAATGTCTAAATAAACACTACTGTCACCACCAAGCCATTAAGTTTCTTTAATGGAGGTGGGAGTCATGAAAACACTTGGGTTTTTATAAAAACTGAAGTAAAAAGCTTGAGAAAAAAATTGAATATAGCAGGGTAGAAGAATTTCTCATATTCACTTTTCCTGAGTAGGAAGCCAGAACGAAAAGGGGAATTGAAGAAAAAATATATGAATGGAGGCCAGGCACGGTGGCTCATGCCTGTAATCCCAGCACTTTGGGAGGCCAAGGCGGGTGGATCACGAGGTTAGGAGATCGAGACCATCCTAGCTAACACAGTGAAACCCTGTCTCCACAAAAAATGCAAAAAAGTAACTGGGCATGGTGGCAGGCGCCTGTAGTCCCAGCTACTCGGGAGGCTGAGGCAGGAGAATCGCTTGAACCCAGGAGACAGAGGTTGCAGTGAGCCGAAATCACGCCACTGTACTCCAGTCTGGGCAATAGAGCGAGACTCCATCTCAAAAAAAAAAAGAAAAAGAAAGAAAGAAAGAAAATATGTGAATGGAATACAAAAGAGTTCAGGTTTGGGGTGCTGTGGGGATAGCAGTTTGGAAATAGAATGGAGAGAAAGGCTGAGCCTGGGGACCACCTCTTTAGTCACCAGAAGTGACTCCAATTTGGACAATGAGTAGACCGGGGAGAGCTAGGAAGGAGAAATCTTTCATTCTACACATTAATTTGCACCAAGCTAAAGTGAGTCTGTATTTGGAATTAGTGACCTGCATTCTTAATTTTGGTGAATGGCATCACAATCCATCACTCACCAGCACAGAAATGTGGGTGTCACTGGAGTCAGATTGACTCCACTGTCCCTCGCCCCTCAAGGTTAATCATCCATCAAGCCCTGTCAGCTTTGCCTCTTTTTCCAATCCATCCTCTCCTCTCCATTGTTACTACCATTGACCTAGTTCAAGTTTCCATAATCTCCCACTTAGACAACTGGTCTTCCTGCCTCCAGTCTAATCCCCTTCCAATCCATGCTTCATATGCTGCTAGAATAATCTTTCTCAAGCATATATCTGGTCATATCGCTCTCCTTAACAAAGTCCCTCCCCACACCCCATCTGCTCTGTTCATACTGTCTAAAAACTAAACTTTTAGGCATAGCATTCCAGACCTTTTGTTCCTGGTTTAACCTTCATTATCTAACCTGTTCATAACCTGTTTAGCCTTTATTCTGGCCACACCTCCACACCATGCTCTAGTCATACTGACCTACTTTTAGTTCCTCAAACACAACATGCTTTTTCGAGCCCCTTCACAAACCTGGAATGCCTTCTCCTCCCTATACCAGCCTGGAGAACTTCAATTCATCTTTGAAACTCAGTTCAGGCCGGGCGCGGTGGCTCACGCCTGTAATCCCAGCACTTTGGGAGGCCGAGGCGGGCGGATCACGAGGTCAGGAGATCGAGACCATCCTGGCCAACACAGTGAAACCCCGTCTCTACTAAAAATACAAAAAATTAGCCGGGCGTGGTGGCGGGCGCCTGTAGTCCCAGCTACTCGGGAGGCTGAGGCAGGAGAATGGCGTGAACCCCGGGGGGCGGAGCCTGCAGTGAGCCGAGATAGCGCCACTGCACTCCAGCCTGGGCGACAGCGAGACTCTGTCTCAAAAAAAAAAAAAAAGAAAAAAAAAGAAAAGAAACTCAGTTCAGGAGTCATCTGCCCACTGACTTACCCCAGGCACAGTCAGTTGTCCCTCCCTCAAGGACAAATAGCTCCCTCCTGCAGCTACCTGTACACACCTCCATATCACACATGCTTGTTTGCTTGCCTGTCTCTGACTGCAGTGGGAAGCTCTCTGAGGACAAGATTGTATTTTATTTGTCTTTATATTCTTTGTATCTAGTAGGGGCTTAAAATAGGTGCTCAAATGGATGAATGTTTTATAGGTACTTTAGATTTGCCCAGTGTCATGGTAAGGGAGCTTCTGCACACAGACTAGCTGATGGTGTGTGCATATATACCTTGGGAAAAGGCCCTGGCATTTTTTTGTTTTTGTTTTTGTTTAGTCTCTAGTATTTTAACCACTTATTCAACAATCATTTATTATTTATTTATTCTTTTTTTGAGACAGAGTCTCACTCTGTCGCCCAGGCTGGAGTGCAGTGGTGCAATCTTGGCTCACTGCAACCTCTGCCTCCCGGATTCAAGCAATTCTCTGCTTCAGCCTCCCAAGTAGTTGGGATTACAGGCGCCTGCCACCATGCCCCACTAATTTTCTGAATTTTTAGTAGAGACAGGGTTTCACCACCTTGGCCATGCTGGTCTTGAACTCTTGACCTTATGATCCACCTGCCTTGGCCTCCCAAAGTGCTGGGATTATAGGCGTGAGCCACTGCACCTGGCCTCAACAATTATTTATTAAGCACCCACTATATTTCAGGCCCTATACCTTTAAAAAAAAAATTGAGTCAGGGTCTTGCTCCGTTGGCCAGGCTGGATGCAGTGGTGCGATCATGGCTCACTACAGCCTCAGGTTTAAGTGATCTTCCCACTTCAGCCTCCTAAGTGGCTTGGACCACAGGCGCTCGTCACCACTCTCAGCTAATTTTTAAAAAAATTTTTAGTAAAGGTGAGGTCTCACTATGTTGCTCAGGCTGGTCTTGAACTTCTCAACTCAAGCCTCCTCCTGTCTCAGCCTCCCAAAGTGCTGGGATTACAGGCATGAGCCATTGTGTCCGGACCTGTGCCGTTTTATTTTATTCTATTATTTCTTTTTTTTTTGAGACCGAGTCTCACTCTGTTACCCAGGCTGGAGTGCAGTGGTGCGATCTCGGCTTACTGCAGCCTCTGCCTCCCAGGTTCAAGCGAGTCTCCTGCCTCAGACTCCCTGAGTAACTGAGATTACAGGCACCTGCCACCACACCCGGCTAATTTTTTTTTTTTTTTTTGAGATGGAGTCTTGCTCTGTCACCTAGGCTGGAGTGCAGTGGCACAATCTCGGCTCACTGCAAGCTCCGCCTCCTAGGTTGACGCCATTCTCCTGCCTCAGCCTCCCGAGTAGTTGGGGCTACAGGCGCCCACCACCATGCCCGGCTAATTTTTTGTATTTTTAGTAGAGATGGGGTTTCACCGTGTTAGCCAGGATGGTCTCGATCTCCTGACCTCGTGATCCACCCGCCTTGGCCTCCCAAAGTGCTAGGATTACAGACGTCAGCCACCACGCCCAGCCTACACCCGGCTAATTTTTGTATTTTTAGCAGAGACGGGGTTTCACCATGTTGGCCAGGCTGGTTTTGAACTCCCAGCCTCAAGTGATCCACCTGCCTCGGCCTTCCAAAGTGCTGGGATAACAGGCATGAACCACTGTGCCCAGTGTATTATTATTTTTTGAGACAGTCTCACTCTGTCGCCCAGGCTGGAGTGCAGTGGTGCAATCTTGGCTCACTGCAACCTCTGACTCCTGGGTTCAAGTGATTCTTGTGTGTCAGCCTCCGGAGCAGCTGGGATTACAGGCATGTGCCACCACACTGGGCTAAGTTTTGCATTTTTAGTAGAGACAGAGTTTCACCATCCTCTCCTCTCCATTGTTACTACCATTGATCTAGTTCAGGTTCCCATAATCTCCCACTTAAACAACTGGTCTAGCTCCTATTATTCTGGTCGAACTCCTGGCCTCAAGTGATCCACCTGCCTCAGCCTCCCCAAAGTGCTGGGATTACAGGCTGAGCCACTGCACCGAGGCCCTGTACCGTTTTAAAAGTCAGAGGCTACTATGATAAGCAAGAAAAACAGTTCTGGCCTTCAAGCAGGGTACTCTCTAAGAGAAGCTTCATAACTGTATGCAATGACAATATGAATTTTTTTTTTTTTTTTTTGAGACAGAGTCTCGTTCTGTCTCCCAGGCTGGAGTGCGGTGGTGCGGTCTCGGCTCACTGCAACCCCTGCCTCACGAGTTTAAGCGATTCTCCTGCCTCAGCCTCCCGAGTAGTGGGACTACAGGCACACACCACCACGCCTGGCAAATTTTTTTTTTTTTTTTTGGTATTTTTAGTAGAGATGGGGTTCCACCGTGTTGCCCAGGCTGGTCTTGAACTCCTGAGCTTAGGCAATCCACCAGCCTCGGCCTCCTAAAGTGCTGGGATTACAGGCGTGAGCCACCTCACCTGGCCGAAATTATTTTTAAAATAAGATACTGGGAGATGCAGTTATTTTACCCCACCAAAGGAACATTTAAATAACTTGAATAATCTTAAAATGACCCCACGTCTCAAATGGTTTTAGGATAGAGTGGCATAACCAAGGTCTGCCACACAGTGGCAGTGTTTCTCCAGGGACGAAGGTAATTTAGCAGCCCAGGACTTTGGAAAAGCAGGTAGTTCTCAAACTTCACTCGAGAGGAATAGCAGTACTAAAAATGTAACATGGTATCCTTCCTCAATTTGCAGAAAAAGAAATAAAAGACATAATTCAGTCAATTATCTTCCTCCAAACTTTCTTAAGCCTTTGGTTTCCGCTTTTGTCTGCCAAGGAGCACATATAAACAGAGCACTTTTAGAACTGGCTGAGCATGTTAAGTTCCATGGCTGATCTTTTCCCAGACTTGGAATGTCAGAATTGCTTTTTAATTTTTTTTTGTGATATAATAATATATCCTACTAGTTAAAATGTTTCATCATTCAAATGACCAGATTAACAGCATCAGTACTGCAAAATGCTTCCTATTCATTAAACCTATTTGAGTGCCCTACTCATTACACCTATTTGAGTGCCCTACTCATTAAACCTATTTGAGAATCATGATCTCATCCAATGTTTTCTAGTTACAAAAAAGAAGAAGTTTCTTTTCTTTTTTTGAAATGGAGTCTTGCTCTGTCACCCAGGCTGGAGTGCAGTGGCGTGCGATCTCAGCTCACTGCAATCTCTGCCTCCCAGGTTCAAGCAATTCTCCTGCCTCAGCCTCCCGAGTAGCTGGGACTACAGGTGCCTGCCACCATGCCCGGCTAATTTTTGTATTTTTAGTAGAGTCAGGGTTTCACCATGTTGGCCAGGCTGGTCTCGAACTCCTGGCCTCAAGTGATCTGACTGCCTCAGCCTCCCAAAATTCTGGGATTACAGGCATGAGCCACTGCGTCCAACCTCCAAAAGAGAACACGTTTCTGAGAAACTAAATTACTTACGTAAGTTTATGAAGCCCTCTATGGGACAGGTTCAGACTAATCCCCATAAAGTGAGCACTCCAGATGTTTCCTTTGTTGCCATTTATCAACTCGATAAACAAGGATTGTTGGATGACTACAACAATGAAGGGACAGAGAGGTCAAGGTGATTCACAGGTTTCTGAACTGGTGAGTGGATTATGGTTCCATTCACCAAAATTGAGAATACAGGTTACTAATTCTAAATACAGACTCACTTTATCTGGCACAAGTTAATGTGTAAAATAAAAGTTTCCTGGGGATGGTAGGAATAAGAAGTTGTTGCTTAATGGGCATAGAGTTTCAGTTTTGCAAGATGAAAGAAGTTCTAGGCCAGGCATGTTGGGTCACACCTGTAATCCCAGCGCTTTGGGAGGCTGAGGTGCATGGATCACTTGAGGTCAGGAGTTCAAGACCAGCCTGGCCAACATGGTGAAACCCCATCTCTCCTAAAAATACAAAAAAGTAGCCAGGCGTGGTGGCAGGTGCCTGTAATCCCAGCTACTTGGGAGGCTGAGGCAGGAGAGTTACTTGAACCCGGGAGGCAGAGGTTGCAGTGAGCCAAGATAGCACCATTGCATTCCAGCCTAGGCAACAAGAGCAAAACTCCATTTCAAAAAAAAAAAAAAAAGAAAGAAAGAAAAAAAGAAAAGAATTCTGAAGACGGGTTGCATAACAATTTGAATGTACTTCTGAACTGCATACTTTAAAATGGTTAAGATGGTAAATTTTATGTTATATATGTCTTACCACAATAAAAAATGAATAAAAGGTTTTCCTTTCCTAGCTTACCCCTGTCCACCCATTGTTCAAACTGGAGCTTTCTCTCTTAGCTTCTGTGATGAGTGAAGAGGTGCTCCCCAAAGGTATTTTAAAATACCAATATAAGGAATATTATTTCACTTATTCACTTTCAGAGGGAGCTCAAGAAGTTGTCAAGTGAATGAATTAATTAGTTCAACAAATATTTATCAGTTTTCCTACCTTGAACCTGGGATGTTCTAAGCCCTTTGTTCTCAAAGTGTGGTCTCCAGATCAGCAACACTAGCATCACCAGGGAATTTGTTAGAAATATACATTCCTGTGGGGCACGGTGGTTCATGCCCATAATCCCAACACTTTGCTAGGCTGAGACGTGCAGATTGCTTGAGTCCAGGAGTTTGAGACCAGCTTGGGCAACATGGTGACACCCCGTCTCTACAAAATAAAAAATCAGCTGGGCATGGTGGTGCACACCTGTAGTCCCAGCCTCTTGGGAGGCTGAGGTGGAAGGGTTGCTTGAGCCTGGGAGGTTGAGGCTACAGTGAGCTGTGGTCATGCCACTGCACTCAGGGAGACAAAAAAAAAAAAGGAAAGACAGAAGTATACATCTCTGGACCCCACTTCAGACATACTGAATCAGAAACTTTGGCACTAGGACCCAACAATCACTGTTTTTACCAGCCTTTCAGATTATTCCGATGCATGCTCAAGTTTAAGAAAGACAATTCTAGGTTGCAATGATACAGAAGCAAAGAAAGCAAAGTGCCTGTCCTCTTGGAGCAACACCAGACAAATAGATATAAATAAAATTTCAAGCAAAGGAAAGTGTTATCCGGAAAACCAACACAGAAGAAGGAGGGAGAAGACAGAGGATGCTTAGGCAGCGTCTCTCTGAGGGGTATGAGCTCTGAAGTCACATCAAGTCTAAAAATTGGCTCCACCAGTTTCTAGCCTTTTAAAAGTTTGGTTTCCTCATCTTCTAAGAAAGAGATAATAATATTACAAGTTTACTCTGAAGATTAAATAAGATAACGCTTATAACATCCTTGCAACTGTTTCTGCCACTGAGTAAGGCTTCAATAAACGTTAGCCCTCCACATATGATGGGGAGTGCCATAGATGTATATCTGGGAATTGTTGATGTAGAAATTAATAGTAAAGTGGATGAAAAGGTGCATAAACCAAGACACAAAAAGAGAAGAGGACAGATGATGGGCTCTTGTTGGTGGGGACAGAAGTGGGTTGAGACATGGTGGGGAGGTAAAAAAATGAAGACGTGGAGAGGGAGCTTTTTTCTGAACCCAGCTAAAGCTGGAAACTTGGAAGAGGAGGCCAGTGGATTGGGTGAAGAACCAACCATTTGGTATGCCTGTGACTGAGGAGGTTCTCAGGATGCAGGACTTTTAGTGCTAAAACTAGGAAACTCCTGGGCAAGCTGGGCCAAGCTGGCTGCCCTGGCAGTGGATATGACCATGGAGGGTGAAGTGAGCAATAAATACTCTGACCTTTCTTTCCTGGTGGCCTCTCATCTCCTTACAGTAACCTTATAAGGTGCCTTTACAGGGGCCTGACCCAACCAGAAGCCAGAGGGCAAGGGAGCTGGGATAATATAGTCTAGAGAGGTCAGCCTTGCCTTGACACACATCAGGGTAAAGGAAGGACAGAAAATTGACCTGGAAGGGCAAAAAATAATGGCCAGCACAGTGGCAAAACTGGGATTAGAATTGTCTGGGATAGGCCAGGTACGGTGACTCAAGCCTGTAATCCCAGCACTTTGGGAGGCTGAGACGGGCGGATCACGAGGTCAGGAGTTCAAGATCAGCCTGGCCAAAACAGTGAAACCTCATCTCTACTAAAGTTACAAAAAATTAGCTGGGCGTGGTGGCACACGCCTATAATCCTAGCTATTCAGGAGGCTAAGGCAGGAGAATCGCCTGAACCCAGGAGGCAGAGGTTGCAGTGAGCCGACATCACGCCATTGCACTCCAGCCATGGTGACAGGGAGAGACTCCGTCTCAACAACAACAACAACAACAACAACAACAACAACAACAACAACAACAAAAGAACTGTGTCTGGGATAAACCTGATTTCAGAGCTTCAGTTTTGTTCCAGCCTTGTTTAAAGGTAGAATGCCCTCTAGGAGTGATGACTGCTTTCTACATCCTCAAATTAACCCTACATAAAATTATAAAGATTATCCAACCATATTCTTTGGTATCTGAGCAGCCCACAAAACTTTTTTCTTTAGAGACAAGGTCTTGCTCTGTCGCCTAGGCTGAAGTGCGATGGTGTGATCATAACTCACTCTAACCTCAAACTCCTGGACTCAAGCCATCCTCCCACCTCGGCCTCCCAAAGCGTTGAGATTACAAGCGTGAGCCACGGCGCCCGGCCCTCTTTAAAAAATAAAAGTGGGCCGGGCACGGTGGCTCACGCCTGTAATCCCAGCACTTTGGGAGGCCGAGACGAGGAACATTTGAGATAAGGAGTTCAAGAGCAGCCTGGCCAACATGGTGAAACCCTGTCTCTACTAAAAATACAAAAATTAGCCAGGGGTTGGTGGCGGGTGCCTGTAATCCTAGCTACTCGGGACGCTGAGGCACGAGAATCGCTTGAACCCTGGAGGCGGAGGTTGCAGTGAGCTGAGATCGCGCCATTGCATTTCATCCTGGCTAACAGAGGGAGACTCTGTCTCAAAAAAAAAAAAAAAAAAGGTGTGTGTGTATACATATATATGTGTGTGTGTATATAGGTGTGTACATATGTGTGTGTGTGTATATATATGTGTGTGTGAGTATATATAGATATATTCCGTGGTAAGTGTCATGTACAAGAGGCAGACAGGATCTAGCTGCTCCAGAAACGAAGTCAGTGGAGAAAATCCCCACGGAGACCTTAGAATTCCTCTAAAAAGTTCAGGTACAGGACACTCCCAGGTGCCCAGGAACCGTTTCCCAGCTCACTTCCCCCCGAAAGACTCACCCCTCCAAGCGCACTTGATGCTTTGGCAAGTGTCAAAGGTCAGAGACCAGGGTTCGCCTGGTACCGACGGCCCCGCCCCCGTGCACCCCCAGCTCCCCCAGGCTCCGCTACCAGCAGCTGCGACCCGCCAACTCAGCCTGAGTTATATGAGATTGGGCGGCCGGAGGCGCTGCGTGATTGGTGGGTCGGAAGGGGGCGGGGACTCGCTGGAAAGCCCCCTCTGGATTGGTGAAAACCATCTGGGTGGGACCTCCACTCTGGCTGGGCGGGAAAGCAAGAACAGCACTGCTGGGCTGGAGACGGCGGGAGCCGCTGCTCTCCGACTGAGGGAATCAGAGACAGCTCCGTCCCTAGTGGAGCGCAGGGGAGGCAGGAGTCATGACGGGCGAGGTGGGTTCTGAGGTGAGTTTATGCACACGCCCCCCATGGGGGCTGCGAAGGCCGGGCACCGAGAGGTTAGGTGGGGCCGGGGTAGACCCCGCTGACCCGAGGCGCCCGGGCGGGAGGACTGCGGCTCCCAGCGTTCGCCGCGCCGGCTCCCGCGACCTCGAGACTCGGCCGGGATGGGTTCCGACCGGGCATCCCGTCCCACCGCCGGGCTTCCCGCGCTTCGGGATCCGTGGCCGGGGAGCTCCAGGTCTCTGCGGCGCGCGCTGCCGGCAGCCCAGCCCCTCTTCAGCCGGTTCCTGCCGCCAGCCCTCCCCTTTCGCGCGCTTCCTGTCGCGGAAACTCCTCCCCTCAGGGTGCCCTGAAAGCCAGGAGGCTCTGGCCGAACCCGGCCGCAGCGGTGCGGGGGGATTCTCCGCAAAGAGAGGGCGAGCGAGGGTGTTAGGGAGTTCCACACTGGGCCTGGGAGGGGCCCTGGAGGTCATCGCGCGCAGGCCCTTTGCGTTTTCCGACGGGGCCCCGAGTGGGGAAGTCACCGTTGGGGCTCCTGGCTGGTGGCTGGCAGCTCCCTGGCGAAATTGGGCATAGAAAACAGATGTTTCCAGACCTGTGTCCTTTCTGGGGCCAGATTCGGGCAAGGCACTCCCGCCTTAGGAGCAAAATTTAAAGGGGCGTCAAAACCCTCAATCAAACTCATATTTTAATGCAATATTTTTTAAAAACCAAAATTAATGCAAAAACTTTTTATGATTTGATATTGAACAAAATATCAGACGTTTAAACAAAGAGAAGGTCCGACCAGTCATTTGCACGACCCTGCCTCACTCACCTCACCCTAATCCCATCCCTGTTTCCAATAAACTTTATTTACAAAAGCGGGCGTATTATTTACCTCATGGGCCGTAGATTATTGATTTAATTTTTTAAAAAAATATTGCATTAATATGTTATTTATTTTGATTACTGAATTTTTTGAGACCTCACCCCACCCTGTTCCTAGCCCTGCCCTTTGACGTTGCTGCAAATTGCCTAGAAGATAATCGTCATTCAAAGCAGCCCTATTCCTTGAGCTGTCTGGTTACCTAAATTCGGTTTCCACATTCACAAACAGAAGTAATAGTTTTACTGCTTTGGATTGTTGAGAGGATCGTCAGTGCATATATATTAATTCTCAGCAATCCCAGCACTTTGGGAGGCCAAGGCCGGCAGATTGCTTGAGCTCAAGAGTTCGAAACCAGCCTGCGTAGAAAACGTGGCAAAACCCCGCCGCTACAAAAAAAAAAAAAATTAGCCGGGCGTCACCTGTGGTCCCAGCTACTCGGGAGGCTGAGGTGAGAGAATCCTTTGGGCCTGGGAGGTCAAGGCTGCAGTGAGCCATGATCCTGCCACTGCACTCCAGCCTGGGTGACAGAGTGAGACGCTGTATCAAAAAAAAAAAAATTTGTACCTCGCATTCAAATCAATTTAGTAATTTTTTTTTTTTTTGAGGCAGAGTCTCGCTCTATTGCCCAGGCTGGAGTGCGGTGGCGCAATCTCGGCTCACTGCAACCTCTGTCTCCTGGATTCAAGCGATTCTCCTGCCTCAGCCTCCTGAGCAGCTGGGACTACAGGCACACACCACCACGTCCAGCTAATTTTTGTATTTTTAGTAGATATGGAGTTTCACCGTATTGGCCAGGCTAGTCTCGAACTCTTGACCTTGTGATCCACCCGCCTCGGCCTCCCAAAGTGCTGGGATTACAGGTGTGAGCCACCATGCCTGACCAATTTAATAATTTTTTGAGAAACCACTAGGGTGAGGCCTTGTGCCCTGTTACATTACTGATGTTCATATTTCTCCCTTTATTAATAAGTTGATTCAGAGCCCTGAGAACACTAAGGAGGTAGACTTGGCATCTAGGGTTAGCTTTAAGGTCACTAACTGATCAAGTCACCTAACACAGCCCTCCTCCTTAGGTTTTTATTTGCGACTTTTTAAACTGTCTTATTTAGAAATTTTCAAACCTATACAACCGTAGAAAGGATGGTATAATGAACCCATCACCTTACTTCAACTACAGTTTGAATATCTCTCGTCTGAAATGCTTGGGACCAGAAGGGTTTTGAATTTCAGATTTATTTTGGATTTTGGAATATTTGCATACACATAATGAGATATCTTGGGGGAGGGAACCAAGTCTAAACATGAAATTCAGTTATATTTCATATATACCTTACACACATAGTCTGAAGGTAATTTTATACAGCATTTTAAAATAATTTCATGCATGAAGCAAAGGTTTTACTGCAGCTCATCATATGAGGTCAAGTGTGGAATTTTCATTTAGTGGCATCATGTCAGTGCTCAGATATTTGGAATTGGGAGCATTTCAGATGTTCAGGTTAGAGATGTTCAACCCTTATTTTCAAATCATGGCCAATCTTGTTTTATTCATACAGCTACCCATTTTTCCTCTCACAGGATTATTTGGAAGAAAATCCCAGATATCATATTATTTGAACCACAAATATTTTAGTGTGCATATCTAACAGACAAGAGCTTTCCAAAAATAGATACTATGATATTATTACCACACCTAAGAAGTATCTAGTCAGTGTTCAGATTTCTTTGACTCAGAGATATTTCATTTATTTTTATATGCCATGTTAGCATAATTATTTACATTTTTAGTTTTTTGAATCATCATCCGAAGTTGGCATATTGCAATTGTTTATATTATATATGTGTATATATGCATATATGTATGTATTTTAAGATATACATACATATATAAAGCATACATTTATGTATATAGAAATATACAGGGCCGGTTGTGGTGGCTTACGCTTGTAATTCCAGCATTTTGGGAGGCTGAGGCAGGCGGATCATCTGAGGTCAGAAGTTCGAGACCAGCCTGGCTAACATGGCGAAACCCCGTTTCTACAAAAAATTAGCCGGGCATGGTGGCACGCGCCTGTAATCCCAGCTACTCGGGAGGCTGAGGCAGGAGAATCGCTTGAACCCAGGAGGTGGAGGTTGTAGGGAGCCAAGATCGTGCCATTGCACTCCAGCTTGGGCGATAAGAGCGAAACTCCGTGTCAAAAAAAGAAATATACACATAACCGGGCTTGGTAGCTCACGTCTGTAATCCCAGCACTTTGGGAGTCCGAGGCGGGCAGATCACCTGAGGTCAGGAGTTGGAGACCAGCCTGACTAACATGGAGAAACCCCGTCTCTACTAAAAATACAAAATTAGCCGGACATGGTGACACATGCCTGTAATACCAGCTACTCGGGAGGCTGAGGCAGGAGAATCGCTTGAACCCAGGAGGCAGAGGTTGCAGTGAGCCGAGATTGCGCCACTGCACTCCAGCATGGGTGACAGAGCGAGATTCTATCTCAAAAAAAAAAAAAAGAGAGAGAGAAAGAAAGAAACCACCCAGTTTGACTTGTAGAGTTTCCCACATCTAGATTGCACATCTGTGGTATTATTCAACATGTTCCCCTATTCCCTCTATTTCTTGTAACTTGCTAGTTAGATCTAGAGACTTGATAGGATTCAAATTTGATTGTTCTGTCAGGAATACTTTATAGCTAGTATTGGGTACTTCTATTAGGCAACACATAATGTCTGGTTGTTTCTCTTTTGGTGATGTTAGCAGCCATTAATGATAATTGCCGAGGTCTGTTATTTAATTGAGGGTTGATAAAATTGTGATAATCTAATTCTATCATTTATTAATTCATTAGGATATTTCTCTAAATAGAAACTTCCCCTCATCAATCATATGGATATATTGGGGAACAGTTCACACGGAAAAGGCATAATAAATGGTTGATTCTTTTCATTTTTTTTTACCATTACTAAAAGAGTTGGTTCTGTTAGCATCCTTCAAAGGTGAAAAATGAACTTTTGTTTGTTTGTTGTCCAGTAATTCTAAATGTCATCCCTTCAAGGAACCATTGTATTTGGTTCTTTCCTTAGTTCAGGTTGATGATCCCATGATGATTTGTGTGTCATTATGTACTTGGAGCTTTCAGTCACCTGCTGGTTAATACAAAGTATATTGTCATTTTCTAGGTTCACCTAGAAATCAGTGATCCAAAAGTCATTTCACAAGAGGAAGCAGATAGTCCTTCAGATAGTGGACAGGGCAGCTATGAAACAATTGGACCCTTGAGTGAAGGAGGTTTGTAATAGTATTTTTATTTTTAGGAATAGGTTGCGGGAGCCTCCGTTGTAAGTAGATTGGATTGATTTCATTATTCTCTTGATTTATTACATTATTAATGCCCCATCCTTATTGTTTGTTTTATTATAAAAGCAAAATAACAGTGCTTGTACCTTTTCAAAACTATGTTATATTGTTGAATGTCTAATAGCGACCATATTGCCTGGTTAATTGCATTCATCCTATAATAAAAGGAATTTTAACACCTGCCAGAGGATTAGAACAACTTTACACATTGTAAAGATACGTAAAATTACATTTCCCAGTAAGAAATATTTTTCCCAGGGAAAATGTTTTTCAAAATGTATTTTTAGATTTGCTTTGCTACAATCAGTTCTTAATAGTAGTTACATAATTTCACAAGGTAATATATCACTTGTATAACTGAATATATTTTTGAGGAGTAGTGGGACTAGGAGGAAGATCAAATGATGGTATAATTAAAAGAAAATTGTTTCCTCCAGATTCAGATGAAGAGATATTTGTAAGTAAGAAGGTGAAAAACAGGAAGGTTCTACAAGACAGTGATTCTGAAACAGAGGACACAAATGCCTCTCCAGAGAAAACTACCTATGACAGTGCCGAGGAGGAAAATAAAGAGAATTTATATGCTGGGAAAAATACAAAAATCAAAAGGATTTACAAAACTCTGGCAGACAGTGATGAAAGTTACATGGAAAAGTCTTTGTATCAGGAAAATCTTGAAGCACAAGTGAAACTTTGCTTAGAGCTGAGTCTTCAGTCTGGAAACTCTATGGACTTTACCACTGACAGAAAGAGTTCCAAAAGGCACATACATGATAAAGAAGGAACTGCAGGAAAAGCAAAAGTAAAATCAAAAAGAAGACTTGAGAAAGAGGAGAGAAAAATGGAAAAAATTAGACAGCTAAAAAAGAAGGAAACAAAAAACCAGGTACATTTTAAAGAATAATTTGCTATTGCTTGGGTAGGTTAACATTTTAGAAAAGGTTGCTGTTAGTACTTGAGGTTGTTTCTGCTGTCCGACTGTTGCTTTGAATTGACTATTTTGTGTTGAGAATTATTCTCAATAGGTATGTGATTTAAAACTAACTGGTCTTGGCCAGGTGCAGTGGTGCATACCTCTAATCCTGGCACTTTGGGAGGCCAAGGCCAGAGGGTCACTTAAGCCCAGGAGTTCGAGACCAGCCTAGGCAACAGAGGGAGATCCCATCTCTACAAAAAATTTAAAAATTAGTTGGGTGTGGTGGCCCTAGTCCCAGCTGTAGTTCCAGCTACTTGGGAGGGTGAGGTGGGAGAATCACTTGAGCCCGGGAAGTCGAGGCTGCAATGAAGCTGTAATTGTACCACTGCAGCCGGGCGCGGTGGCTCAAGCCTGTAATCCCAGCACTTTGGGAGGCCGAGGCGGGCGGATCACGAGGTCAGGAGATCGAGACCATCCTGGCTAACACGGTGAAACCCTGTCTCTACTAAAAATACAAAAAATTAGCTGGGCGTGTTGGCGGGTGCCTGTAGTCCCAGCTACTCCGGAGGCTGAGGCAAGAGAATGGCGTGAACCCGGGAGGCGGAGCTTGCAGTGAGCCGAGATCGCGCCACTGCACTCCAGCCTGGGGGACAGAGCAAGACTCCGTCTCAAAAAAAAAAAAAAAAAAAATTGTACCACTGCATTCCAGCGTGGATGACAGAGTAAGACCCTGTCTCAAAAATAAATAAATAAATAAAAACCAAGAAAACAAAACTTATTGGTCTTATTCTATTTTGGGTATGCAGAGGACATTTCCAAATAAATGGGTTTCTGATTTTCTTTATGAGCACATGGAGTAATTCTTTGCTATCTCTGAGCTGATGAAAATTAACTGAGAGAAGGCTTCTTTATGCATCTATCAGTCAGTAGTCTTGTTTGTTAACTAGAAAAACCATCCTCAAATTTATAAACTAGTTGCTTAACAAGTATTTTACTTCAAAAAAATATTTACTGTTTGTTCAGTTAGTTTTAGACAGTTGCATAAAATCACAACTTGGACTTCAAAGGATACGTGTGAGTTAGGAACCAGTGAGAATGTTCTAGATTTTATATGCTTGTCTGTTGATGAAACATGGGCTTTTTCTGGCCTGATCCAAATTGCCATATGATGTTGTGAAATACTGGATTTTTAAATGATTGGATTATGCTTTTTGTTTATGTATTACCTAGGAAGATGATGTAGAACAGCCATTTAATGACAGTGGCTGTCTTCTTGTGGATGAAGACCTTTTTGAAACTGGGTTGGAGGATGAAACTAACTCTCCATTGGAAGATGAAGAGTCATTAGAATCAATAAGAGCAGCTGTAAAAAACAAAGTAAAAAAGCACAAGGCAAGTAAAGCATGATTGTAATAAGAGTTAATCAACTGCTTCTAACCTTTGCTATATTTTTAATTTACTGCTGGAACCTTAATTTTTTTTTTTAACTGAAGAAAAACATGTGTCAGTTGACTTAAGTTTTTCAGCTGTTAATTTTGGAGACTTGTAGTACAAGTGATAGACATGCTAACTTCTTTGGAAACTAGTGCTTTATTATTACCCTTTTAGGAATGCTGAAAAAAAAAACACTAAGATATTTGATGGTGTAGTAAGATGCAGGTAAATAATAGGGAAGAGATGTAAATTTTGCAATCCTATAGCCCTTGAGAAATGAACCCTATAGGGTTTCAGGAAGGGTATCAAAGAGAGGCATCAGTCAAAACATTGTTGTCCCGAGTGTTTGGAAGCATAATTTTTCTTCCTAAGATTTTTTTTTAGCTTCCTGCGAGTTATTATCCCTCTTCAGGGAAAGATGTAAGCAGAGGTAAAAGAAATAAGGGTCCAGACTCCATTTGAGGTATCTAATTTGTTTTCTAAGCATAATAGGATGCTGTGTGTTTAATAATTTCTATTTGATGATTATTGATTTATTAACGTAGCATGATGTGGTGTTGGGCTACAAAAGTAGTCTTCAACTAAAGCATCCTCTTATTTGAATTTCGTTTTTGTCCTAATAATCAACCTGCCATTTCTTTTAGAACAAAGAACCATCTTTGGAGAGTGGGGTCTATTCATTTGAGGAAGAAAGTGAGTTATCAAAAGGAACCACGAGGAAGGTGAGGTAGAGCCCTGTATATTAGTCACACTAATCTCTTTACACAGGAGATTATAGATTTCTTAGGGATAAATATTTTATTTTGTCTATCATATTTTTCTGTTACCCATCATATTGCTTTGTACATGGTAGGAACAAAATATGGATTGGATTGAACAAATTCTCTGAGACTTGGGAATAAATGAATTCCTTGAGTTTATACTGCATTTGGGCTTACTCATGCTTACTATTTCCTTTCCTCTTTTCTTGGAGAGAGCAAACTCTTGAGGGATGAATATCTATCTTTCTGGATATTCATATAATTAATGTAGTCTCACTTTTTGTTTTCTTTAAGGAAAGAAAGGCAGCCAGATTAAGTAAAGAAGCATTAAAACAACTGCATAGTGAGACTCAGCGCCTTATTCGAGGTAATGCAACCCAGTAAACTTTGAGGCAAAATCACAACATTTCTTTGTAAGCTCAACTTGGATGTTGGGGACTTTTATTTTTTTAATACTTCTAATGTGAACTCAGGTTATAATATTAAGTTTAGAATTGATCTTGGTGAAAGGTCATTGTTCTAAAGCCCTTGGAACATTAGTATAAACTGAAGAAATTTTCAGAACTGTAGTGCAGGTAAGGAGGAAATTTTTTTTTTTTTTTTTGAAACAGAGTCTTGCTCTGTCACCCAGGCTGGAGTGCAGTGGCGCAGTCTCGGCTCACTGCAAGCTCCGCCTCCCGGGTTCACGCCATTCTCCTGCCTCAGCCTCTCCGAGTAGCTGGGACTACAGGCGCCCGCCACCACGCCCGGCTAATTTTTTGTATTTTTAGTAGAGACGGGGTTTCACCGTGGTCTCGATCTCCTGACCTCGTGATCCGCCCACCTCGGCCTCCCAAAGTGCTGGGATTACAAGCGTGAGCCACCGCGCCCGGCCTAAGGAGGAAATTTTTTAATGGTTGTCTATGGACTGATTGTGTCAGGATTCTTTGGAGAGGTAGTAATCCCTCCCTGTTTGCAGTTTTGGTTACCTGTGGTCAGCCATGGTCCATGGAATTTAAAAATATCATCCCTTTGTCCAGAGTATCACGCTGTATACATTACCTGCCTGTTAGTCAGTTAGTAGCCCTTTCAGTTATCAGATCAAAAAAACACTGCATGGTTTAGTACTATCTGCAGTTTCAGGCATCCACTGCAGGTCTTGGAATGTATCTCTCTGGATAAGCGGGGACTACTGTATATAAATGTTTAGGTCCCACAGAGATTCTGATTCAGTAGGTTTGAAATGGGATCCAAGAATCTGTATTTCTAAAAAACTTCCTGGATCATTTTGATTTCACATCTAGGTTTAAAAGCCACTGGTCTTCAGGGAGCTCTTTTGTACTTAGCTCCTCTGCCTTTGTTAAAGGGGAGTTTTCTATTTCTAGTGATGGCTTTGGTTATTATGTTTAGTTAACTGAATATGAAGTGACATTTCAGAATATACAGTATATATATTTGCTTGTTTTATTCCATTTTATAGAGTCTGCACTTAACCTTCCATATCATATGCCTGAGAATAAAACCATTCACGATTTCTTCAAACGTAAACCCCGGCCCACTTGCCAGGGAAATGCCATGGCACTATTGAAGTAAGAACCCTCTTTCCTTATTATAATTTTCATGAACATTTAGTTTTGTGGCAAACATCTGGCATAAAAAGTTCAGATTTCTCACTCCCTTAAAACTGATTTAACTGATATATACTAAGGGATGAGAATGTTTCACATTTAGGATAATTTTCAACTCCAGCTCATTTTCTCTTCTCTAGGTCATCTAAATATCAGTCAAGCCATCACAAAGAAATCACAGACACTGCAAATACTGCTGAAATGAACAGTGATCACCATAGTAAAGGTTCTGAGCAGACAACAGGTGCAGAAAATGAAGTGGAAACTAATGCACTCCCTGTGGTTTCAAAGGAAACCCAGATCATTACTGGATCAGATGAGTCTTGCAGGAAGGATTTGGTAAAAAATGAAGAGCTAGAAATTCAGGAGAAACAGAAGCAGAGTGACATTAGACCTTCACCTGGGGACAGCTCAGTGTTACAACAGGAATCCAACTTCCTCGGGAACAATCACAGTGAGGAATGTCAGGTTGGAGGGCTTGTAGCATTTGAACCTCATGCCCTGCAGGGTGAAGGCCCCCAAAATCCAGAAGAAACAGATGAGAAAGTGGAAGAGCCTGGGCAGCAAAATAAATCATCAGCAGTTGTGCCACCTGAAAAAGTGAGACGGTTTACTCTGGATAGACTTAAGCAACTGGGAGTAGATGTTTCCATTAAACCACGGCTAGGTGCTGATGAAGATTCCTTTGTGATACTTGAACCTGAAACCAACAGAGGTAATCCTTTAAATTGTGGGGAGCCTCCCTGGAGTGATTATCCTGGTAGCTTTTGATTATTGACTACTGTCGAGGACAGAGAACACAAGAGAAACCAATAAATACATTTGATCTTATCCTGCAGTTGTTCCAGATATGGGCAGAGTCTCTTTTAGAGAAATTTGGCAGGGTATCAGAATGATCTAAGCCGTGTTTAAAATGGAAGTCTGTTGGCCGGGTGCAGTGGCTCACACCTGTAATCCCAGCACTTTGGGAGGTGAAGGTGGGCAGATCACGAGGTCAGGAGTTTAAGACTAGCCTGGCCAATATAGTGAAACCCCGTCTGTACTAAAAATACAAAAATTAGCCGGGCATGGTGGCACTTATCTGTAGTCCTAGCTACTCGGGAGGCTGGGGCAGGAGAATTACTTCAACCCAGAAGGGAGAGGTTGCAGTGAGCTGAGACTGTACCATTGCACTCCAGCCTGGGTGACAGAGCGAGACTCTGTCTCAAAAAAAAAAAAAAGTTGTTGATAGTTAATATAAAAAAGAGGTACATTGCTATTGTGTTATGGTATTTAGGAATTTATTATTTCTGCCTTTCCAATCTGAAATTAGGTTTTTTCTATAATCCTGAGTCAAATTTTTTTTTTTTTTTTTTTTGAGATGGAGTCTTGCTCTGTCGCCCAGGCTGGAGTGTAGTGGTGCAATCTCGGCTCACTGCAAGCTCCGCCTCCCGGGTTCACGCCATTCTCCTGCCTCAGCCTCTCCGAGTAGCTGGGACTACAGGCGCCCGCCACCACGCCCGGCTAATTTTTTTTTTGTATTTTTAGTAGAGACGGGGTTTCACCATGGTCTCGATCTCCTGACCTCGTGATCCGCCCACTTCGGCCTCCCAAAGTGCTGGGATTACAAGCGTGAGCCACCGTGCCCGGCCGAGTCAAATCTTAAGACATTGATGAAAACATCATTTAGTTTTTTACTGCTAAAGAGAAACATTTTGGTTCACTTAAATTATCTGTGAAACCGAATTTCTTTTGTTTTCACTCATTCAACAAATATTAAACTATCTACTATGAGTAAGTTGCTGTGGGGCATATCAAGACAAATCTGACATTTAAGGTATACTTAAGATGCTTTTACTCTAATGGGCAAGGTAAGAAGTATGCAAATAACAAGTACAAAGGAGAAAATGGTAAATGATGTCTTTGATAATGAATATGTCATTGATAATTGGAAAATAAATAACATGAAGAAAAAGGAAAAGTATTATTATTATTATTTTTTTTTTTTTTGAGACGGAGTCTCGCTCTGTCACCCAGGCTGGAGTGCAGAGGCGTGATCTTGGCTCATTGCAAGCTCCGCCTCCCAGGTTCACGCCATTCTCCTGCCTCAGCCTCTCCGAGTAGCTGGGACTACAGGCACCCACCACCGCGCCCAGCTAATTTTTTTGTATTTTTAGTAGAGACGGGGTTTCACCGTGTTAGCCAGGATGGTCTCGATCTCCTGACCTCGTGATCCGCCTGCCTCGGCCTCCCAAAGTGCTGGGATTACAAGCGGGAGCCACCGCGCCTGGCCAAGTATTATTTTCTTAAAGAACATTTAGAATAAAGTACTGTGGGAATTCAGAGAAGGATAAATTTCTTCCAATGAATGGTTAAAGGACAGCTTGAAGAATAGGTGGATTAATTACTTGTTCACTGCCTTCCCTTTAGACTGCGAGTTGATATCTCCTGCCTTGTTCCCTACTCTATCCCTAGTGCTTCCTCAGTGGATGACACATTGTAGGCACTTGTATTTATCAAATGAATGAATGATCCTCAACATTGAACTCAAGTATTACCATGTTGAATAAATTTCCTGACTCTTAGATAGAGCTGGATGCTCCCCACTCTGCCTTGAGGCAGTATGGCATGGTGGTTAAGAGCTTAGACTTTGTAGCAAGACTAGGATTTGAACCTGAACTATCATGGTAATTGTTTAACATTGTATATGCCATTTGACCGCTTCAAGCATCTTTTTTTTTTAAAAAGAGAAGAAAGCCAGGCACAGTGGTGCGCACCTGTAGTTCCAGCTACTCGGGAGGCTGAGGCACAAGAGGGTCACTTGAACCCAGGAGTTTAAGGCCATCCTGGGCAGCATATGAAATCCTGTCTCAAAAAAAAAAAAAAAAAAAAAGAAAGAAAAAGAAAAAAGCACTATATGGCTTGTGGGCTATAGTGAAGATTTGTTGAAATAATGCATGCAAATGGATAGTATAAAGAAGCACTCAAAAAGTTATTGCTGCTTCTACTGTTATTAGTGAAATGGTTCACATCAAGACTTTTTTTTTTTGAGACGGGCTTTCACTTGCTCTTGTCAGCCAGGCTGGAGTGCAATGCTGCAATCTCAGCTCACTGCAACCTCCGCCTCCTGGGTTCAAGCAATTCTCCTGCCTCAGCCTCTCAAGTAGCTGGGATTACAGGTGCCCGCCACCACACCCAGCTAATTTTTGTATTTTTAGTAGAGACGGGGTTTTACCACGTTGGCCAGGCTGGTCTCAAACTCCTGACCTTAGGTGATCTGCCTGCCTCGGCCTCCCAAAGTGCTGGGATTACAGGTGTGAGCCATTACACTCAGCCAAGACTCTTTCATTAAACCAGGCACAGTCGGTGGCTTATGCCTGTAATTCTAGCACTTTAGGAGGCTGAGGTGGGAGGATTGCTTGAGCCCGGGAGGTCAAAGCTGCAGTGAGTTGTGAGCTGAAATTGCACTACTGCACTCC
The DNA here is from genome assembly GCF_009828535.3 of Hylobates moloch. Lineage (NCBI taxonomy): Eukaryota > Metazoa > Chordata > Mammalia > Primates > Hylobatidae > Hylobates > Hylobates moloch. Next base: position 37,594,464 of record NW_026652283.1, on the reverse strand, counting down.
AGTCTGGGAGACAGAATGAGACCCTGTCTCTTAAAAAAAAATAAAACACAAAAAACATTATCTTTCATTAAACATCTTATTGTTGGCAGGTGCTATGTCAGTGACTCTATCTGGTGTGTAAAATATGCTCAGTGAGTCTGTTAATTGAATGGGTTGACTTTGGAGATGGAGAAGATAGAAAGAGCACCTTGTCTCATTAAAAAAAACAAAAACAAAACACACACAAAAAAGATTCTGTTTCATTAAACAGCTTATTGTTGGCAGGTGCTATGTCAGCCACTGTATCTGGTGTGTAAAATATGCTCAGTGAGTCTGATAATTGAATGGGTTGACTTTGGAGATGGAGAGAAGGATAGAAAGAGCTCTGTATGCTGGTGCATATTGGGAAGATGTGAAAGTCAGTTTGACCAGGACTGGAGGTTGAGGTGGCAGAGTTGTGTAACAGAACTAGCATAGCTCCATTAGCAAAGAAGCATGAGAATAAGCTGTTGTCCGGAACACTGAGGGAAAGTTTTTGTTATATGGTACTAAAAGTTACCTAAACAGTCCTAGACTGATAGGAAAGGGAGAAACATTTTTTGAGTACCAACTATATTAGACACTGGTACATTCTTTATTAGTTGTCTTTCTTAATTCTCATAGCACCAGGTATTATTTTGCAAAATGAAGAGACTGAGGCTCAGAGAGGTTAGGTAATTTTTCCAGCATTATACTTGGCTTATAAAGGGACCTATACAGTGGCTGGCATATAGTGAGCACTTATTTTTTAACTTGGAACATGTTTTCCTTTAGAAATAATTGACATGAAATTTGGGTTTCCAGACCAGCCATAATATACATGAAGTTAGAATCAACATTCATTCATTCATGCAATAAACTTTTATTTAGCACTGTGTTGGGTGTTGTGTATACACGTAAAACACTCCCTGCTGTCAAAGAAATTAAAGTGTAATAGGAGTAATAGGCAGGCAAACAGACTATTACAATACTGAATGGTAAGTGCTGCGATCAAGATATATAATTGAGGGTGCATTGGGAACCTAGAGGAAAGGTACCTCACTTGGAGCCTAGAAGTCAGGGAAGTTTCTGAAATGAGCTCAGTAGAGATACCAAGGCAGAGAGGTGAGGGAGGGCATTTTTAGTGGAGGGGTTGGACCTGCAGATGTCAGAGACAATAGAAAGCACAGGGTGTTCTCCCTGGCTGAAGTGAAGATAGCAAGGACATTGGTGATCAGAGCCCAGATCATTCAGGGGTTTTATGCCATGCTAGGAGCTTGGACTTTAGCTCTTTGTAAGTAGAGGACCACTGAAAGGTTTTCAGCAAAGGAAATATTCAATCAGATACTCATTTTAGGAAGTTAAATCTGGTAGCTGGTGTGGTGGATGCGTTGGAAGGGGTTAAGAGTAAAAACAGTGGGGGGAGGCTGAGGCAGGAGAATGGCGTGAACCCGGGAGGCGGAGCTTGCAGTGCGCCGAGATCGCGCCACTGCACTCCAGCCTGGGGGACAGAGAAAGACTCCGTCTCAAAAAAAAAAAAAAAAAACAGTGGGAACAGCTCAGTTTCTTTACCTCATATAGAATAAGGTTTCCATGAGAAAATGCATGTAAATTTAAATTTTGTGATGTCAGAAATACATTACTTCTGTTGCTTGCAATAGCATATGGAATAATCCCTGCCTCTAATTCCTCTACTTTCTGGACAAGAGCAATGTGAATGAGAACAGTTCTCATGCTGCTGATAGAGACAAGCTAGGGCAGAGACTTTTCACTTAAGAGAGGAGATGAGAGGTGATGGAGGATGAGAGGTGATGGACTAATAGAGACTAATGGAGGGAGAGGAACTTGAACAGGGGTTTTAGGATAAAGACAGTGATGGTTGCATCATGTAATGAAGGCCAAAGAAAGTGGTTGCACCAATGGGTTGGGGGAGGAAGAGCTTTGAGGATCCTAGCTTTCTCCAGTTATGAATGAAGGTACCTCTTGCCTGACTACTATTTTAAGTCCCAGGTAATCTTCCCACCCAAGCATTTCTCTTACTCTAGTGGCACCCATAATAACCTGCCTATTTCTATTCCCCTTTCCCTGCCACCACCTGTTGCTTTCAGCTTTACTGAACCACTGCAAAATAGGAGGCAGACTTACAGCTTGTCTCTCTACTCTTTTGTTTGCAATGTAAACATACCATCCTTTAGAGTTGGGTTTTTGCTGCTAATAATGTTGGGGTTTCAGGATAAAAAGATTTCCTTCATTTTTCTCTTTTTCTAGTAAGACTGTCTAGAGGAAAAAAAACACACATCTAGATGCTAGTCACAAAAACACTGAAGTATGATTTGAGTGCATTTTAGAAAATTAGCCAAAGTTTCATGCCTATAGTCCCAGCACTTTGGGAGACTAAGGTGGGAAGATCGCTTTGAGGCCAGGTGTTTGAGACCAGCTTGGGCAGCATAGCGAGTTCCTGTCTTTACAAAAAATAACAAAGCCAGATGTGGTGACATGCACCTGTAGTCCTAGCTACTTGGGAGGGTGAGGTAGGAGGAATGCTTAAACCCAGGAGGTCAAGGTTGCAGTGAGCTGTGATGGCACCACTGCACTCCAGCCTGAGCAACAGGGCAAGACCCTGTCTCTAAAAAGAAAAATGAAAAGTGGCCGGGCACAATGGCTCACACCTGTAACCCTAGCACTTTGGGAGGCTGAGGAGGGTGGGTCATTTCAGTCCAGGAGTTGAAGACCAGCCTGGACAACATGGCAAAACCTGTCTCTACAGAAAATACAAAAATCGGCCAGTTGCAGTGGCTCACTCCTGTAATCTCAGCACTTTGGGAGGCGAGGTGGGCGGATCATCTGAGGTCAGGAGTTCAAGACCAGCCTGGCCAACATGGTGAAACCCCATCTCTACTAAAAATAAAAATAAAAAAAATTAGCTGGGTGTGGTGGCGCACGCCTGTAATCTCAGCTTCTAGGGAGGCTGAGGCAGGAGAATTGCTTGAACCCAGGAGGTGGAGGTTACAGTGAGCCGAGATCGTGCCACTACACTTTGGCCTGGGCAACAGAGTGAGACTCCATCTCAAAAAAAAAAAAAAAAAAAATTAGCTGGGTGTGGTGGTACATGCCTATAGTCCTGGCTATCTCAGGAGGTTGAGGTGAGAGGATCACCTCTAAGCTTGGGGAGATTGAGGCTACAGTGACAGCCAAGATTGCACCACTGCACTCCAGCCTGGGCGACAGAGTGAGACTCCATTTAAAAATAAACCATTTTATCATGGACGAGAAGGCCGCCTGAAAATATCCAGTGTGCATCAACTTCAAAGGAACTTGCTCCTTAAAACTGCCAGCTCTCATCACAGATTCTATTATGATATGAAGTGTTAAGCAGAGTGAGTAGGGATTAGTTCCAGGTAACAGCTGGCTGAGGGAGAAAGGAGAAGGAAATTCTAAGATATTGCAATGGGGAAGAGGGGTAAGTTTATATCACTATTGGATTGCTGAACTTACTGTTCCCAGTATATATATATTTCCATTTGTATACAAGTTGAGCATGTGGTACTGGGGCTACAGTATTTCCTTTCTCATTGTACCAGTTGTACTAGTGTAACAGTTTTCACCAAAAAACTTTTTACAGTCCTGCTGCTTAGTTATATCACTGACTGGATTGTCATTTTATTTTCCCTTCTTTAAAAAAATTGACCTTGCCTATATTTAGTAAGATTGCCAATAATGAAACATTCAAAATAGGGAATTTGATCCCAGCACTTTGGGAGGCCAAGGTGGGCTGATCATTTGAGGTCAGGAGTTTGAGACCAGCCTGGCTAAAATGGTGAAACCCTGTCTCTACTAAAAATACAAAAAAATTAGCTGGGCATGGTGGTGTTCACCTGTAACCTCAGCTACTCAGGAGACTGAGGCAGGAGAATCGCTTGAACCCGGGAGATGGAGGTTGCAGTGAGCTGAGATCACGTCAGTGCACTCCAGCCTGGGCAATAGAGTGAGACTCTGTCTCAAAACAAAAACAAAAAACAGCAATAACAAATAGGGAATTTTAAAAGGAGACCGAAACCCATGAAAAATTAAGCCCTTGAATAGATGAGATTATAATCTTTTTTCCTACCAGTTTAATACTTTTAAAGGATTTTTAAAGAATGTTCAAAAGAATTGCACATGTTTAGAAATTTCAGGTATAAATTTCTGTCTGATTTTTTAAAGTCTGATTTTTGAAATGTTGAGGAAGAATAGTTGTGGTAGTCCATTAGTTTGGGTTAAGTTGTATGAATTTGACACAGGAGTTAGTAGCAAGGGGTTTTTGGTTTCTCTGTGTATGTGTGGTTTCCCTCATCATTGTTGAGCTAAAAAAAACTTAGCTTATAAGTCTTAAAGGAAAGAGTTTTGAGCATGGCAAACTGACCCACTGGTTGGCGTTTGGGTTTAGAACTGGAAGCCTTGAAGCAGCGTTTCTGGAAGCATGCTAATCCAGCAGCCAAACCCAGGGCTGGTCAGACAGTGAATGTGAACGTCATAGTGAAAGACATGGGCACTGATGGAAAGGAAGAACTAAAAGCAGATGTGGTACCTGTGACTTTAGCACCTAAGAAGTTGGATGGAGCAAGCCACACAAAACCAGGTATTTGAGCCCACAGATTTTGTTTTTTGCTTTTTGCTTTGTATTCTAACAGCTCTTCAAGGCTATTGAAAACCTTATAATGAAAAGTTATAGAATCTTTTTCCTTGGAGGCTTTGGACAGCAGTATCTCTGGCATGATTCACATGTTGCACACCTAGAGGTGTGGGGTGGACAAGCTGGCTTTATTTTTTTTAAATATCATTTGTCTTATTATAAAAAACAAATCCCATTATAGACAAATATATAGAATAAATGAAAAACTTAATCTTCTATCAGAAACAGGTTCTATAACCATATTGTGTGTCCTTTTAAACTCTCTTCTTTGCACGTATGTATATGTATTTAAACAAAAACAGGCCGGGCGCGGTGGCTCACGCTTGTAATCCCAGCACTTTGGGAGGCCGAGGCGGGCGGATCACGAGGTCAGGAGATCGAGACCACGGTGAAACCCTGTCTCTACTAAAAATACAAAAAATTAGCCGGGCGTGGTGGCGGGCGCCTGTAGTCCCAGCTACTCGGAGAGCCTGAGGCAGGAGAATGGCGTGAACCCAGGAGGCGGAGCTTGCAGTGAGCCGAGATTGCGCCACTGCACTCCAGCCTGGGCGACAGAGCGAGACTCTGTCTCAAAAAAAACAACAACAACAACAAAAAAAACAGGCTGGGTGCAGTGGCACTTGCCTATAATCCTAGCACTTTGGAAGGACAAGGCAGGAGGATCTGTTGAGCTCAGGAGTTGGAGACCAGCCTGGGCAACGTAGTGAGCCCTCATCTCTACCAAAAAAAAAAAAAAATTATCCACGCATGGTGGCCTGCACCTGTGGCCCCAGATACTTGGGAGGCTGAGACAGGAGGATCATTTGAGCCAGGAGGTTGAGGTTGCAATGAGTCATGATTGTGGCACTGCACTCCAGCCTAGGCGAGAGAATGAGACCCTGTCTCAAAACAAAAAACCCAAAACAAAACAACCCACCTAATAATGTGATCATAACATGCATTCTACTTTGTGTTTTAGAAATGTATTAAGGACAGCTCTCACCCCCCCCCTTGAAATCACAAGTAATATATCACTTGGAAAGCAGTTTTAAACACTGAAAAAAGGTATCAAATAACTAGTCTTCCCAAGGATAACTATTAACAATTTCTTGTATGTCTTTATAGGAGTATTTTTATCCATATACCGTTTTTTGTGAATGTGTGTGACATTGAACATGACTCCCTGTCAGGCATTGCTCTAGGTGCTTTATATGTTCTATCTCATTTAATCCTTACAACCCTATGAGGTAAATAACATTAGTATCCTTATTTTGTATATGAAGAAACTGATATGCAGAGCACTTAAGCCACTTACTCAAGTTTACACAGCTAATAATTGGTAGGACCAGTGGTCTAATCCAGACCACCTAACTCCAGAGCTCAGATCTACTTTATATTGCTTTTGAGGCTTTTTTTTTTTTTTTTTTTTTTTTTTTTTTGAGACAGAGTCCTGCACTGTCACCCTGGCTGGAGTGCAATGGCACGATCTTAGCTCACTGCAACCTCCACCTCCTGGGTTCAAGCGATTCTCCTGCCTCAGCCTCCCGAGTAGCTGGGATTACAGGTGCCCGCCACCATGCCTGGCTAATTTTTGTATTTTTAGTAGAGATGGGGTTTCACTATGTTGGCCAGGCTGGTCTCGAACTCGACCTCGTGATCTGCGTGCCTTGGCCCTCCAAAGTGCTGGGATTACAGGTGTGAGTCACTGCGCCTGGCCTTGAGGCTTTTTAAAAAATGGCTGCATAATATTCCATTGAATTAATACAACATGACTCATTAAACCATACTCGTATTGACAGATGTCTTGTTTGTTCCAGTTGTTGCTATTGCATACAGTGTTATATTATAGTGCCAGATATATGGTGGTATATTAGATGCGAAATTCCTTACAGTGGAATTGTCATGATATATATCACATTTTGATATATATCATCCAGTTGTCTTTCAGAATGGTTATAGCACTCTGAATCACAGTGTATGAATTCCTGTTTCCTCTCAATAATAGGTATTATCAAACCTTCTAATTTTTGCCAAACATGTTGAAAATGTATCTCGTTATTTTGATTTGTAGCTCTTTAATTAGAAGTGAGATTAAGCATTACTTTTAATTTATTAACAATATATGTTTATTTTTCTGTGAACTGCCAGTTCATATCATTAGCTCATTTTACTCTTGAGTTGTTTCTCTTTTTCTTTAATATAGGTAAATTTATCAGTGTTTTTCTTCATGGCTTTTGAGCCACAGACTTTTGAAGCTCTACTCCCTACCCCCCTTTTCTCTCTTTTGAACAATTATTTTATAATCCCTGAGTAGTATACTATCCAGAGTGCAGAAGTTCTCTTTGATACTTCAATTCATAATAATACTCTTGTGTTCAAATAACAAAAAAGCCCAGAATACTAGAGTCTCAGATTTTCCTTTTGGGATGTGACTAGAATACTTCTGGAGTTGCCTAAAATGCATACCTAATTATTGTATTATGTCCAAAGCATTTCTACATATTTCTGTTCAGGTGAAAAGCTTCAGGTGTTAAAAGCTAAACTGCAAGAAGCAATGAAACTCCGAAGGTTTGAGGAGCGCCAGAAGCGCCAAGCACTGTTTAAATTAGATAATGAAGATGGGTTTGAGGAAGAGGAGGAGGAAGAGGAAGAAATGACAGATGAGTCTGAGGAAGATGGAGAAGAGGAGATAGGGAAAGAAGAGGAAGAACTAGAGGAAGAGGAGGAGAAAGAAGAGGAGGAGGAAGAAGAAGGAAATCAGGAGGTTTCTGGCAATTATGTTGTTTTGTTACCTTGTCATGGTGAATATGAGAGAAAAAGTCAGACTTGAAAAAGAGTATAATAAGCATGTTCAATTGTATAAGAGGTTTTAGGGGCATGATGAGGGTAACTACCTCATACATCCCTAAATCTTAGGACCTTCAGTTCTGTCAGTACCACTGAATATCTGTAGATCATCATTATATATCTGAATACAGATATGCAGTGGTACTGACAGAATACCATTGCCTGGGCTTCCACCTGTTTATTTATATATTTTAATATAATACTAACATTAAAAATGGCTTTGTATTCGTAGGAAATTTTATCTTTGTTGTTTATTTAGGTTTCTCTATCAGATTAAAAAGCAGTCCTAACCTTGGCTAGATTGAGGCCTGGAGTAAATTCTCAGGGAGGTAGAGGCCTTTCTAATTTATTTTCGTTCTTCGTTGAAGACGGCATTTGTAGAAGGGCCTCTTGCCCTTGTTCCATAGTACTGTTTTCTGCCTAGGGAAAACTGGTGATGATACGATTGTTAAGTATTAAAAAGCTTCCCTTTTTGGGCCAGGCGGGGTGGCTCGTGCCTGTAACCCTAGCACTTTGGGAGGCTGAGGTGAGCGGATCACCTGAGGTCAGGAGTTTGAGAACAGCCTAGCCAACATCGTGAAAATCCATCTCTACTAAAAATACAAAAATTAGCTGTGTTTGGTGGCACACACCTGTAATCCCAGCTACTCAGGCAGGAGAATTGCTTGAACTCGGGCAGTGGAGGTTGCAGTGAGCCAAGATTGCGCCACTATACTCTAGCCTGAGAGACAGAGTGAGACTGCATCTCAAAAAAAGAAAAAAAAAAAACTTTCCTTTTTGTATGCTGGGATCACTTAATTTTATTTTATTTTATTTTATTTATTTATTTATTTAAATTTTTTTGAGATGAGGGTCTCACTATGTTGACCAGACGTCTGGAACTCCTGGCCTCAAGTGATCCTCCCATCGTTGTGGCCTCCCAAAGTGCTGGGATTACAAGCATGAGCCACCATGCCCAGCAAGTTGAGTTAATATTTAATTTTGGGTAAAGGAGAAAGAAAGCAATGGCTGAGCTATACAGCCTGTCTCAGTCTGTGCTTGGTTTGAGATCAGTAGTCAGCCTGCAATCTTAGACTGATTAACCTCTTACTGCCTCAATAAAATGATAATCCAGTCGTCCTTTATAATCTTAGCAATTTCAGGAGGGTAAAAGGTAAAAAAAAAAATACAAAAAAGTTCTAGAAGTGTCAGGGAAAATTATGTTGATAATGGTCATATGGAACTTCCTTCAGTTTACCTTTTTGAATTTAAGATGTGATCTGTAGCCAATCAGCCATATTTCAGGCTAACAGTGTATTTGCTTTTAAATGTTTTGACTTGTATTTTTTGTTTTGTGGTGGCATGATTGGTAAAGACTGCAGAATTCCTTCTTAGTAGTGAAGAAATAGAAACCAAAGATGAAAAAGAAATGGATAAAGAAAATAATGATGGCAGTAGTGAAATTGGCAAGGCAGTTGGCTTCCTCTCTGTTCCCAAGTCTCTCTCATCAGATTCTACTTTACTTCTATTTAAGGACAGCTCTTCGAAGATGGGGTAAGTGATTCTCTCTAAGAAAACTTAAAATTGCCTTGGATTTGCCCCTCCTGTAAAAACTAGGAACAGATACTGAACCAATTTATTTCTTATTTTGCAGTTACTTTCCTACTGAAGAAAAATCAGAAACAGATGAAAACTCAGGCAAACAGCCTAGCAAACTGGGTAAGTAGTGATTCTTGTGCAGAACTTGACATTTCTTTTGTCCCTCAGCTTTGATATTTAAGGACTGCAGTATGGTAAGTTTCCATGTTTTTAAATCTGGTCACTTCCCAGTTTCATGTGTAGCTATGAAAAGGGTTTATGAATTAGAATATTTTTCTTGGTCTATTTTTTGCAGTTTATTTATAGTAGACCATGCATGGTACATAATGTCCTTAGTGAATGTGTGTTGATTGAGTGAGCAATGAAATGTTTCTGTATGTAGATCAAAGGAAGACGTATAATTGACTGGATAATAAAGAGTGTGATCATAGGCATTAGGAAGGATAAGAGAAAGAAGAGAACTTTCGGCCAGGCACAGTGACTAACGCCTGTAATCCCAGCACTTTGGGAGGCCGAGGCAGGTGGATCATGAGGTCAGGAGATCGAGACCAGCCTGGCTAACATGGTGAAACCCTGTCTCTACTAAAAATGTAAAAAATTAGCCAGGTGTGGTGGCACGCGCCTGTAGTCCCAGCTACTTGGGAGGCTGAGGCAGGAGAATCTCTTGAACCCAAGAGGTGGAGGTTGCAGTGAGCCGAATTCGCGCCACTGCACTCCAGCTAGGGTGACAGAGCAAGACTCTGTCTCAAAAAAAAAAAAAAAAAAAGAACTTTCAAGTGTCACTTAGCTCAGAGTAATAAGCCCTGATTATATAATGCTATCTTAGTACTGTAATTTACCTTTAACTTAATGTTTTGGAACATATAACTTGAGGGGTTTGCCTATGAATTTTATCTGACAGTTTCATCCTCAACTCTTTTTCCTAAACAAATCCACCTTATTTCTGTAATCCTGCGCTTAAAAGGTGTTTCTCTTTCTCTAGATGAGGATGATTCATGTTCCTTGCTCACAAAGGAGAGCAGCCACAATAGCAGCTTTGATGCGCTTAAAAGGTGTTTCTCTTTCTCTAGATGAAGATGATTCATGTTCCTTGCTCACAAAGGAGAGCAGCCACAATAGCAGCTTTGAGCTGATTGGCTCCACGATTCCATCCTATCAGCCTTGCAACAGACAAACAGGCCGTGGGACCAGTTTTTTCCCTACAGCAGGAGGATTCAGATCTCCTTCCCCTGGGCTATTTCGAGCCAGTTTGGTCAGCTCAGCTTCTAAGGTAAGATGGTGATGGTTTTTCTAATCTCCTCCTCTCTTTGCTTCCCACATTGCTAAATAAAGTTTGTCCCAGCCAACCAACTCCCACCACGTTGGTACTGAGCTTATGTGTGTTCAGTTTAAAAAATCCACCCCCTTTGTATATTAAAAACAAGCTTCATACAGTATTCTTACTTTCTTGGAGATATTTTTCTTTATGCTTCTCATGGCTGTGTATTGTCCTCCTCAACTACAATTTCCTGAGAGTAGCTTAAATATTGCAAATAGCAACTTCTGTTATTGTCATGACAATGAATGACATTTGTAAAATGTTTTGTTATTGTTTGTTTTTGTTTGGGTGCCAGAGTTCAGGGAAACTGTCTGAGCCTTCACTTCCCATAGAGGATTCCCAGGATCTGTATAACGCCTCCCCAGAGCCTAAGTCACTTTTCCTAGGAGCAGGAGACTTCCAGTTCTGTTTAGAAGATGACACTCAGAGCCAACTGTTGGATGCAGATGGGTAGGTAGTTTTGTGTTTCTGTGGGCGGGAATGGTGCTGGGTACTGCTTAATTTTGTTTAAAAATAAGTGAGCTTCTGTCACTCCATCTGTGCTTTCTCTTCTGAGAAAGAGAAGGTGTACAGACCATTAGTATTACATTCTATAAGTTTGAACAAAGTCTGTCCAGAAAATAAACATAAATAGCTCTTGCTAACATTCTGGTCCTTAAATTTCTGTCTTATTTGAAATGCATAGATCTTGTATTGTAAGGTCATCAAATTTCCCTGTATCCATCCTGCTATGTTATTATTGTTGGGTAAGGTTGAGAATTCACAGACTGGTGGCACATTACAGGACATAATGCCAAGCCCTGCTCTAGCATCATCTGAGGCGAAAAGTTATCCTTTACACTTTACCTTCTGAGTAACATTTTATTCTTTCACAAAACTTTTCCCTCCCTCTTTAGATTAACACAAGCCTAAAGTTTGAATCTTTTGCTTTCTGGTTTGAGATTCAGCTTTTAACTGATGTAGGAAATGAATTCAGAGGTTTTTCACCCCCTACTTTGCCATTTCTCTGAGGAATTTTTTACACTATTCGTTGTGCTCATTGGCTCTTAGGTTCTTAAATGTTAGAAACCACAGGAATCAGTACCAAGCTTTGAAGCCTCGATTGCCATTGGCCAGTATGGATGAGAATGCCATGGATGCCAACATGGATGAGCTGTTGGATTTGTGTACTGGAAAGTTTACATCTCAGGCTGAAAAACATCTACCCAGGAAGAGTGACAAGAAAGAGAACATGGAGGAACTTCTGAACCTTTGTTCAGGAAAATTCACTTCTCAGGGTAAATATCCAACGGAGAGTATCAGGCTTACCACACCCAAGTATCAGTGTCCTTGTAAAGAATTCCCTGGGTGGGTGGGGTGGCTCATGCCTGTAATCCTAGAACTTTGGGAGGCTAAGTTGGATGGATCGCTTGAGCTCAGAAGTTTGAGACCAGCCTGGGCAACACGGCAAATCCCCATCTCTACGAAAAAAAAAAAATTAGCCAGGCATGGTGGCACGTGCCTGTGGTCCTAGCTACTTGGGAGGCTGAGATGGGAGGATCTCTTGATCCTGGGAGGTGAAGGTTGCAGTGAGCCGAGATCATACCAGTGCACTCCAGCCTGGGTGGCAGAGACCCTGCCTAAAAATAGAAAAAAAGAAAGAAAGAAAAGAAGCCCCTTACCCTCAGGTGAAAAGTTCTCAGAAAACAAGGCTGTGGTGGAATCTGTGTATAAACTGAATTCACTGCTTAGTGCCCTGACATTTAGAACTCTTACTTTCTTAGAGTGGTAAAGTATCAACTTAAGACTACTTTAGGCCGGGCGCAGTGGCTCACGCCTATAATCCCAGCACTTTGGGAGGCCAAGGCGGGGGATTTCCTGAGCTCAGGAGTTCGCCACCAGCCTGGGTGGCACGGTGAAACCCCATCTCTACTAAAATACAAAAAATTACTGGGCGTGGTGGCCTGTGCCTGTAATTCCAGCTACTTGGGAGGCTGAGACAGGAGAACTGCTTGAACCCCTGAGGTGGAGGTTGCAGTGAGCCAAGATTGTGCCACTGCACTCCAGCCTGGGCAACAGAGAGAGACTGTCTCAAAAAAAAAAAGTCTCAAAAAAAAAAGACTGCTTTAGCTTTGCCCATATGATACATCATTTATGATTAATGTATGTACAAAGTTTAGAACAGCGTCTGATATATAATAGCATATAAATGTTAACTTTCTGTTCCCTGCCCCCAATGCACACAACTGCTAGATCGAACATAAGCTCTATGAGACCTGGGATAGTGGTTTGTTCATTACTGTATCCCTGGTGGCCTGGCACATATGGCACATAGTAAGCACTAAATAAGGATTTGTTGAATGAATAGATGGTAGGCTCTTCTTGGCAAGCTTACCTTAGAACTGTATTGAGCTGGCATGACTTTAGATGGCTGGGAAAAGAGTATAAAGCTATCATTCCTTGGTGACACATCTTTTCCTTGTTGTGATGTAGATGCCTCCACTCCAGCCTCATCAGAGTTAAATAAACAGGAGAAGGAGAGCAGCATGGGTGATCCAATGGAAGAAGCACTTGCTCTTTGCTCAGGCTCTTTTCCCACAGACAAGTAAGTCTCAGATTGCTGGGAATTTGGGAAGGCCTGGCCTTTTGATAAAATCAAAATAACTGATCATCTTAAGGGCTTTGCACCTTTTCTGAGAATCTTGCAGTGGATTTGAGTCTCATATATGCCTAGTAAGCAAATTTTAATGCTTTGGTGGAGAACAGGGTAAAAAAGGCAAGAATATGAAAGATATTTAATATCATTAATAGGGAAATGCCAATCAAAACCACAGTGAGACACCCATTATGACTTGTATCAGAAAAACCCAAAAAGTGTTATTGAGAATGTGGAGAAATTGGAAACCTTGTGTACTATTGGTGAGAATGTAAAATAGTGCAGCTGCCAGGGAAAGTATGATGGTTCCTCAAAAATTAAAAATAGAGGCCAGGAGGCCAGGCACAGTGGATCATCTGAGGTCAGGAGTTCAAGACCAGCCTGACCAACATAATGAAACCCTGTCTCTACTAAATACAAAAAATTAGCTGGGCATGGTGGCGCATGCCTGTAATCCCAGCTACTTGGGAGGCTGAGGCAGGAGAATTGCTTGAACCCGGGAGGCGGAGGTTGTAGTGAGCCAAGATCATGCCATTGCACTCCAACCTGGGCAACAAGAGCAAAGCTCCATCTCAAAATAAATAAATAAATAAATAAATAAAAATAGAATGACCATATGATCCAGCAATTTCACTTCTTAGTCTGTACCCCAAAAAAGTGAAAGCAGGACTTGAACAGATATTTGCACTCCTAAGTTCAAAGCAGCATTATTCACAGTAAGTAGTCAAAACATGAAAGCGACCTATGTTTATTAGCAGATGAATGGGTAAACAAAATGCAGTATATATATGCAAAGGAATATTCAACTTAAAATGGAAATTCTGGCTGGGCATGGTGGCTCACACCTGTAATCCTAACACTTTGGGAGGCTAAGGTGGGTGCATCACTTGAGCTCAGGAGTTTGAGACCAGCCTGGATAATATGGCAAAACCCCATCCCTATTAAAAAAATATTAAAATTAGCTAGGCGTGTGCCGGTAGTACCAGCTATTCAGGGGGCTGAGGTGGGAGAATTGCTTGAGCCTGGGAGGTCGATGCTGCATTGAGCCATGATTGTGCCACTGCACTCTGGCCATCAGAGCGAGACCCTCTCTCAAAAGAAGTTCTGACACTTGCTACAACATGGATGAATCTTAGGATGTTATGCTAGAAGAAATAAGCCAGTCACCAAAAGACAAATACTGTATGAGTCCACTTACATGAGGTACTTAGAGTAGTCAAATGCATAGAGACAGAAGGTAGAATGGTGGTTGCCAGAGACTGAGGTTATGAGAGTGTAATGAGTACAGAGTTTTAGTTTTGCAAGCCAAAAAGAGTTCTGGAGATTGCTTAACAATATGAATGTACTTAGCACTACTGAACTATAGAAAGATCTTTAAAAAGGCAAATTTTATATTATGTGTATTTTACCACAATTGAAATTTTAAAAAATTTTCTTCCTGTTTAATTGAAGAGATTATTGGTGATAATAAAAGTTTTAAATTTGGCTGGGCGAGGTGGCTCTTATCTATAATCCCAGTACTTTGGGAGCCTAAGGCGAGCAGATTGCTTGAGCCCAGGAATTCAAGATGAACCTGGGCAACATGGTGACATCTGTCTCTACAAAAAATACAAAAATTAGCTGAGCATAGTGGCTTGTACCTCTAGTCCCAGCTACTCAGGAGGCTGATGTGGGAGGATCACTTGAGCCCTGGAGGTGGAGGTTACAGTGAGCTGAGATGGTGCCACTATACTCCAGGTGGTGTAAGAGACCAAGACTGTCTCAGAGAAAAAAAAAAAATTAACACACACAAAATTTTTTTTTAATTCCTAACTTGGCTGACTACTTGTAGTTTGCTTTCAACAACTTATTTATTGATTCATTGATTTACATTTTAGGGAAGAGGAAGACGAGGAGGAGGAATTTGGAGACTTTCGGCTTGTTTCAAATGATAATGAGTTTGATAGTGATGAGGTGAGTATGAAGGGAACAAAGTAATCATAACTGAGCTCCATGTATTGCTGCCCTCAAGTGTTTTTTTCCCCTCAGTTCTTGAGAATTCTAAGTTGGGCATCTTATCAGAAACAATTTCCTAGAATGAGGTGTTTGGGCAGATGTTTATAAATCCTTTTTTCATTGAGGACACATTTTATTCTGCTTAATTTGGATATGATGCTGATTTTGTAGGATGAACACAGTGACTCTGATAATGATCTGGCACTGGAAGACCATGAAGATGATGATGAAGAAGAACTCCTGAAGCGATCTGAGAAGTTGAAAAGGCAAATGTATGTGTTATTAATATGTCCATTCCTTCAGGTGTATTTAAAATTTGGTCACTAGGCCAGGCACGGTGGCTTGCGCCTGTAATCCCAGCACTTTGGGGGCTAAGGCAGGCGGATCACCTGAGGTCAGGAGTTCAAGACCAGCCTGGTCTTGGTGACACAGGTCAAGAGATCGAGACCATCCTGACCAATATGGTGAAACCCTGTCTCTACTAAAAAATATAAAAATTAGCCAGATGTGATGGTGGGTGCCTGTAGTCCCAGCTACTTGGGAAGCTGAGGCAGGGAGAATCACTTGAACCCAGGAGGTAGAGGTTGCAGTGAGCCGAGATCGCACCACTGCATTTCAGCCTGGGTGACAGAGCGAGACTCTGTCTCAAAAAAAAAAAAAAGTTGATCACTTAATATGTCCTGTGTGCTAATAACTGCTTTACAGGCATTAACATATTATCTTATGCCAGGTGCAGTGGCTCACGCCTGTAATCCCAGCACTTTGGGAGGCCAAGGCAGGCATATTACTTGAGGTCAGGAGTTTGAGACCAGCGTGACCAACATGGTGAAACCCTCTCTACTAAAAATACAAAATACAAAATAAAGTACAAAAATTAGCCAGGCATGGTTCCGGGCGCCTGTAGTGCCAGCTACTTGGGAGGCTGAGGCAGGAGAATTGCTTGAATCCGGGCGGCAGAGGTTGCAGTGAGCCAAGATTGCCCCGTTGCACTCCAGCCTGGGTGATAGAGCAAGACTCCATCTCAAAAAAGAAAAATTATCTTATGAGTGGGTACTATTATTCTCCTCATTTTACAGTTGAAGGAACTGAGTCTCAGAAAGATTAAATTTACCCAAGATCACATAGCTAGAAGGTAGCAGAGCCTGGATTCAACTTAGATTAGGTGAAATCTCCCCTAACAGTCAAGTTAATAGTTTGCCACTTTTTAACTTAAATCCTCCTGCCTCAGCTTCCCAAGTAGCTGGGACTACAGGCATGTGCCACCACACCTGGCTAATTCTTTTTATTTTTTGTAGAGATGGGGCCTTGTTTTGTTCCCAGGCTGGTCTTAAACTCTTGGCCTCAAGTGATCCTCCTGCCTCTGCTTCCCAAAGTCTGGGATTACAGGCATGAGCCACCAGGCCCAGCTATTTTTTTTTTTTTTTTTTGAGACGGAGTCTCGCTCTGTCGCCAGGCTGGAGAGCAGTGGCATGATCTCGGCTCACTGCAACCTCCGCCTCCCGGGTTCAAGCGATTCTCCTGCTTCAGCCTCCTGAGTAGCTGGGTCTATAGGCACGTGCCACCACACCCAGCTAATTTTTGTATATTTAGTAGAGACGGGGTTTCACCATGTTGGTCAGGATGGTCTCGATCTCTTGACCTCACGATCCACCCACCTTGGCCTTCCAACCTGCTGGGATTATAGGCGTGAGCCACCCCACCTGGCCGGCCCAGCTCATTTTTTTGATATGTTGTTCTGGTCATGAAAGTAAAATATTTATTTTAGGATATTTAAAAGAATACAAACCGGGTGCAGTGGCCCACACCTATAAGCTCAGCACTTTCGGAAGCTGAGGCGGGTGGATCACCTGAGGTCAGGAGTTCGAGACCGGCCTGGCCAACATGGCGAGACCCCATCTCTACTAAAAATACAAAATTAGCCAAGCGTGATGGCCAGTGCCTGTAATCCCAGCTACTCAGGCGGCAAAGCTGGAGAATCGCTTGAACCGGGAGGTGGAGGGTGCAGTGAGCTGAGATTGTGCCATTGCATTCCAGCCTGGGCGACGAGAGAAACTTCATTTCCCCCAACCCCCGCAAAAAAAGAATACAGAAAGATATAAATAAAAACTTATCCATGTCCACCATCCAGGATATAAATGAAAGTTAGTTCCTCTTAATCCTTTTTATGCATATATTTTTATATAGTTGAGATTTGTACAATCTTTCTATTGTATAATTTTGCATCTTTTTTTTTCCTACTTAGCATATCCAGAAACATTTTCCTATGATGTTAAAAAAAAAGTTTTATAAAGACAATTCTAATAGGTATTTAATATTATATTGTATGTGAATGATTTGGAATTCACATATAGGACATCATATTGATCCCTATTAGATTTATATGGTTGCTTTTATCCCATCATTTCATTCTATTAAGATTCACTTTGGTTTCTAATTTGTCACCTATCAAATTAACTCTCATACAGCTTTAGGTTATCCACAGATTTTTCTAAGGTAGTGGTTCTTATCTGCAGAGCTCTTTGTTCAAATAAAATCTTTTAAAGAATGACAGACAGGCCGGGCGCGGTGGCTCACGCCTGTAATCCCAGCACTTTGAGAGGCCGAGGCGGGCGGATCACGAGGTCAGGAGATCGAGACCATCCTGGCTAACATGGTGAAACCCCATCTCTACTAAAAACACACAAAAAAATTAGCCGGGCGTAGTGGCGGGTGCCTGTAGTCCCAGCTACTCGGGAGGCTGAGGCAGGAGAATGGCGTGAACCCGGGAGGCGGAGCTTGCAGTGAGCCGAGATCGCGCCACTGCACTCCAGGCTGGGTGACAGAGCGAGGCTCCATCTCAAAAAAAAAAAAAAAAAGAATGACAGATAAAAGTTGAACTGTTCAAAGATGGTAAGTGGGAAGTTTGGGAAACTTAGTGACTAGTGGCCCCTGAAGGAATTTTCCAGGAACCCTAGGATTTAGAACAACTTAGCTTTAAGAAAATACAGTATAGGCTGGGCGTGGTGGCTCACGCCTGTAATCCCAGCACTTTGGGAGGCTGAGATGGACAGATCACCTGAGGTCAGGAGTTCAAGACCACCCTGGCCAACATGGTGAAACCCTATATCTAGTAAAAAAACAAAAATTAGCCAGGCATGGTGGCACGCATCTGTAATCCCAGCTACTCGGGAGGTTGAGGCATGAGAATTGCTTGAACCCAAGAGGTGGAGGTTGCAGTGAGCCGAGATGGCGTCTCTGCACTCCAGCCTGGGCGACAGAACGACACTTCATCTCAAAAAAAAAAAAAAAAGAAAGAAAATACAGTATATAGGTCTTTGATAAAAATCAGTTTTCAGAAAGCCACCAAACTTCTGCCATTTTGGACCACATGGGACCAAGATGACTTTGAATCCAGGGTGACACCAGATTTATTCTCGGGGGAGCTGAAGTCAGAAGAAATAACTAGTAGTTGTTTTGATTACCAGGAGCCCTGAGCCTTAGTCTTCCTTCTGATGTGGGGGTCAAGATTTGTTAGGCTGTAAGAAGATCCCAGTTTATTACCTTTCTACACCACACCATCTCTAGTTTGTCTCTTAAAGCTGGTGTGCTCAAATGCAAAATGAAATAGTTTGAATCTTCCAGCAGGTATTCTAATACATGTGGAAGAGATTAAGAGTTTTCTGGCTTTCAAATCACCCAATCTAAGTTGAATCCAGGCTCTGCTACCTTCTAGCTATGTGACCTTGGGTAAATGTAATCTTTCTGAGGCTCAATTCCCTCAACTGTAAAATGAAGAGAATAATGGTACCCATTCCTAAGATAATATGTTAATGCCTGTAAAGCACAGTTATTAGCACACAAGACATATTAAGTGATCGACTTTTAAATACAAATGCTCCACATCTTACAATGGGGCTATATCCTGATCAATCCATCATAAGTTGAAAATGCACTTTCATCTTATCCAGATATAACTCCATCGTAAATTGAGAAGCATACTAAGTGCATATCACATTCATGTCATCGTAAAGTTGAAAAATCATTAAGTCAAACCATCATAAGTAGGAGACTATTACCAAAAAAATTTAAATATTATCAAATGTATTATGTTTATTATTATTAGAAGTGACTCTGTGTTCTGCTTTTCTCTGCTTCCATATTCTGTGAGTATATTCATTGTCGCATTTTCTAATCCTCAAAATTGCTTTCTAGGAGGTTGAGGAAATACCTGGAGGATGAGGCAGAGGTGTCAGGAAGTGATGTGGGAAGCGAAGATGAGTATGATGGGGAAGAAATTGATGAATATGAAGAGGACGTAATTGATGAAGTACTTCCTTCTGATGAGGAACTGCAGAGTCAAATCAAGAAAATACACATGTCAGTATCTCAACAAGCCCTTCTGAGTAATAGGGTACATCTTAAGACAAGCCATATAACCAGCCAGAATGGTCCTTGTTTTGAACACCTTATTTCTCCTGTTGCAGGAAAGCTATGTTGGATGATGATAAGCGACAGCTACGTTTATACCAAGAGAGGTACCTTGCTGATGGGGATCTGCACAGCGATGGTCCTGGGCGAATGAGGAAGTTTCGATGGAAAAACATAGGTATCTTGGTTGTTGTCTTTTTTTTTTTTTTTTTTTTTTTGAGACGGGGTCTCGCTCTTTCACCCAGCCCGGAGTGCAGTGGCGCGATCTTGGCTCACTGCAGGCTCCGCCTCCCGGGTTCACGCCATTTTCCTGCCTCAGCCTCTCCGAGTATCTGGGACTACAGGCGCCCGCCACCTCGCCCGGCTAATTTTTTGTATTTTTAGTAGAGACGAGGTTTCACCGTTTTAACCAGGATGGTCTTGATCTCCTGACCTCGTGATCCGCCCGCCTCGGCCTCCCAAAGTGCTGGGATTACAGGCGTGAGCCACCGCGCCCGACCTTGGTTGTTGTCTTTAAAAGCAATCAGTTATGGGCTGAGCATGGTGGCTCACACCTGTAATCCCAACACTTTGGGAGACAGAGGTGGGCGGATCACAAGGTCAGGAGTTCAAGACCAGCCTGAACAACATGGTGAAACCCTGTCCCTACTAAAAGTTCAAAAATTAGCCGGCTGTGGTGGCACGCGCCTGTAATCCCAGCTACTCAGGAGGCTGAGGCAGGAGAATTGCGTGAACCCGGGAGATGGAGGTTGCAGTGAGCAGAGATCACGCCATTGCACTCCAGCCTGGGCGACAGAGCGAGACTCCATCTCAAAAAAAAAAAAAAAAGCAAACAGTTACAATGCACATTTGTCCAGTTTCAGATGGCAAATGGCAAGCAAAACTATAACAGGCTATGTGAAGACCTAGTTGTAACTGTTTTCTGTTAGTGGATGGGAAAAGTTTACATCATTATGTAGTAAATGATAAGGTTTTATTTTTTGTCTGTCCAAACACTCTCTCTTGCGAGGACTGCCGAATGCTGATTACCTTCACTCTTTGTTTAGATGATGCTTCCCAGATGGACTTGTTCCACAGAGACTCTGATGATGATCAGACCGAAGAACAGCTTGATGAGTCAGAAGCCAGGTGGAGGAAGGAGCGAATTGAACGAGAACAGTGGCTTCGGGACATGGTAGGAGTTCACATACTCTGACCCTAGTTTATGAGTCTGTCCCTTAGCTTGTCATGATAGTTTCAAAATCTTAGCTTGTCATGATAGTTTCAAAATCTTAGGCAACATATTGCTATCTCTTTTAATCCTTGAGCTATCTTTTGTGTTTTGAGAAGGCTATACCATGGACAGTTCTCTTCATGTTTGTCTAAGATTAATTTTTTTTTGTCTAAAGCAGCAAAGGCTGCAAAAAGGAAAACAAATACCCCAGGAACTCTAGTTTCACAATCCAGGCCATGCTAACTATTTAGGAAGGCTATAGACTTTTAATGCTGTATAATTTTTTTTTTCAGGCACAGCAGGGGAAAATTACAGCTGAAGAAGAAGAAGAAATTGGGGAGAACAGTCAGTTTATGATACTGGCCAAGAAAGTTACAGCCAAAGCACTGCAGAAGAATGGTGAGCTCTTGTTTCTCCTTAGGGTCTAGCCCCCTGGATTGTTCGTGGTAGAGCTTTGGAGGTAACTCTAACCTTCAGGAGCTGTTGCAGCTTAATCATAAGCTTGTGTCTAATACTGTCTTAAAGAGGCTTCACAGAGGTGGTGGGAGACAGTGTACTTAGATCTTAGACTATTGGGCAGTAGAGACTGTATTTGTGAGTATATGTGGCTAGTTTTACTTTATGTTCTAAGGCTCAGAGTAGTTAATTCTGGCTTTCTCTATTTAGTTGCCCAGGATTGTATACCTAAGTGTTAGAGGTGGGATTTGAATCCAGGAATATTTAACTCCAGAAATGAAGCTCTTCACTATTCCCTACACTGACCACTTCTGTTTTTCTTAAATGATTACTGTTCAACTTAGTTGTGTCTCTTCTTGGAGCCAATTATTATAGTTTCAAAGTCACCATTGTATAGAACAGAGTTCCCATGGCTTTAGCATATTGATTTAGTTACAAGATTTCTTAGCTTGTTTAGATTTAAAAGTAATTCTAATCAGCTTTTCCCAGAATAGGCCTCTCTGTCTTTTCTTTCCAGCCAGTCGCCCTATGGTTATTCAGGAATCAAACTCTTTGCTCAGAAATCCTTTTGAAGCCATCAGACCAGGAAGTGCTCAACAGGTTGGTTGGGAACCTTGTTAATCTGACATCATAGTCTACAGGTTATAAAGGCCCAGGTCCAGCTTAGAGAATAGTCTCTCATTAGAGGAAGGAGGTGGCTGCAGGGAAAAAGTTAATGTCAAAGGAGTCTGCTATTTCTTTTCTGTTTGAATAGGGTAGGAATATGTACCCTCAATATCTGGGGGGAAGCAGGGAGGGAAGGACTTTTCATTCTTTAATTGGCACTTGGGATTTGATACCAGATGACTCTTCTTTCCTCAGGTGAAGACAGGCTCACTGCTAAACCAGCCCAAAGCTGTGCTTCAGAAACTGGCTGCTCTCTCTGACCGTAACCCTAGTGCTCCTCGAAATTCAAGAAACTTTGTCTTTCATACACTTTCTCCTGTCAAGGCTGAGGCGGCAAAGGAATCGTCGAAGTCTCAGGTATGGAATTTGAGAACTAATATAGTGGCTTCCCAAACCAGAATTTATTTATTTATTTAAATTTAAAAACAAACATTCTGGCTTAACCTCTTTATGCTGCAATGTTGAAATCTTGCAGTCCCCGATAAAGTACAAGAGAATTGCTATCCCAGTAGGTAGTCAACTTTTAAACTTGCCTAGAAAGTTTATCTTTCTTTCTTTTTTTCTGTTGTTAATCATCCACAATTTATGAGTTGCTTGAGAGCTAACTGAAGATAAGTACTTGTATGAAGGTCTTAAGCTGGCCCTGACTCCCTCTGTGCTCTCTAGGTAAAGAGAAGGGGTCCATCTTTCATGACTTCTCCTTCACCTAAGCGCCTCAAAACAGATGATAGCACTTCAGGACTGACGCGAAGCATCTTCAAATATTTGGAGAGCTAACACCATCAAAGGTGCCAAAATCTACATTGAGACTGCTTTGAGAAGTTTCTAGCACTGAAAGTTGGAATTGACACTCCAGCCAATGATCCTTCCTTCTTTCATAATCAATGCAATAAGATTGCAGACAGAAATTCCAATTATTTCTACTGCACAGCTCTGGACATCTCTTTTCCTGGTATTATTCCCTGGATTGGCCACTGATTTCAATTCTGCAGTATTTACAGCATCAACAACTCATGGAATACTTGGGTGAGGTTTCCTTTTTTTTTTTTTTTTTTTTAAGATGGAGTCTCACTCTGTTGCCCAGGTTGGAATGCAGTGGCGTGATCTCGGCTCGCTGCAATCTCCGCCTCCCAGGTTCAAGTGATTCTCCTCCCTCAGCCTCCCGAGTAGCTGGGATTACAGGCATGTGCCAATACGCCCAGCTAATTTTTGTATTTTTAGTAGAGATGGGGTTTCACCACGTTGGCCAGGCTGGTCTTGAACTCCTGACCTCAAATGATCCACCCGCCTCGGCCCCACAAAGTGCTAGGATTACAAGCATGAGTCACCACACCTGGCCTTGGGTTAGGTTTCACTTCCTCCATTAAACATTTGACATTTTATCGTAGCAGCTTTCTGGGTTAATATCTCTTTGTGATAGAAGTGGTTGGAAGAGGAAAAGTAGGGAAAAGTGTGACATTACAGATTAAACAGTGAAAATCAATACCATAATGACTCCTTTACACCCATGAGATATGTACCATGATGACCGGGGTTCGGTGAAAGAAAGATTTCTTTTTTTTTGAGACAGTCTCACTTTGTTGCCCAGTCTGGAGTGCAGTGGCGCAATCTTGGCTCACGGCAACCTCTGCCTCCCAGGTTCAAGTGATTCTCCTGTCTCAGCCTCCCAAGTAGCTGGGACTACAGGTGCATGCCACCACACCTGGCTAATTTTTGTATTTTTAGTGGAGACAGGGATTCACCATGTTGGCCAGGCTGGTCTCGATCTCCTGACCTCAAGTGATCCAGCTGCCTCAGCCTCACAAAGTGCTGAGATTACAGGCGTGAGCCACTGTGCCCAGCCAAAAGAACTATTTCTTAGATGGAGGATCTAGGAACCAATAGATGGGCTGCTGTATTACTCTTACCCCTTTCATTTTCCTGTATGCTTCTTCCCAAGACAGCATCAAATTTTCAATTAATTTTTGCTGCTTATTAAGGACTTAAACTGGTACCCAAGTCAGAAAGACTGTGCCTCTAATTTTCTGGAGCTTGGGGATGAAGATAAAGTGTTACACCCAGTGTTTGTCCACCACAGTCTATGGGGCAGAGAGACCCTTCCTGGGACTGAATTCTCAATTTGCAGCACTGTTGTTCAAAGATCTCCCTTCTGGGTCTGACAAGAAGAAACATAACCATTATTTATTGCATTCTCCTGGCTTACATACATTGCCCTCACTAATCAGTGAACATTTCAGTATTTCATTACTAATTTTGAGAGAAGACCACCATGGAATTTAATAAATATTATTGAAGAGAATTGCCATCATTCTCCATTTTCCCCGAACTACCACAAGCTTCTCAGAATTTTAGACAAATGTTTTTCCCCTCAGAACTGAGCATCAGTGCTGCTTTGGAAAAACATTCCATGTGAATACTGTGGTTTCAATGTCAGGACCTGGACTTGGGCAGTTGGAAGAGAGTGTGCCAGTTTTTTATTGGGAGATGGGAACACCAATTTAATTGATGCAATTAGGTTGTGGGTTTTCTACAGTTTTTCTTTTCTTTTCTGTCTCTTTTTTTTTTTTTTTTTTTTTTTTTGAGACATAGGCTGGCTCTGTCACCTAGGCTGGAATACAATGGCACGATCTCGGCTCACTGCAACCTCCGCCTCCCAGGTTCAAGCAGTTCTGCCTCGGCCTCCCAAATAGCAGGGATTAGGCGCCTGCCACCACGCCCAGCTAATTTTTTGTATTTTTATTAGAGATGGGGTTTCGCCATGTTGGCCAGGCTGGTCTTGAACTCCTGACCTGAGGTGATCCACCCGTCTCGGCCTCCCAAAGTGCTGGGATTACAGGCGTGAGCCACCGCACCTGGTCGGTTTTCTACAGCTTTCTAATACTCAAGATATTGACTTTGACAATACTTATGTTTGTATACTTGTAATCTTATAATGGGGAAAATATGTATAAAGATGTTTTAATATGTATGTAGTTTTTCAATAAATCTTAATGCCTTGAAGGGAAGATTTGCTGTCCAGCTTGAATGCTCATTCTTAGGTCAGTGCCTGTCTAACCTTGAGGAGCATTTCATTTTCAGGTTATCTCCATCCCAGGGAAACCCTCTGGGTCTAAAGTGAGAGGCTGCTGCAATTGTCCCCTCACTGGCTTCTTAGTCCTAGTGAACTGATCAAGTTAACTTACCAAGTGGTTTGGGTTCAGCTCAGGTGAAGAGGGTAATTGAGTTTACATAAATGGTACCTTCTATTACAGCTCTTTGTTTAAAAAATTTATTTTTTAGAGACAGTCTCATTCTGTTGCCCAGGTTAGAGTGCAGTGGCACCATCATAGCTCACTGTACCCTTGAACTCCTGGGCTCAGCATCCTCCTTCCTCAACCTTTGGAATAGCTGGGCCACATTATAGGCACATGCCACCGTGCCCAGCTAATTATTTTATTTTAGTAGAGACAGGGTCTTGCTGTGTTGCCCCAGCTGATCTTGAGCTCCTGGCCTCAAGTAATCCTCCCACCTTGGCCTCCCAAAATGCTGGGGTCACAGGCTCAGCCACCATGCCCAGCCTGTTACAGCTTTGATTTGCCTTTCTCTTTAGCTAAGTTTGTAGGTACTTCATTTTATCCATGGGTTCAAGATACGTGTTTTTACCTCTTTCTTTGAACTCTCTAAACAGTTCCCAAGGCAAGGTAGCCCTTGCTGGGCAAAAGAGAACTGAGAAATCCAGGGAGAAAATGGTTTCTGGGCTGGGCGCAGTGGCTCATGCCTGTAATCTCAGCACTTTGGGAGGCTGAGGCAGCTGGATCACCTGAGGTCAGGAGTTGGAGACCAGACTGACCAACAAGGTGAAACCCCGTCTCTACTAAAAATACAAAAATTAGCCAGGCGTGGTTGTGGCAGGTGCCTGTAGTCCCAGCTACTTGGGAGGCTGAGACAAAAGAATTGCTTGAACCTGGGAGGCAGGGGTTACAGTGAGCCGAGATCGCGCCACTGCTCTCCAGCATGGGCGACAGAGTGAGACTCCCTCTCAAGAAAAAGAGAAAGAAAATGGTTTCTGATTGAGGCTCCTGGGAGAAAGCACTCTTTGGAGAAAGAAAACTTGAGTCAAACTCTGGGTTACTTTTCCTTATGCCAGGATGGCTGTTCTAAAGTCAGCTAAGCCTTGATCTTGGTAACAAGATTGACATGGACAGTTTCCATCTGACCCATTATGCCCTTTGCCCAAAGCACTGAGCCAGCAGCATCAGCTACGTTTTAATGAAATTGAAGCCCCAGGACCTGCCACTATGGCTCCCAGGAGGACTCAGCTTCACTAGCTTGGAAATTACATATTTGGAGGGATGAGAGCCCATGAGTGTGGGAGATAGGGTAGGCTCAGTGTCAGTGTTTTTGTTTCTTCCTTGTTCCGTATGCTTGAGTAGGGATACATGGTATTAACCTCTTTAAACTGGTCTCTAATTTCATCTCATTAATTCACAGTTGCACAGCCATACTAGGGCCTCCCATAAACCATAAGATTTTATTCACCAAAGCTCTAGAGACAAGGTGCTCAGATCTCTGTGGCATCCCTCATTTTCTCAACTGCTTCTCTACAAACTTCTCCTCACTTTGAGAGTTTCTAATGCTCAGGCTGGAAGACTTTTTAGGGGGTGTTTTTGGTTTTTATCTCCTAGGGTTATGTCTAATCACTCTTGGGGCATCCTGTCCGGGATTTGTGCACCTAAGGATAGAGGAGAGTATTTCTGGGAGGAGTGTTCCCATGATACTATTCGATTATGTCATCCTTGAGGTGGTATTGTATCTTCTACCCTTATATCCTACTCATCGCCTGGCACACAGCCTGGAATGTAGTGGTGCCTACCACAGTTTGAATAAATAACACCTTTCAGAGCCTCTGTTTATAAAATGAGGATACTAAGTCATGGCTGTCTCAGAGTTGCTGGGGGGCTTCAGTTGGAAAATGTATGTCGGTGCATTATGTCAAGTGCCACTCTGTACGCATAAGAAATTGCCAGTAGCTCCCAGAAAAAAGAAATTCACCTCCTTTGAGAATGAAAGAAATTACCAGTATCACAATTATATCATATACCGTAGGCCACTTCTGAAAGGCCCATTGTTTCTCAAATATCTCAAACTTAACATGAAAATGTGATTTTCTCTAAAAACCTGCTCTTCCTCCTGTATTTGCCATTTCAGTAAAAGGTACCTCCATATATCCAGTCACTCAGACTGGAAATCTGAAGAGCATTCTTGACCCCTTCCTTAATCCTGTAATCAGACAATCTCCAAGTTCTGTTATCTCTACTTCCAAATTGCATCTTGAATCAGCTCATTTCTTCCAGCTCTGTGGCCAGCGCCCTGGTCCAAGATTCCAGTTTCTTTCCAGGGTCCTACCGTAGCCTCCTGACCTCCCCACTTCTGTTTTTGCTTCCCTTTCATCCAATCTGCACAACAGCCAGAGGCGACCTTTATGTAAATATAATTTGGAGGATGACACTTCCGTACTTAAAATCTTTT
This sequence comes from Hylobates moloch, assembly GCF_009828535.3. Lineage (NCBI taxonomy): Eukaryota > Metazoa > Chordata > Mammalia > Primates > Hylobatidae > Hylobates > Hylobates moloch. The sequence goes on along the minus strand of NW_026652283.1, from coordinate 37,567,193 downwards.
AATGTCTTCCACTGCACTCAAAGTTCAAACTTCTCATGGCCGATGCATGACATAGCTCTGCCTCCCAACCTCCTGTGTACTCTTCTTATGACATGCAGCCTCAGGAGCATCTGAAGTGTCTTCTTTTCCTGGAATGCCCTCCCCTACATCCTTCTTCTTTGTCTGACTAATGCATAATTCTCAAGGCGTTAGCTTAAGCCTAATTTCTTCAGAGAAGCCTTCTCTGACCATTAACACCCCTTTCTTTTTTCTTTTCTTTTTTTTTTTTGAGACGGAGTCTTGCCCTGTCGCCCAGGCTAGAATGCAGTGGTACGATCTCGGCTCACTGCAACTTCCGCCTCCCGGGTTCAGGCGATTCTCCTGCCCAGCCTCCCAAGTAGCTGGGATTAGAGGCGCGTGCCACTACGCCCAGCTAATTTTTGTATTTTTAGTAGAGATGGGGTTTCACTATGTTGGTCAGGCTGGTCTCGAACTCTTGACCTCGTGATCCGCCCGCCTCGGCCTCCCAAAGTGCTGGGATTACGGGCATGAGCCACCGAGTCCAGCCTAACACCCCTTTCTTAATTAGGTTACTTTTGTGTAAGTTTCCTATTCTTTTTTTTTTTTTTTTTTTTTGAGATGGATTCTTGCTCTGTCGCCCTGGCTGGAGTGAGTGCAGTAGCACGATCTCGGCTCACTGCAACCGTTGTCTCCCCCATTCAAGCAATTCTGCCTCAGCCTCCCAAGTGGCTGGGGTTACAGGCACGCACCACTACACCCGGCTAATTTTCGTATTTTTGATAGAGACGGGGAAGGTGTTAGCTTAAGCCTAAATTCTTCAGAGAAGCCTTCTCTGACCATTGCCACCCCTTTCTTAATTAGGTTACCTCTGTTTAAGTTTCCTATTCTTTTTTTTTTTTTTTTAATATGTATTCTCGCTCTGTCACCCAGGCTGGAGTGCAGTGACGTGATCTTGGCTCACTGCAACCTCGGCCTCCCGAGCAATCAATTCTCCTGCCTCAGCCTCCCAAGTAGCTGGGGTTACAGGTGCCCACCACCACATCTGGCTAACTTTTGTGTTTTTAGTGCCCAGCTAATTTTTGTATTTTTAGTAGAGATGGGGTTTCGCCATGTTGGCCAGGCTGATCTCGAACTCCTGACCTCAAGTGATCCAGCTACCTCAGGCTCCCAAAGTGCTGGGATTTATAGGATGAGCCACCTCACCCAGCCTTAAGTTTCCTGTTCTTTTGGGTCTGTCATCATGATGTGTTACCTTAATGTTTGTTGGGGCTTGCTTTCCCTACTAGACTGTAAGTGCTGTGAAAACAGACCATATCTGTTTTGTTGAAAAATGTATGCTTTGGGTAGCACCATGCCTGGCACATAAAATAATTCAATGAATTTTTTGAGCAATGAGTGATGGGAGGCCTGGAAGAGCTAATGGTGAAAAGCATAGGGCTGAATTATATACAGAGGAGCTTTCTAGTGTAGGACAGAAGAGAGGTGGAGAGCTTTAGTCCTTGCTCTTTCTGCAGCTTGTAAGCATCATGACTTTGGGTAAGTCAGTCTCTTAACTTTTTTCCTCAACTGGAAAATGGGGCTCATGTGAAATGACTTGGTTTATATGGTTAGGATCAAAGGTACAAATTAATGTGAAGTGAATGTGCATATTTAAGAGGCTGCACTAATGCAGGCTAACCCACTGCTGAGGAATGGGTAGAGCTGAGTGGGAAGGAGAAGCCAAGCCCCAACAAAGCTCCGTAGTGCACCCCTGGTGGCTAGCTATGTGCTGAGACTTGTTATAGCAGTAGAAATGGAGGCCTGCATGTATGCCTGGACTCTCTAGTGAACTGGGGAGATAGACATGGCTTGTGTATGGCTGGTGTCACCTCAGATTTTACCTTTTGAGACCAAGGTGCCTGGTTTCTGTCCCTAGTAGTTTTATCGTCTTGGTCTCTACCATCCACGTCCTTCCCATCCCCTCTTTTTGTCCTCTCTCCTCTCACCTTAAAGGTTTTTCATTTTCAGTTTATTGATTTAGTTCCTCCCTGTGGTGGGATTCATAATGGGAAAAGGGAGTCTGAAGTAGCTACAGCCTAAGGGTGATGGGAAGAAGTTGGGCTGGACACCTGAGTTCCTTCCCTTCATTTTAGAGAGAACCATAGTCCGCAGTATTCTTGATGGCTGGTGGGCTAGATGTAGGGCTGCAGAGGCAGCTCCCAGCTCCAGGCTGGAGAATTATTGCCTAGTCCAAGGGGTAGAAAGTGCTGGGGCAGGGTTGGGAGTGAGCCCGTGGTTTGGGTTTTTCAGCCCTCATGTCTTTTTCTCAGAGGCTGAGGGAAGGAAAAAGGCTGACTGCCCACCCTTCTGTTTGTTTGTCTTGTCTAATTTAACTTACGTTATTTATCAAAAAGACAGGTTATTTGGAAAACCAGATGGACCTAGGCAGAAATCATCTGGGTTTTCCAAACGTGAAAAATTAGGTTCTGGGGGCCCAGGAGGAAAGGCGTGTGTGTGTGTGTGTGTGTGTGTGTGTGTGTGTGTGTGTGTGTGTGTGTGTGTGTGTGTGTGTGTGTGTGTGTGTGTGTGTGTGTGTGTGTATGGTTGAGGGGAGGGTGAGGTTGAGTGAATGTCTCTGTAGTTAGACCCAGAAATTGTTCCATGACTTCCCAGCATACTCCCTCCTTCATTTTCCTTCAAGTTCTTTATGATTAGAATCTAAATGAGAAAATTAAAATCTTCATGTTGGTTGCTGGATGTCTTAATTGACCAAGGATGAGAACCCATCAGGGCTATAGACGAACAGCAGCTGACAGTTTTCTGTATCTTTCCAGCCCTCAGTCCCTTACACAGAGTGGGCAGGTTAGTGAGAGGTGTAGGGTACTGAGAGTTTTCTGAAGCAGAAACCTGTGCCTCTTGTCCCTTCAATGCTATTGTCCCAAAACAGTTGCAGCAAATATGGAGGTTAGACATTAGGGAAGAACTTACCATCTCAACCTTCTGATGATCAGATGGCTAAAAGAACACTGAGGATCCAGGGCTGTCTCTCCATTGACTATCCAGGGAAGGAGCTAGCCCAGTTTCCTTTTGGGCAATGGTGGCTTGCTCTGTAGCTACAACCAGGAATTTGTAAAGCTTGTGGTTTTGGGCCAGGCATGGTGGCACATGCCTGTAATCCCAGCACTTTGGGAGGTTGAGGTGGGGGGATTGCTTGAACGCAGGAATTTGAGACCAGCCTGGGCAAAATGGCGAAACCCCGTCTCTACAAAAAATACAAAAATTAGCTGTGCATGGTGGCATGCAGTTCCAACTACTTGGGAGGCTGAGGTAGGAAAATCACTTGAGCCTGGAGGTTGTGGCTGCAGTGAGCCAAAACTGCAGCATTGCACTCCAGCCTGGGTCACAGAGTGAGACTGTCTCAAAAGAAAAAAAAAACAAAACAAAAACCTTGTGGTTTTGTTACCTTGGGCAGCAACATTTTTAGGAAGGAATTAAAGCAGGAGGCTACTGAGGCATAGCTCTTGGCTGCCATAGAGGAAATGTTCTGGCTGAAAGCAGAAAGCAAGCCATCCCGTTCATACACATATACATGCACACACACAGAAGACAGCCAAGACCCTTTCTGGCCTGAGAAATCTTTGGCGGCAGCAATAGCACTTGTCCCATTGTGAATGGCATTTTTTTCAAAGTGTCATTGTACTGTGAAAGCTACTTAATAACTTGATCTCATCTGAATAATCTGAGTTAATACTAGCTTCACAGTTGTGAGGATTAAACAAAAAAATTTGTAAATTGTCTGCCTCAAGGCCTGGCACACAGTAAATCTCAACAAATGCTCATTGAATGAATGAATCCATGAATCTGAGCATTAAGGCCCCCCTCACCGTTTCCAGGGATCAGTGCATAACAGCCCTGGTAACAGACTTGTAGACTGTCCCAACTGAGCCTGCAGCTTGAGGCATGATCTAAACCTACTGTCCCTTTGACAAATATTTGATGAGTTATGGTGTGGAGGGTGGACCCTTCCATGAAGGCCTTGTTGGCTCAGCTGTTGGAAGCACTATGCAGACAGCCTTCCGGGGTGGGAATTGCCTCAGAGAGCACCTTGCCCAAGGTCAAGGATTAGCCCACATTCAATGGCAACAGGTGTATAAAGGCCCGGCCTTCTTAGCTCATTTTGGGTCAACTCTGAAGAGCCATTCTAGCTTCAAAGCTCCCTGTGGAGTTGGCTGAGGCTGTCACAGGCTTGTCTTGTAGATCAGCTTCTTCCGCTGCCCACTCCTGCTCATTCTCATTCTTCCACAGCTGTTGATCCCAAAGGAGGTTCTTAATAAACATCCGGCACATTAAACAGTCTCAGAGTTGGCTTCCTGGGAAATCCAAGCTATGAATGCACTAGTCCTGGTGGCCAAGCCTTTAGAACAACAAAGAACGGAGACTCCTTTGCAATGGATTTCCAGCGTTGGAGGTGTGGATACTGTCTCTTTATGCCCACCAGAGGGCAGCAGCATCCTAGCCACCTGCCATTCTGAGGCTCCAGGAGTGGTCTTGAAGCCTTTTTCCTGGCTACTTCACGCCCCACACCAGTATTGGGCAGGATCACCTCCCTTAAGGTGTTCACCCTCCTGACTAAAACAACAAAACGTTCTTAAACTGTCCAGGCCTTAGTTTTGTTAGTCTCAAGCTCCTGCACCACCAGCACTGAAGGCCAATCAGTCTTCCTACTGTGCCCCTTCCCCTGCTCCCTGGCTGGCAAGCTCCGTGCCTGGGATCCTCCACCTTTCACACTTACCACCCACAATAGATTTGTTTTCTGTGTGACAAGGTAATTACAAGCTTGGGGGCAGTAGGGCCAGGGGCCAGTCTGAGGATGGTCACTTCATTCTGGCTCTCCCTGTTCTGCTAACGGTATTGATTTTCAGTTTTATTTATTATGATGATGTGTGTGTGTGATCTGGCCCTGGTGACATGACATATGGAGGCAAGAGGGCGACAGCAAATTTCCTCTTGTCACAATTTGACTTCTTGAAACCGCGCCCCTCCCCCCCAACCACCACCCAGCATTGCTTATCTACAGGTTTTAGCATCTTTGCTTACCTGTCTTCATTATGTCCCCTCATTCCCAAAGATTTCTTAGAGATTCTTCTGGGAATTGGAGCCAGATGGATGTGGCTACAAGAAGGAGGAAAGGGTCTGGGAAGAAAAGCAAGAGCAGCAAGCACACCACCTTTTGTTAGCAGTCATTAACTCATCCAGCAAACATTTACTACATTCCCATCACTGTCAGTTACTTCTAGGCTAAGCTCCCCAACTCCCTGCTGGGGGCCATCCTGGAGACAGGTTTTGCTATGCACCTTTTTTTTTTTTGTCTGCATCTGTTTCTATGGCTGTGAAATGGGTGTGAGGAAAACCTGGCCAGGAAGCTTCCAGAGAGAGTGAGATTGAGTTTGGGTGCAACCAACTCAAAGAACGATGCTTGCCTGAACTTAAGGCTACTTAAGGCCTCCCGTAATGTAGTCTACTTCCTTACGAGGAACAGGAAGGGCAAGCTTGAGGCAAAACATTACAAGTGGGAGAGGGCACACTGAACTGCAATGATTGCCGTGGCAATCAGCCGAGGCTGAGGGCGATTTGTGGGGCCATGTTTCCCCAGCCTGCCTTCTCTGTGCGTGGCAGGAGAATGAATAAATCATTGTTCAGGGGCGGGATGCAGCTGCCGAGCTCCTCCCCTCGGCACATGCCCCGACTCCAGCTCCTCCATTGAGGGCTGCTGGAGCAGAGCGGTTTATACACCCAGCTCCCCAAATCCTATTGAGGCCTCCCCCTCCGCACGAGCCACCAGCTCCAAGCCCATTCAGGATGGCCCTTTGTGCTGGGGGTTAAGTGGTTACATGTGGGGGGCACCCAGAAAGGAACTGTCAGGCCTTGAAAGGCTGTGCTGATACAGTGCCCTCCTACTGATGAATGGGGTGGGTGGAGGAGAGGTGGGCGGCGGCCGGAGGGTGGGGTGGGGGAGAGGGCATGGGGATTATGGAGCCCACAGAGGCAGCTGCTAGGAAGGGGGTGGAACAGGCCCCGCCTTCTGTCTTTCCTCCTTCACTTCAGCTTCTCCGTCTAGCTCACTCCCTCTGTTGTGGGCACTGGATGATTAAGAGCCTTGGGACCTTGGATTTGGCTTTTCTGGTCTCCTGGTGACCGCTTGAGTGCACTGGAGAGAAAGAGTTTATATTACCTTTCATTCTTCCAGCAGCTCTGAAAAGACCTGTTTCTCCCTTTTCCCTTGGAAGGGGTGGGTGAGAAGGGGAACAGGGTCGGGGACAGGGGGAGGATTCATTTCCTAGGTTCATCTGGTGCAGTGGATTTGCAGCTGTGCCCTGCTGAACTTTAAAAGCTTCTCTGAAGTTCCCTCAGAACCCTTAGGTGGAGGGTTTAGGGGAAGACAGATCTCAAACTGGATATATTGGAAAGATTTTGTTGAGGAAAAGGAAATGACTTCAAGGCTCTAAAAATGCTTTAAAACTTCTAACTCAATGTACTGCCTTGTCATTTTACAGCTGGGAAAACAGCCAAAATGGAAGATAGGGGAATGGGCATATTTTACCTAAGGTAAACACATAGTGATTTCTTGATAGACTAAAGAGGCACTTTACCTTTAAGATGCAGTAGAGAAATGGATGAACAAAACAAGTAGGTCACCAGCTTCCTAGGCCTTCCTTTCCCAAGATGAACCAATTCTGGGGAATAATGTTCGTTCAAATCTGCCTTAAAGGCTCTTTGGCATGTCAAAGGTCCTCTGGGGTTGTGCCTGGTCTTGGGAGCCCAAGTAACAATGTTCACCACTACGTTATTGAACAATTTTTAAGGCATATTATTTTATTTAGCCCGAAAAGGTTAAAATGATTTGATTTGCCTAAGTTCCCAAAGCCATGTGGGGAAGTTGACAGATGATGTGACCTCAGGAAGAGAGAAGAAAGCAGGTTAGCAACGTAGTTTTTAATCCAGGATTGTGCTTTGTTCTGATATGGAAACTCCGAGGGCTTCCTCAGTTATTTCCCTGCTGCCCCCAGGATGGAGCCCAAGCTCCTTGGGATGGTGTCAAGAATTTTCACAACTGGGCCAACTTTATCTTCTAGCTTCACCTTACCTCCATTTCCCACCGAGCTTCTAGCTTCACCTTACCTCCATTTCCCACCGAGCTCCAGCCACACTGGCCTACGGGGTGTTTGCTGAACTCACTCTGAAAATACAGTCTCCTATGCCTTCTCTTGCTTTCTCTTGATGAGCTCTTATTCATCCCTCAAGGCCTGGCTCAAATATCACCTCTGTGCTAGCTGGGTGTAGTGGCTCATGCCTGTAATCCCAGAATGTTGGGAGGCCAAGGTGGGAGGATCACTTAAGGTCAGGAGTTCGAGACCAGCCTGGGTAACATAGCAAGACTCCCATCTCTTAAAAAAAAAAAAAATCACCTCTGTGAAGCCTTTCCTTACCCTTTTTTGGGCTTACTACTTTTGCCTCCTGGCTCTGTTGCAGGGCTCATTACATTGTTGTAGCCCATTCTTCTGTCTATTCCTTTTTTTTTTTTTTTTTTTGAGACAGGGTCTGGCTCTGTCACCCAGGCTAGAGTGCAGTGGTGCGATCTTGGCTCACTGCAACATCTGCCTCCCAAGTTCAAGCAGTTCTCCTGCCTCAGCCTCCCAAGTAGCTGGGATTACAGGCTTGTGCCACCATGCCTGGCTAATTTTTGTATTTTTAGTAGAGACGGGGTTTCACCATGTTGATCAGGCTGGTCTCAAACTCCTAGCCTCAAGTGATCTGTCCGCTTCGGCCTCCCAAAGTGCTGGAATTACAGGCATGAGCCAACACACCAGGCCTTCTGTTTCCCTTTCTAAACAAGGAGCTCCCCAAGACCACGACCGGTTCTGATTATGCTCTGAATTCCCAACAAAGTACCTGGCACAAAGTAAGCACTCTGTAACTGTATGATACATGTAAATGAATGGGTGGGAAGGGACAAGGTCTTTGAAGCTGAAACACCTTGATCTTACCCACCCCTTTCTTCCTGAGAATACTGACATTGAGAAATTATCCACCTATGAATAACCCTTAGGCCTGTCCTAGTTCCTGGATGAGAAATTCATCTCATCTTCTCTGGTCTCCTTGCCTGACACCCCAGGCCCTGGGACCTGGATCTGGCTACTCACTGCTAGCCTCTCTTGGCTCTGACATCTGTCTGTTTGCCAAGAGGCTTACCCACTGTCCATCATTGGGTCTTGATGGCATGGCCTTTTGCAAAGCCCTGTTCAGGCTGATACTGGCCATCTCTGGAGATTTCTGCGTCCCTGCCACTTAAGTCCCTGGCATGTATGTGGGTAGGTGAACCCAGCCACAGATACCCTTTCACTTGGGGGTGAATTATTCTCTGGTGTCCTCACTGGAAAAGCCTCTGGTGAATGAATAACAGGCATCTCTATAGCTGCTTTTTTGTCTTCCTGTGGACATGGACATCCCTGCATTTGGAGCTTTTTTTTCTTCAGGCTTTGAGCTCTGAAAATTATGCAGTGACCAGGACTGCTGTGTGAGCACTGACTGTATTAATTATACAGTGCTAAAGTATTCCATACAACACTGCCCTTGATTAACAAAACAGGCTACAGGCTGGGTGCGGTGGCTCACGCCTGTAATCCCAACACTTTGGGAGGCCGAGGTGGGCAGATCACTTGAGGCCAGAAATTTGAGACCAGCCTGGGCAACATAGTGAAACCCTGTCTCTATTAGAAATACAAAAATTAGCCAGGTGCAGTGGCACACACCTGTAGTCGCAGCTACTCAGGAGGCTGAGGCATGAGAATCACTTGATCCTGGGAGGCAGACGTTGCAATGAATGGAGATTGCACCACTGTACTCCAGCCTGGGCAACAGAGTAAGCCTCCGTCTCAGGAAAAAAGAAAAGAAAAGAAAGAGAGAGGCTACGATCTGACTTCCTTCAAATGAATTCACTTGACTTAGCAGGTATTGTATTATTTAGGAATAACTAGCTTTAGGCCAGGTGTGGTGGCTCACACCTGTAATCCCAGCACTTTGGGAGGCCAAGGCGGGCAGATCACCTGACGTCAGGAGTTTGAGACCAGCCTGGCCAACATGGTGAAACTCTGCCTTTACTAAAAATACATTCACCCAGTGGTGGGCACCTGTAATCCTAGCTACTCAGGAGGCTGAGGCAGGAGAATTGCTTGAACCCAGGAGGCAGAGGTTAGAGTGAGCCAAGACTATGCCACTGCACTCTAGCCTGGGTAACAGAGAGAGACTCCATCTCAAAAAAATAAATAAATAAAAGGAATAACTAGCTTTTTAGAACAATGGAATTGATGACTCAGCTATTCCAGGCTGGGGTGCTGCCCTGCAGAGCACGGAATAGTCTTTATTTATTTTATTTTTATTTTTATTTTTTTGAGACAGGGTCTTACTCTATCACCCAGGCTGGAGTGCAGTGGCGCGATCTTGGCTCACTGCAACCTCTGCCTCTTGGGTTCAAGCGATTCTCCTGCTTCAGCCTCCTGAATAGCTGGGATTACAGACACGCACCACCATGCCTGGCTAATTTTTGTATTTTTAGTAGAAACGGGGTTTCATTATGTTGGCCAAGCTGGTCTTGAATTCCCAGCCTCAAGTGATCCGCCTGCCTCAGCCTCCCAAAGTGCTGGGATTACACGTGTGAGCCACCACACCAGGCCCAATATAGGCTTTAAATCAATGTATATAGCCGGGCGCAGTGGCTCATGCTTGTAATCCCAGCACTTTGGGAGGCTGAGGTGGGCGGATCACGAGGTCAGGAGATCGAGACCATGGTGAAACCCCGTCTCTACTAAAAATACAAAAAATTAGCCGGGCGTGGTGGCGGGCGCCCGTAGTCCCAGCTACTCAGAGAGGCTGAGGCAGGAGAATGGTGTGAACCCGGGAGGCGGAGCTTGCAGTGAGCCGAGATTGCGCCACTGCACTCCAGTCTGGGCGACAGAGCGAGACTCTGTCTCAAAAAAAAAAAAAAAAAAAAAATCAATGTATATAATGCTTTGTCCTTTGTGGCCAGAATGCATAGGAAGAAGAGGTAGCGGTGGTTGTGGCACCTTATATGATTTACCTAAGGACTAAGAGTTTTCTTCCTGTCTCTGAGATTCTGGGTATTGCAAGTCAGAAGGTGATAGCATGGGCCAGGCACGGTGGCTCACACCTGTAATCCCAGCACTTTGGGAGGTCAAGGAGGGCGGATCATTTGAGGTCAGGAATTTGAAATCAGCCTGACCAACATGGTGAAACCCTGTCTCTACTAAAAATACAAAAATTAGCTGGGTGTGGTGGCACGCGCCTGTAACCCCAGCTATTCGGGAGGCTGAGGCAGGAGAATGGCTTGAACCTGGGAGGCGGAGGTTGCAGTGAGCTGAGATCGCACCACTGCACTCCAGCCTGGGTGACAGAGTGAAACTCTGTCTTGGGGAAAAAAAAAAAAAAGATGGTGATAACATCATGGGAGGAATGTTTCTAACCAAGAAACACAAAGATGATTCCCTGGGATTTCGGCTCCTGGTAGCACTAGAGGAATAGGAGAAGGGGGTGGTCACAGTGTAGACTGGACTGATCATGGCTATCAAGGAGAAAGGGAATTACTGCTACCTAATAAGAGTTGAGAGGTACGTGAGTGGAACCCAGAGACCCTGGGGTCACCACCTTGTGCTATTGTATTAATCAGCATTCTTTCGATTGTCGGTGAAAGAAATTCCACTCAAGTTAGGCTTGGCAAAATAAGGCATACAAAACTATAAATTTAGATGCAGGAAACAGGGTCTGCAACATTATCAGAACTTCTGTCTCTCATCTCTGTTTCTTCCCTATCTCATCTTCCTTTAATTTCATTTCAGAAGATCCCAGAGAAGGACTCTGACTGGCTCACCTGGAGTGGAGCTCCTATCCCTGGATTCTTCAGGCTTTCATTTGACCCACATGGTTAAGCTGGGAGAGACAGTCCAAAGAGAGGCGGAGAAGGGCTATTCTGGGCAGAACAAACAGTCGATGACTTTATGGCTCTGTGATCTGGGCAGAACTGTGCAACCCTAGATCACCAAAGCTGAGAGCCTTTAAGAGTGAGGATTTGGGCCAGGCATGGTGGCTCACGCCTGTAATCTCAGCACTTTGGGAGGCTGAGGTGGGTGGATCATGAGGTCAGGAGATCAAGACCAACCTGACCAACATGGTGAAACCCCATCTCTACTAAAAATACAAAAATTAGCTGACATGATGCGTGCACCTGTAATCCCAGCTACTCAGGAGGCTGAGGCAGGAGAATCGCTTGAACCCGGGAGGTGGAGGTTGCAGTGAGCCAAGATTGCGCCACTGCACTCCAGCCTAGGCGACAGAGCGAGACTCTATCTCAAAAAAAAAAAAAAAAAAGTGAGGATTTGGGTCACCCCAGACTGAAGGCCAGGGGAACCTGAAGTGGATAAGGGAAGGGAGAAGACTTAGGCCACAGGATCTGATGTAGAAATGGGGCTGACGTCTCCACCTGTATTTTCTTAGCTGGAGGAGTGTGCAAAGTTTGAATTACTTCTGCTTTCTCCTTCTTATTTCCTTTTCCCTCTTAAAATAGTCATCATAATCATAAAAATTTCTTTTCCGTTTTCCCTGTTTTTGCATATAGGATTTCTTGGTGTGATTTAATTTGCCAATTAGTCTCTAGGTTGCAGAATGGTGACTTGGAATCAAATTGAAACTGGAAGAGGGCACCTCATATATTAGGGTCAGCAATTACTGAACTCTGTTCTCTTTTATTCCAAACAGGGTCCCCAACTTCACATTTCCCCAGGGTGCAAAAGAGTGAGGGAGATCAAGCTTCAGTAGAGTGGAGCTCTGAGAAGAATCCACTGGAGTTTGGAACCCAGGACCCTTTTTTATCACGTTGTTCCTCCTCACCTGGGCAAAAGCACTGGTGCCCACTGTACAGGCATCATGGGTGGGCTGTGTCCTGCGGAGAGCTCCCGTCCTGGGTACAGGACATCAGCCCTGAGCCCTATCCCAGACTTGGATCTTCTTCTTTCTCTCTCTCTCTTTTTTTTTTTTTTTTTTTTTTGAGACGGAGTCCCACTCTGTTGCCCAGACTGGAGTGCAGTGGTGCAGTCTTGGCTCACTGCAACCTCCACCTCCCAGGTTCAAGCGATTCTCCTGCCTCAGCCTCCCGAGTAGCTGGGATTACAGGCGCCCGCCACCACGCCTGGCTAATTTTTATATTTTTAGTAGAGATGGGGTTTCACCATGTTGGCCAGGCTGGTCTGGAACTCCTGACCTCAGGTTATCTGCCCGTCTCGGCCTCCCAAAGTGCTGGGGTTACAGGCGTGAGCCACCGCACCCGGCCTCAGTGACTTTAGTCAAGTAAGCACAAAAAGGAATATATAATTCCAAATTGTGATAAATGCTATGAAGAAAAGTAACGTGCTCTGACAAAGGAGGGAACGAATGTGATCTAGGGAGTCAGAGATCTCTCCGAGAAGAGATCTGAAATAGGAGTAAGTTGAGAGGGGGAAGAGAATGCTAGACCACGTGCCAAAGCCGCGTGGCGGAAAGGGGCGTGCGGCAGGGTAGCTGCGGAGAGGGAGGGTAGAGGACGAAGCCAGAGAGGCAGACGGAGGGCAGGACGCGCAGAGCCCCGCGGCTGCCGCCTTAGGGGTTGTCCCGGTGGTGGGGAAGCCACTGAGGAGTTTAAAGCCGGAAGGTGGTGACTAATCAGATTTCACTTGAAAATGGCACGGTGTCTGCAGCGAGGCCAGCTGATGGGAAGGGCCCAGCGAATGCCAATAGGAGAGAGCACCGGACCTGGAAGGCCTGGATCAACGCGGCTCCGCGCGGGAGAGAAGCGGTTCCGGCGCAGGGGCCCGGCGCGCGGCTCCGCGGAAAACCGAACCGGCCCACGTGGGACCGGCAGCTCCGCCCAGCTGCGCAGACGCCGCCTGACTCCGCAGTCCTGGTGTGGGGCTGGGCGCGCTGCCCGGGAGCCCCGCACCCACGCCTGGACCGCGGAGACGCCCAGGCCGAGGAACCCCCAGCCCAGACACTAGACACCACCGGGGCCGGGCGGAGCCAGAGCCAGACGCGCCGGAGCGGGCGCCTCTAGGCCGTGAGTCCGAGTCTGGGGCCCGAGGCGGGGGGCTTGGGGCCCAGCCGCGGGAAGCTGGGAGTCACAGCGGCCTCCTTCGAGGAGACTAGGCAAGGATGGTCTCTGTCTCCTGGGGTGGTCTCCCACTCTCGCAAGGCCAGGAAAGGAGGCTGCCTCCTGTTTGGGTGGAGACCTAGTCCTGGGGTGTCGGGGTTCCCATTTTACGATCTCTGAGAACCCTGTGATCCCTAGCGCCACCCCTACCCCATCCCAGCTTCCTTCACGGCCCCATCCAAGTATAGGCAAAATAAAAAATTGGGGCGAGGGGAGATCTCTAGGCACCTTCCCACAAGCCTTGCTTAGAGGGCGATTAGAAAGGAACTGTTCCTACACCCTTCTCCCCAGGACTTCTGCCCATTGCTGGGGGTGGGGAGGGTCCATGCCACCTATGGAGCGCCTTCCAGTGCCGGCTCCACTTACAATATCCTTCCTCTTCATGCTCTTCAATTGTTCTAATCCCAGTGCTGTTTGGTAGTAGAATCCCTTTGTCAATTCAAACCCTAATTTTGGTTAGGAGCAGGTTATGGAGGAGAGAAGAGTGGTGTGGTATGCCCTCCCTCCAGGGCCTCAGGATGGAGCAAGCTAGGGACAGGGACACAAGATAGTGGCCGTGTTCCAGAGGCATTGGGAGGGAAGGGGGCAGGCTCAGAAAAAAAGCTTGTCACTGGGGAAGGCGGGGCTCCCTGGCTGTGGTACAAAAGGGAACCAAATCCAGCTCTTCCAGAACCCAGCTCTTCCAGCCCTGGGGAGTCGAGAGTAGATTCCTGAGCATGGAAATTCACTGCAGTCTCTTCTCCCATTCACTCACTTAGCAAGTACCTGTATGCACAGATGGCCTGGTTCAGGGCTCTATGCTGGCTGACTCTGGGGAATATGATGGAGGATATATATATATATATACACACACACACACATGCAGGAGGTCCAAGCCAGATTACAAACTGCTATTACAAGATCATTACCACAAACCAAAAATGCCAGTTGAATAGACATTCACTGATCGTCCACCATGTATGCCAGGGACAGACGCAAAGTTGGATAAGACAGTGTGTACCCAGGGCAGTGGGGACCCAGAAGAAGGCATAACTAACCGTGCTTGTTCATGTAATATTGATTGGGGCAGTATCAAGACGGCTTCAGAGACATGGGGACATGGAAACATGGGGATATTACAGCTGATTTTGAAGTACAAAAAGGAATTTGCTGGGTGGAGAAGGGAGGAGCTTTGAGGGGAGGAGAGAGGAAGGATATTGTAGGCCAGGAATACTGTAAGAAGAACAATGGTGTGTTTTGAGATCTCTGGGCAGTTTGCTATGATGGGAGGGGCAGAGTGGCAAGAGGCAGGTATGAAGGGGTGAGCAGGGGCCAGATCAAACAGGGCGTTGTAGGCCAGGTAGAGGTTTAGCAGGAATTCAGGGAGGGCATTCGGAGTGGTGACAAGTGAAATTTACATTTTTAACTGGAGGCAGAGAGATCAGTGAAAAGGCCGAGACAATAATCCAGGTCAGAAATGGCCTGGAAGAGGAAGAATGGTCAGAATGTGGTTATTAATGAGATGGGAGAAGGAAGGATAGTGAGGAGCCCAGGATGCTCCCAGCCTTCTGGATGGAGGACGGAGCCATCTTGCTGAGGATACTGAAGGAGAGCTTGTTTGCTTATGTAGAATTTTGGCGGGGGGCGGTGGTGGAGGGGGATGATGTCTCACTCTGTCACCCAGGCTGGAGTGCAGTGGCGCAATCTCGGCTCACTGCAACCTCTGCCTCCTGGGTTTAAGTGATTCCCCTGCCTCAGCCTCCCAAATAGCTGGGATTACAGGTGCCTGTCACCACGCCTGGCTAATTTTTGTATTTTTAGTAGAGATGGAGTTTCACCATATTGGCCAGTCTAGTCTTAAACTCTTGACCTCAGGTGATCTGCCTGCCTCGGCCTCCCAAAGTGCTGGGATTACAGGTATGAGCCACCATGCCTGGACTGGTTATGTAGAATTTGAGGAGCCTATGGTTGTTTGCAGGGTTGGATAGCAGTTAGATCTGGGCTGAAGACAGATCTGAGAGTCACCAGCATATGATGGTCCTTGAAGCTACAGCAGAGAATGAGGTCCTCTGGAGAGAAATGCACAAAATCAGAAGACAGCCTCTGAGGACTGAGCAAAAACCCTCTGCAGGAGACTGAGAATGAACAGGTAGACAGGGAGGACGAAAACCGTGAAGGGAAGTGTTACCAGCGTCAAGAGAAAGGGCTAAGGCCGGGCGCGGTGGCTCACGCTTGTAATCCCAGCACTTTGGGAGGCCGAGGCGGGCGGATCACGAGGTCAGGAGATCGAGACCACGGTGAAACCCCGTCTCTACTAAAAATACAAAAAAAATTAGCCGGGCGTGGTGGCGGGCGCCTGTAGTCCCAGCTACTCGGAGAGGCTGAGGCAGGAGAACGGCGTGAACCCGGGAGGCGGAGCTTGCAGTGAGCAGAGATTGCGCCATTGCACTCCAGCCTGGGCGACAGAGCGAGACTCCGTCTCAAAAAAAAAAAAAAAAAGAGAGAAAGGGCTTGACAGGGAGTGGCCAGGCTCTTGTTTGCAGCCTTGTCCCTGCAGCTAAGTTGCCCTGACTTCAGGCACCCCACCCTGTCCTACTGTGACTCGGTCTCCTGCTTTCCCTTTACAGACTAGATGTTCGCCATCCAGCCAGGGCTAGCTGAGGGGGGCCAATTCCTGGGGGACCCACCCCCTGGAGTATGTCAGCCTGAGCTCCAACCAGACAGCAACTCCAACTTCATGGCAAGTGCCAAGGATGCTAATGAGAATTGGCATGGGATGCCAGGCAGAGTGGAACCTATCCTGAGGAGGAGCTCCTCGGAGTCACCCTCTGACAACCAAGCCTTCCAGGCCCTTGGATCCCCTGAGGAAGGGGTGCGCAGCCCCCCAGAGGGGGCAGAGATTCCCGGGGCTGAGCCTGAGAAGATGGGTGGTGCTGGCACAGTCTGCTCCCCTCTGGAGGACAACGGCTATGCCAGCAGTTCCCTGAGCATCGACAGCCCTAGCAGCAGTCCTGAGCCTGCCTGTGGGACCCCGAGAGGCCCTGGCCCTCCCGATCCCTGTCTGCCCTCAGTGGCCCAGGCTGTACAGCACTTACAAGCCCAGGAGCGCTACAAAGAGCAGGAGAAGGAAAAGCACCACGTGCACTTGGTGATGTACCGTCGCCTGGCACTGCTCCAATGGATCCGGGGCCTGCAGCATCAGTTGATTGACCAGCAGGCCCGACTGCAGGAGAGCTTCGACACCATCCTAGACAACCGGAAGGAGCTTATTCGCTGTCTCCAGCAGAGGGCAGCACCATCCAGGCCCCAGGACCAGGGCTAAGGGTGTGCCTCTACAAGTGTGCAAGGGTATATGTATATATTTGTAGGCATGTGTGAGGTTGTGCACTAGTAAGTACATAATTTGCTGGCATGATTGCAGGTAGGCATGAGTGTGTATGTGCTAACATGTAGGCTGGTGTGTGTAGGCATGTGTGAATAAGCATGTATAAATGAGCTTAAGTGTGCTGTGTGCACATGTGTACACACAGCTAATTTATCTGCAGACCTATATGTGAGCATGTAAGAGTGAACATATGTGTGTGTGTGTAGTATGTAAGAATGAGGAACTCTGTATGTGCATGTGTAGACAGGTACCCAGCAGTGTGTGTATATGTGCATGAGTGAGGAGGTATATGCAGAAGATGTGTGTGTCTATGAGTGAGTTTGTGCAGGCTTGTGTTAGGTGTATGTGAGGGAGCCTTTGTGTGTGCAGAGGTGCACATGTTTGGCCGCAGGCATGGAAGGTGTAAGGAGCATGTGTGTTTGCAGGCAGACTCATGAGCAGGTGTGTGCAAATATATATCCAGCTGCACTGTGGGGTGTCCACCCACACCTTGTGTTCCTCATGGCCTACCCTAGCCTTTCTTCTCCACTGGGTCCCACTGTTCCCTGGAGACAGAGGGCTAGCATGCTGTCATTTATCTGAGGGTTGTGGCTGACCCATTCTCCTGGGATTTCCCAGGCCACCTCTCCTTTCCCTTTCCCTCACTTAACCCAGACTTGCTCAGCTGAGGCTATTGTCCCTGATGTTGGCTTTGCTTGTAGGAGGTTTAGTGGCTGCTCTGGCCTGCCATGGAATTTTGGCTGCAATTTTGGCAGTGGGTGGAGAACTGGTATCAGGAAGGGGAACTGGGAGTAGTGATGAAGATGATGGTGGGGGTGGGGACAGAGGACATAGGGGACTGTCCCTCTTGAACTCTGCCTTTGGGCACATGGGAGATGGAGACAGGAGGGATGATAACAGTGGAACCCTGTGAAGAATAGGCGAATGGGAATTCTAAAATACCAGTTCCCAAACAAACCATCTCTCCATTGGAAAAAGAGCTGTTGCAAACCCTGTTCATTTAAGCTTCTGATGAAAAGCAATGTATGTTTATAAGCTTGCAAGTAACAGACAAGATGTTCCAAGGCTGATGAGGAAAATATCGCTTCCCTGTCTCTGCCTCTACCTTGCTGTTCCTCTCTGGCTTTAGCAGCATTGGATGTTGAATTGGTTTGGTTCATTTCTCTGAAGTCGGACTGTCAGGGGGAGCCAGAGGTTGGCTTTCTGGGATGGGAAGGAAATGCTTAGGATTTCCTAAGCCTCTGGAAATGCTTAGGATGCTGAATTTTAACCCCTTCTTTCACTGCATGGCCCTTCAAACAGGGATTGGCAGGCTCCGTGAGTTACAGAGTGGGTGAGTCTTGGAGAGAACCAACGACTAAGATAGCTTAGCTCTCTGCTTTGTTCTGGGGAGCCAAGAGAATGCAAGATCCTGGTGGGTGAGCAGTGGTATGAAGAGGGGACACTGGTGGGTGAACAGTGGCATGGAAGTCACTGATGCAGCCTCTGGCCCTCAGTCTCCCTATCGGCAAAGTGGGGGGCTCTTCCTGTCTATCTCTAAAGAGTTTCATCCCTGACAGGTGGATGAGTGAAAGATCCAGGGAGTGGGGGTGAGGGGTGGGCTCTGAAGACTTTTTGTCTGTAGCTCTTGCATATTGAGTGTGTAAACCCGGCCTCTGGACCAACTCAAGATGAATAAACTGGGGCAGAGAATTACATTTCTTGAGTATGTGTTTTGCTTCTACCTGTTGTCTGGTGGCCTCTTTTTCATACCATCTGAGCTCCCCTTTTGGGTAGGGTCCTGGACTAGGAGCTAGGGAGGTGGTTTTGGGGAAAGACACTGAAGAATTTAGACTGCTGTGCCTGGCGACCCAGTGGGGTGGAGAAGTCTCTCAGGGGCCTCCCAGTGTGACAGGGGAGACGTGACTTCTACCCTGAGAACCCCATATGGGATTGTCCTTGTTCTGTGTCACCTTTGGGCCTAAACGAATTGTGAGGGACACATACCATACACAGTCTCACATACTCAACTGTACCCTGGGCAGGGCACGGTGGCTCACACCTGTAATCCCAGCACTTTGGGAGGCTGAGACGGGTGGATCACCTGAGGTCAGGAGTTCAAGACCAGCCTGGCCAACATGGTGAAACCCTGCCTCTACTAAAAAATACAAAAATTAGCCAGATGTGGGGACGGGTGCCTGTAATGCCAGCTACTCAGTAGGCTGAGGCAGGAGAGTCACTTGAACCTGGGAGGCAGAGTTTGCAGTGGGCAGAGATCGTGCCACTGCATTCCAGTCCGGGCAACAAGAGGGAAACTCCATCTCAAAAAACCAAATAAAACAAAAAACTGTACCCTGGTGTCATCACTTCCCTGAAGGGCGCTCTGACTATGACTATGAGTTTGGGTCCTTAGATGGTTTTGACACACATGTAGTTATAATATACAGTCACCCTTTGTTATCTGAGGGGATTGGTTCCAGGATCCCCAGGGATACCAAAATTCACAAACCTGAAATACTGTATTTTATTTTTATTTTATTTGATTCTTTATTTTTGGAGACAGTGTCTCGCTCTGTCGCCCAAGCTAGAGCGTAGTGGTGCAGTCATAGCTCACTGTACCCTTGAACTTCTGGGCTCAAGTGATCCTCCGCACCTTAGCCTCTGAGTAGCTGGGACTACAGGCATGCACCACCACACCCGGCTAATTCTTAAGTTTTTTTGTAGTGATGGCTTCTTGCTCTATTGCCCAGGCTGGTCTCAAACTCCTGGCTTCAAGCCATCCTTCCACCTGAGCCTCCCAAAGTGCTGGGATTATAGGTGTGAGCCACTGCGCCTGGCCAACATTTTTATTTTATTTTATTTTTATTATTATTATTTTTTGAGACGGAGTCTCGCTCTGTCGCCTAGGCTGGAGTGCAGTGGCGCAGTCTCGGCTCACTGCAAGCTCCGCCTTCCGGGTTCACACCATGCTCCTGCCTCAGCCTCCCGAGTAGCTGGGACTACAGGTGCCCACCACTGCGCCCAGCTAATTTTTTTGTATTTTTAGTAGAGACGGGGTTTCACCGTGGTCTCGATCTCCTGACCTCGTGATCTGCCTGCCTCAGCCTCCCAAAGTACTGGGATTACAAGCGTGAGCCACCACGCCTGGCAACATATTTATTTTAAATCTCACAAAGTATACTTCTCACTGAAACAGTTAATAATTCTTGTCATCTCCACACTTGACACTTAAACAGAAATAGTATTGAACCAATTTTAACAAATTCCACTTACTAAGAGATGTTTTGGCAAAGGGCTAAGGCTAAATTTGAATGGAGATTTCTGTCAATGAGACGTCTGTCAAACCTTCAGAGCATAAGAGGGTGAATTTTTATAAGGAGCCTTTTTTTTTTTTTTTTTTGGAGACAGTCTCACTCTGTTGCCCAGGCTGGAGTGCAGTGGTGTGATCTCGGCTCACTGCAGCCTCTACCTCCTGGGTTCAAGTGATTCTCCTGCCTCAGCCTCCCAAGCAGCTGGGACTACAGGCACATGCCACCACGCTTGGCTAATTTTTTGTATTTTTAATAGAGACGGGTTTTTGCCATGTTGCCCAGGCTGGTCTCAAACTCCTGAGCTCAGGCAATTGGCCCACCTCAGCCTCCCAAAGTGCTGGGATTACAGACATGAGCCACCGTGCCCGGCCAGGAGCCCCTTTTCTGAATGTGTGAGGGCTCTTTTGAGCACAGCCCCTGGTGAAGGACAGAGACCCTGAAGCCAGACACCCTGGATTTGGACCTTGTCCCCATTGTTTTATGTTTCTGTGACCTTGGGCAAGTCAATTAACTTTTCTGTGCTTTAGTTTCCTCATCTTAAAATTGGGACAATAGTAATAACTACTTCGCAGGGTTGCTGCAAGGATTAAATAAATATGTAATATATAGAAGACTTAGAACTGTACCTGACACATAGTAAATTACATTAATGACTTATGATTATTATAAATCATACTTTTTTCCGGGCACGGTGGCTCACGCGTGTAATCCCAGCACTTTGGGAGGCCGAGGCGGGCGGATCACGAGGTCAGAAGATCGAGACCACGGTGAAACCCCGTCTCTACTAAAAATACAAAAAAAAAATTAGCCGGGCGTGGTGGCGGGCGCCTGTAGTCCCAGCTACTTGGAGAGGCTGAGGCAGGAGAATGGCGGGAACCCGGGAGGCGGAGCTTGTAGTGAGCTGAGATTGCGCCACTGCACTCCAGCCTGGGCGACAGAGCAAGACTCCGAAAAAATCATACTTTGGTACATACAATTTTTCATAGAAAAATTTTTTTGTCGGGTGGTCACTTGTAATCCACACTTTGGAGGCCGAGGTGGGGATCACAGGTCAGAGTCAAGACCAGTGAAACCCAGTAAAAAACAAAAAATTAGCAGGTGGTGGCGGGCCTGTAGTACCACAGAATCAGAGGCAGGAGAAGGGTGAACCGGAGGGTGACCGAGATTCCAGTGAACTCGCCTGGGACAATCCGTCTCAAAAAAAAAAAAAAAAAAAAAATTTTCTGGTGAATTTGAATCTTTGAGACAGGGTCTGGCTCTGTCGCCCAGGCTGGAGTGTAGTGGTGTGATCTTGGCTCACTGCAACCTCCGCCTCCCAGGATTGAGCAATTCTCGTGCCTCAGCCTCCCATGTAGCTGGGATTACAGGTATGTACCACCACACCGGGCTAATTTTTTTGTATTTTTGGTAAAGACGGGGTTTCAGCATGTTGGCCAGGCTGGTCTCTAACGCCTGGCCTCAAGTGATCCGCCTCAGCCTCCCAACCTGCTGGGATTACAGGCGTGAGCCATCGCGCCTGGCTGAATCTAAAATTTGAATGTCATCTTTAAAGGGGAAGGGGATTTTAAAAAATAAAGCTGCCTAATATTCCTTTCCAGAAAAGAACTCTCTGAGCTGAGAAAAAGAAGAAGGTGAGACCAAGGGAATGTGTGGTAAATTGTATGTTTACAGGACCCCTGCCAGTCACTGAAGGCCAGAGACTCCCTGGGGGGTGATGGGTTTGGGAAGGAGACTGGCAAGAATAGAGCCACAGCTAGGACGGCAGAGTTTGGGGCAGGAAAACGGAGGCAGGACTCCAGTGGCTGAAGCAACTCAGCCAAGAATTGTGGTTCTCCATCAGGTCCACTGGCCACAAGGCCTAATCATGGGAAGTGCTAAGGTGACCACAGTACCTCCCATGGGCAGACCTGAGCTACACTCTCTAGACTCAGTTTCCTCACCTGTGGCCACTATAAGGGCTGAATGAGGAAATGGACGTGAAGATGCTCTGTATGGATTAAGAAGACTGTGTGCCTCCCCTGCATGAGGCCCTGAGGAGCCTGCTCTTGTCTTTGAGCAGCTGTGGTGTGCACAGGTAGATGAGACTTGCATCCAAAAGCCTAATGCAGGCTGGGCACAGTGGCTCATGCTTGTAATCCCAACACTTTGGGAGATTGAGGCAGTAGGATGACTTGAGCCAAGAGTTTGACACTCCATCCCTACAAAAAGGGAAAAAAAATTAGTCAGTCATGGTGGTACATGCCTGCAGTCCTAGCAATTCAGGAGCCTGAGGCTGGAGGATCACTTCAGCCCAGGAATTTGAAGCTGCAGCGAGCTATGATCCCACCACTGCACTGAAGCCTGGGTGAGAGAGCAAGACCCTGTCTCAACTCCCTCTCCCACAAAAAGACCCCAAAAGCCTAATGCGCAAGCCACTCGTAACCTAGGAGAGGGTAATGCAGGACTGGCTGTCTGTCTAGTTTTCAGTCAGGGACTTCTATACGTGGGTGTTGTCTTAAAGTCATTGGGCCAGGTGCGGTGGCTCATGCCTGTAATCCCAGCACTTTGCGAGGCCGTGGTGGGTGATCATTTGAGGTCAGGAGTTTGAGACCAGCTTGGCCAACATGGTGAAACCCTGTCTCTATGAAAAATACAAAAATTAGCTGGGCATGGTGGTACATGCTTGTAATCCCAGCTACTCAGGAGGCTGAGGCAGAATTGCTTGAACCCGGGAGGCGGAGGTTGCAGTGAGCCGAGATCGTGCTGCTGCACTCCGGCCTGGGTGACAGAGCGAGATTGTCTCAAAAAAAAAAAAAAAAAAAAGTCATTGGGGTGGGGATTCCTTAGTCCCTGGGACAGTGAGGAGAGTAGGAAAGGTTCATGCACTTGGTAGGAGTTTGGCCAGTCAGCTACCTCCACCCCTTGACCTCTCTCACCAGAATAAAATCCCAAGGAAGTCGAACCTAGGTTTTGGGTGCGACATGAGTCGTCTTGCTTAGGAGACATAGGGATGAGATTGGAGCAGAGACCCAGAGACCAACATGGTCAGGGCACACAGCAGAGGCCTGAGTAGGCTGCAGGTACAGGACGGAAAGCATGGAAGGGATTAGCAGAGAGGCCTATGAGGCTGGGTCCACTGAGAACTTGCTTGCTCTCCAGGGACACCAACTAGGTCAGCCCCATCAAGTATGGTCAGAGTAGATGGGGTTAAAGCCTGAGTGCAGGGAGGCAGAAAATGAACTGGGAACTGGGTAAGAGGGTAAAGCATTAGAAGACCGCAGAAGAAGGCTTCAGAATATCAAAGGCAGGCTCCCCGGTGGGGGATCTGCCTTGTTAGGGCTCTGTATAATGGCTATCTCTAAGGAGACTGAATGCCCCCTGGTGGCAGCCTGTGACCTGTCTACCTGCCTCTTAGCCTTCAAGCCTCACCGGAAACCCTGTGTAGGTAGGTTTGCTCCTACTCACAGCATGAACAGGTGACAGGAACAGGAGAGAGGCGAGATCTGTAAGGGCCTGGTCAAGGAAGGCTTCCTGGAGGAAGAGGAGCCTGGAGACCCAGTAGAAGTGGAGGCAACAGAGGACAGTGATTTCTAGTGCGTAGTGGACCCAGGTGTCTTGGATCCTCCATTTATTAGTTGTGCCTCACTTTTCTCGACTGTAGAATGGGAACAATGGGAGTACTTCTCTTACAGGGTTACTTGAGAGTTAAATAAGTTAACAGATGTTAAGGGTTTAGACCTGAGCCTGCCTGGCTCACAGAAGTAGTCCACAAATGTTAATTGTTTTTATCTGACTAGGAGAGGACAAGAAGGTCCTCAGAGGTAGGAGATGCGTGGAGCATCTCCTACCTCTATATCAAAAAGCATTGCTAAAGGGCCTGGAATCCCAGGCCCAGGAGTTTAAAGGATGCAGGTGGTGAGAAGAGGAGCCTGAGATGGGGATGTTCTGGGATCTGAGCCAGACCTCAAATCCACACTGGTATACGTACTCACGCCCACCAGGCACCTGCAGACACTCAGGCACCAGCCCCCACACCCGTTCACACACATACACATGCACCATGATTCGTTCACACTCACAAATGCACCCTCCGGGACATAGAGCCACATACATACTCCCTCCTCCTCCCCACCCCTGGCAGAAATGACTGGACCCAGCCTGGGGAGGTTTCCGCACCCCAGCCCTGGCACCAGACTGCCAGAAATGCGGCTGCATCTCCACTCCGGCCCTGTAAGCTTCTCCAGCCGAACCTTATCCTTGCCCAGATCCCCACTCCTCCCAGCCCTACTCCTGCCCCCAACCCGTAGGCTCTAAACCAGTCGATCCCCTAATCGCTCCATTCTCATTTATCACCCATAGATTTGAGAAGAGATTCGTCGGGTGGAGACTGGCGGGAGGGGGAGACGGTGGCTTTGGAGAAAGGGGGGTGCGTGCATCCTACTAAGGTCTTAGATGTCGCTGCCGGGGGAGGGCTGGGTTCCCCGAGGGCCTCCTCACGGTGAATGAAAGGGGGCTCGGGCTGTGGAATGGGAGCCGTCCGAGGGGCTCGGGCGTGGCGGGGGGCCGCGACCTCTCCCCAGGAGGGGGCTCCAGGCCTCCGCGCCGGGAAAGAGGTAGCGGGCGGGAGCGCGGCGCTCAGCTGGTGCTCGGCGCTCCCCGGGCGGGGCTCGTCCCCGAAAGGCGCAGACAAAGGGGCAGCCTCCCCGGAGCCCCGCGGCGCCTCGAGTGGCGCGGGCTGGGGGCTGCGCACAAAGCAGGGGCGGGCGGGACCGAGCCCGCCCCACGCGCCGCCCCGCACCGACTGTTGATCCGCACAGTCCCGAGCGCCCTTTACTGCCCCTAATCCCAACAAGCATGAAAACGGCTGGGGCCGGCCCGCCAGCAGGCCCTTTGTCCCCGCGGGTCCGGGGCAGCTGCAGCCCGGGCCCCTCCCCCTTTTGTGTCTCCTCCCCCGCGGCCCCCGCCCCGCCACCTCAGCTGCCCGGAGCACTCGCGCCGCCCAGGGCTTTGGCCTCCGGCGCGAGGGCGCACAAAGCGGGGAGGGGAGGATTAACCCGGGTCTGCAGGGCGGGGTGGGACCACGGAGGAGAGGGCTGCAGGGGGTAGGGGGTTGGGGTGGGAACCTGGTGATGGGACTGGGTTTGTGGGTGTGTTCTTGAGTGGTGCGAGTTAGCACCGGCCCCCAACATTCAGTGACAGCTCTCAGGGTGAGGACCGCTCCCTAGACCTTGATGTCTCCCTGGGCTGTCGTAGGACCGCTTCCCTCCACACTCCTGGGATCTCCTCCACCCTGAGGCCTCAGTTCTCACTCACTCTCGGGGCTCCCAAACCTCCGTCTCCAGCAGGGGCTTTGCCTTCCGCCCAACCTGCAGCACATCCTCCCGCCCACTGGACAGCTCCACCCACGTCACCCGCAAGCACCTCAGGCTTCCCATGTTGGAAGCCGAGCTCGTATTCTCCCCAGCCACAACCTGCTCAGTCTGCTCATCACCTGAAGTGAGGCGAGCCTCAGGCCCTCCCACCTCACTCCGTGCCAGTCAAGTACTTAAGCTCTGTCCCATCTGCCTCCCAGCCCCTCTCCTGTTCATGCCCTCTTGCCTCAGGCCACCGCCAAATCTCATCTGGACACGTGGAACGGTTCCTGTCTGACCCCCTCCCATCCACGGGACACAGTACTCTAGAGTGGGCTTCTGAAAAGCAAATATGGCCCCATCCCTCCTCCAATTTAAGATCTTTCCAAGGCTCTCCAGGGACTTAAGTTGCTCAGCTTGGCTTGCAAGGGCTTTGCTGGCTGCTTCCTGCGTCCCCGCTGGCACAGCCTTCCCCAAGGTCTGATGTTTCACAAATCCACAAAGACTTTCCTTAAGAGCCTTCGTGGCGGGGAGCGGTCGTTTACGCCTGTAATTCCAGCACTTTGGGAGGCTGAGGCAGGCAGATCACTTGAGCTCAGGAGTTCGGGACCAGTCTGGCCAACATGGCGAAACCCCGTGTCTACTAAAAATACAAAAATTAGCCGGGCGTGGTGGCGCAGGCCTGTAATCCCAGCTACTTGGGAGGCTGAGGCAGGAGAATCGCTTGAACCCAGGAGATGGTTGTTACAGAGAGCCAGGATTGTGCCACTGCACTCCTGCCTGGGCGACAGAGTGAGACTCTGGCACGTGCACGCACACATAAGAAAGAAGGGGGTAATGAAAGCAAGTATCATCTACTTTACAGAAGCAATGTGAGTATTAAATAAATAATGCTCTCGAAATTGCTTTGTAAATTGCAAAATATTTTACTACCAAATGTGTTGTTTTTTGTTTTTTTTTCTTGATTTTTTTTCACTCTAGGAGCAAATATTTTTATTTCAATAATTGACCATTTGTTCTCTAAACAGTGTTTGTGCTCTTTTGTGCTTTTGTTTGTTTGTTTGTTTTAAGACAGGGTTTCAGGCCGGGCGTAGTGGCTCACGCCTGTAATTCTAGCACTTTGGGAGGCCAAGGTGGGCAGATCACCTGAGCTCAGGAGTTCGAGACCAGCCTGGCCAACATGGTGAAACCCCATCTGTACTAAAAATACAAAAATTGCCAGGCGTGGTGGCACGCGCCTGTAATCCCAGCTACTCAGGAGGCTGAGGCAGGAGAATCGCTTGAACCTGGGAGGTGGAGGTTGCAGTGAGCCAAGATTGTGCCATTGCACTCCAGCCTGGGTGACAGAGTAAGACTCCTTCTCAAAAAAAAAAAAAAAAAAGGGTCTCACCGTTGCCCAGGCTGGAGTGCAGTGCAGTGGTGCAGTCATGGCTCACTGCAACCTTGAACTCCTGGGCTCAGGTGATCCTCCTGCCTCAGCCTTCTGGGTCCTGCGTAGATGGGACTACAGGCAGGTGCCACACACCCAGCTAATTTTTTTTTTTTTTTTTTTGTAGAGATGAGAGTCTTGCTTTGTTGCCTAGGCTGGTCTTGAACTCCTGGCCTCAAGGGATCCTACTACCTTGGCCTCCCAAAGTGCTGGGATTACAGGAGTGAGTCACTGCACCTGGCCCTGTTGTGCTCTTTTGAAACTAATTTTGATGGAGGCCACTGAAATGGTAATCTTTATTATTGTGATTATTAATAATTTAAAAGAAAGTAAAAGTTGCTTATGTTAACAAAATTGGCAGTATTTTCCACAGGAAGTCCTGCCTCTAGATTCCCTCTTTTATTTCCCAAAAGCCATTGTGAGCATTCCTAGAATGCTCTAGGACAGGATGGGAGGAAGATGTGATGGGAATGGGAACTGAGAATGGAGAAGCGGATGGGAATGAGGTGGAGACAGGGGCAGCTAAGGGATACGGGATAAGACAAAAATTGACAACATGTGTCAGAGCCTTCCTGTTTCACCCTCGCAAACTTCCCATGAGGTGGTTTCTCCATTGTCCTATTTTACAGGTGAGTAAACTGAAGTTGCTGTAGGTGAGTTCCATTTCTGAGAGGACAGACACACTACTGTTTCCACACTCCCCCAGAATAGCTAACAGCTGCTACCTATTCTGCTTCCTGTGCCTGGGGTGTGTGAAATCCTCATACAGCTTTCCAGGATTCACAAACCACCCTAGACTGAATTTATTCCTACCCCCATACTCAACCAGATAGAAGCAGATCCTTCTGAATAGACTTCCTTGATGCTCCCACTCCCTGCATGCCTTAGGTGCAATCACTGTGTTGATCTCCATAATGAAACTTATTTTATTATTTTATTTATTAATTAATTTATTAGTTTATTTTTTGAGGCACAGTCTCACTCTGTTGCCCAGGCTGGTATGCAGTGGCATAATCTCAGCTCACTGCAACCTCTGCCTCCCCAGTTCAAGTGATTCTCGTGCCTCAGCCTCTCAAGTAGTTGAGATTACAGGCATGTGCCACCATGCCTGGCTAATTTTTGGCTAATTTTTGTCTTCTTAGTATACTGAGACAGGGTTTTGCCATCTTGGTCAGGCTGGTCTCAAACTCCTGGCCTCAAGTGATCTGCCCGCCTCAGCCTCCCAAAATGCTGGGATTACAGGTGTGGGCCACCGAGGCCGCCATAAAACTTCTTTCACGTGAGACACTAAGATACTCCCCTAATTCTTAATGAGACTTTCTAGCTTGTGTGTCTGTGTGTGGGCTCATGCACATACGCGTTTTGGGATGGAGAAGTTAGAGTGAATATGTAACCATCTAACAGACAGAAGACTAAGGTAGCAGGAGGAGAATGGGAGACTCTTTGGGTTCATCTGGAAATGACAAATTACGTTATGGAGTTTTCTAGTACCTTGCCTCTTCATCATATTTAACATTTTCCAAGTTAATTTCACTTCTGTTTTTTGGTATAAAGTAGGTGCAACCCCATTTTTCAGTGGAGAATGTGTGGCCATGGTCAAACAGCATTAACTGTGGAAGCTGACCTTGTGAATATGAGCCCCTCACCCAGTGAGGCAGGAATGGTTGGGGTCACGATGGCCTTATAAACCTCTCACAGAGGACAGCTACCCTCAGGAGCCCCTTACTAAACCAGCAGCGTAAGGCTCTGCTCCCCATTCTAATAACATCCCCTATGTGTGCACTAGTTTTTGTTTTGTTTTGTTTGTTTGTTTGTTTTGTTTTGTTTTTTGTTTTTTTTGGGGGGGGGGCATGGAGTCTCGCTCTGTCGCCCAGGCTGGAGTGCAACCTCCACCTCCCGGGTTCAAGTGATTCTCCTGCCTCAGCCTGCTGAGTAGCTGGGATTACAGTCACATACCACCACATCTGGCTAACTTTTGTATTTTTAGTAGAGACAGGATTTCGCCATGTTGGCCAGGCTGGTCTCAAACTCCTGGCCTCAAGTGATTTGCCCGCGTCAGCTCCCAAAATACTGGGATTACAGGCGTGAGCCATTGCGCCCGGCCGTGTGCTCTAGTTTTAAGGTGTATAAACCCCTTTCCCTCTATTATCCCATTGTTTTGTAGAGGCTATCCTGAGAGGTAGGCATTGACATGTCTATTTTATTTCATTTTATTTTTATTTATTTATTTTTTGAGACAGAGTCTTACTCTGTCACCTAGGCTGGAGTGCAGTGGCACCATCACAGCTCACTGCAGACTCAACCTCCTGGGCTCAAGCAATCCTCCCACCTCAGCCTGGGATCAATCTCTTGGGCTCAAGTGATCCTCCCACCTCAGCCTCCCGAGTAGCTGGGACCGCAGGAGTGCCCCACTATGCCCGGCTAATTTTTGTATTTTTTTGTAGAGACAAGGTTTTGCCATGTTGCCCAGGCTGGTCTTGAACTCCTGGGCTCAAGCAATCCTGCCTGGGCCTCCCAAAGTGCTGGGATTACAGCCATGCACCATCATACTCAGCCAATATGTCTATTTTATAAATTGGGAAATAGAGACTCAGAGAGGATAAATGAATTGCACAAACTCAACAGCTTGAGATGAAGCAGGGACCCTGTTTGTTCAACTATTTGACTATCCAGGACTCTGTTAAGTCCGTGGTAACACAGAATGGCAGGGCTTAAAGGAAAGGTCTGATTTGTGAGTGTGTGTGCGCGTATGTGTGTGTGTGTATGCACACCTGCACTTGTACAGGAAGGGTTGGCCCAATGGGAGTGCCTTTGGCATTTGGATAATTCTCTGAGTGAGCCTTCCTGGGCAATGGAAGGTCCCAGTTAGCATCGCTGTCCCCTAGACAGGAAGTACTAATAATAGCACTGCCTACCCAATTATTGAGAAAACCAAAACATCTCTTTCACTGGTTTAAAAGCCCCCTATAGGGGTAGTATCTCCCTACACTTCCCCACATGGCCACCCCCACCACTTAGAACCACAGGGCTAGAGTCCCAGCTTTGGACACTGGTCCTTGTTCTATTGTCCCACCCCCTTCTGTCCTTCTTCCTGCTCAGGGCAGTTCGTCCTATCTCTCCAGCTGTCTTAGCAAGAAAGAGTGGAATTACTGAGGCTGGAGTCTCAACCTGCCTCTGAGGCCAAAGGGCTGTTCCTTTAGGGAGGCTGGTTCCCAGGATTGAAGGGAGTTTCCAGGGTGGGTTAGTAGAGGTAAGAGAGGGAAAGGACCCCACCCCCGCCCCCTGCAGGCCTCACCTAATCGCCACACTCTGCATTATTACCCGCCTAACGCAGCGTGCTTTTAAATAAAATATGCAAAAATTTTCCTCTCAAATGATCTCCCCAGGCAAGCTAGCTCAACTCCAGCTTGTTAATGGGAAAAATGCAAATAGGGCCTCCCCCCCTCTCCCCCAGCCCCTAGGCTCTGGACAGCTAATGCGCTTTGCTTTCCTTCTTTCTGGAATTTGTTTCCCTTGAAACCATTACTTCGGGGGGAAGTCGGGGGAGGGGGTGGTGGCGAGGAGGTTTTTCCCAGGTGCCATCCAAAGGGAGAGTCTTAGAAGGGAGGAAACAGCCCAGGCAGGAAAAGTTTGGGAAAATAGCGCTGTTAGGAAGCCTGCCCCTTTCTGAGCCTCCTTTCCCCCATCTGAGATCTCGGTTAGTCCTTCCCGGGGCTGCTGTGAGGCTGAATAAAGGGAGAGGCATTAGCCGGCATATGCATTTGCAGGTTCGATTTTCCAGTTTAAACTTGCTATGCTTGAGGGATACAAAGATGGAGATAACAGACATGACTTCTGCCCTCATCAAGCTCACAGTCTAGCAGAAAAAAAGCCCCAGATCATTTGAAATTTAAAAAGCAATTATAGGACACCTTAAGCAATCAGCTTCATCATGATGGAGCAATGGACATCTGCCTCCCAATGCAGCCTTGAGGACTCCCCTAGGTACCACTCCTGCCCATGATGCGGAACCTGAAGAATGCAGAACCAGGAGGAGACCATCAGGCAAAGCCTAAATTCAGGGTCGGCAGGTGCTCTTCAGAAACATCAACGCCATGAAAGAGGAATGAACTGTTCTAGATTACAGGGCACTAAAGAGACAGGAGGCTGGGTGTGGTAGCTCACGCCTGTAATCCCAGCACTTCGAGAGGCCGAGGCAGCAGGATCACTTGAAGCCAGGGGTTCGAAACCAGCCTGGGTAACATGGCAAGACCTTGTCTCTACAAAAATAAAAATAATTATCCAGGTCTGGTGCCTGCACCTGTAGTCCCAGCTACTTGGGAGGCTGAGGTGGAGGATCACTTAAGCCTAGCACTTTAGTCCAGGTGACAGAGCGAGATCCTGTCTCCAAAAAGAGAGAGAGAGAGACAGGACAACTAAATGCAATGCATGATTCTGGATTGGATACTGGAGGATTGGAAAAATATTTCTGTGAAGAGCTCGGTGCGGTGGCTCATACCTGTAATCCTAGCACTTTGGGAGACCAAGGCAGTATGATCGTTTGAGCCCAGGAGTTTGAGACCAGCCCTGGCAACATAGCAAGACTCTATATCTACAAAAAATAATAATATATATATTTTTTGATTAGCTGGATGTGGTAGCATGTGCCTGTAGTCCCAGCTACCCAGAAGGCTGAGCTGGAAGGATCACTTGAGCCTGGGAGGTAGAGGCTACAGTGAGCTATGATCACACCACTGCACTCCAGCCTGGGTGACAGAGTGAGACCCCGTCTCAAAAAAAGAAAAAATTTCTGCGAAACTGTGGTTCCCAACGTTTTTGGCACCAGGGAC
Source organism: Hylobates moloch (assembly GCF_009828535.3). Classification (NCBI taxonomy): domain Eukaryota; kingdom Metazoa; phylum Chordata; class Mammalia; order Primates; family Hylobatidae; genus Hylobates; species Hylobates moloch. The sequence goes on along the minus strand of NW_026652283.1, from coordinate 37,535,723 downwards.
TGTATTTGTAGAAGACAGTTTTTCAACGCACTGGGGGAGGAATTTTTGGTTTTGGAAGGAACTGTTCTACCTCAAGATCAGGCATTACTTTCTCATAAGGAGAACACAACCTAGATCCCTCACATGCGCAGTTCACAATAGAGTTCGTGCCTCTAGGAGAATCTAATGCTGCTGCTGATCTAACAGGAGGCGGAGCTGCTGTGCAGCTTGGTTCCTAACAGGTCACTGACCTATACAGTCCATGGCCCAGTGTTGGGGACACCTGTTGTAAAGGACATCATTGGGACATATGGCAAAATTTGAATATGGATAGTATTGTAGATATTTTATTGTATCAACCTTAAATTTCCTGAATGTGATCACTATATTTTGGTTATATCAAATAATTTCCTTGTTTTGGGGAAATATATGTGGAAATGTTTAAGGATAAAAGATCATAACATATGCAACTTAGTCTCAGATAGTTTGCAACTTTTCTGTAAGTTTTAAATTTTTCAAAATAAAAAGTTGAAAAAGAAAAAAACAAGTATAATTGGCCTTTTAAAAGTGTGATAATGATATTGTAACTATGATTTTAAAAGTCCTTATCTTTTAGAGAAACTTGCTAAATAAAACATTTACAGATTAAATAAAACGATCTGTTTTATTGTTTAAAAATAAGACAGGAGGAGGGAAGTAGATGGGGGGTTAGGTGAAACCAGATTGGCTGTGGGTTGATAATTGTTGAAGTTGGGTGATTAGAATACTCTTCTTTTTTTTCTTATGTTTGAATTTTTCCATAATAAAAAAAAATTTTTTTTTAAAGAAAAGCAATTACAAAATGTAATTCATGTCAAGAGAAAGGTATGTGTTTAACCAGGGAACACGATCCAATTAAGGGCTTTGAAGAAGACTTTCTAGATAGAAGACAGGAGTGTGTGTTGTGTTTTTTTTTTTTTTTTTTTTGAGACAGAGTCTCGCTCTGTCACCCAGGCTAGAGTGCAGTGGTGCGATCTCGGCTCACTGCAAGCTCTGCCTCCCAGGTTCACACCATTCTCCTGCCTCAGCCTCTCCGAGTAGCTGGAACTACAGGCGCCCGCCACCATGCCTGGCTAATTTTTTGTATTTTTAGTAGAGACGGGGTTTCACCATGGTCTTGATCTCCTGACCTCGTGATCCGCCCACCTTGGCCTCCCAAAGTGCTGGGATTACAAGCATGAGCCACCGCACCCGGCCGAAGACAGGAGTGTTTAAACAGAGACTTAGGGTGAGCAGGGCCAAAGGACAGTGAGCAGGGGCGAGGTAGGGAAAAGCTTTCCAGGCCAAGATACAACAGGTACAGGGATGAAACAGAGCGGTGGGGTTTGCAGGACCTGAAAGAACTGAGGCAGAGAGAAGTCAGGCCAAGAGTAGAGAGACAGGGTGAGAGATGACCTTGCATGCCAGTTATGGGTTTGGGGATTTTATCCTGAGTGCGACAGAGAGCCTTGCAGGAAGGTGACAGGATCAGATTTGCATTTGAGAAACAACTCTCTGGTGCTGTGCAGGGAAAGAGGACTGTGCAAGGCTGGGGACAGTTGGAAGCTCCAATCTTGTGGGTTGAAGCTGAATCACTTTCCCTGTACTCCCCAGCTTTTCTGACTTTATCACTTCCTGTATTAGTTTGTTTTGGCACTGCTGATAAAGACATACGGGAGACTGGGTAATTTACAAAAGAAAGAGGTTTAACGGACTTACAGTTCCACATGGCTGTGGATGCCTCACAATCATGGCAGAAGGCAAGGAGGAGCAAGTCACATCTTACATGGATGGCAGCAGGCAAAAAGAGAGCTTGTGCAGGGAGATTCCCCCTTATAAAACCATCAGATCTTGTGAGACTTACTCACTATCATGAGAACAGCATGGGAAAGACCTGCCCCCATGATTCAGTTACCTCCCACTGGGTCCCTCTCACAACATGTGGGAATTCAAGATGAGATTTGGGTGGGGACACAGCCAAACCATATCACTTCCCTTATCCATTTTCAAATGAAGGATGAAGCTTAGGTGACAGGTTTTGAACATGGGAGCAATCCACCCACAGAGCTGGGATGGCTGGCTGTCTCATTTTTAATTCCCTCCACCACTAGCATGACAGGAAAGCAAGATGACTGATGGTTCAGCATTCAGACTCTGGATCCAGGCTACCTGGATTCAAATTCTGCCTCTGCATCATTACTAGCCAATGACCTTGGACAAAAGGGATGGTAATAATATTACCTACCTCACAGGGAAGTTGTGAGGATTAAATGCTTTGCTATGTGTCAAGTGCTCAGAATAGGGCCATAATAAGGACTTAAATGGGTCTACTCTGGACTGAGCACCACCCTGGAGAGATGTAGGTGGATGGAAAGGGAAGAAAAGACAGATTCTTCAAAGATCTGAGCCTTATTGGACAAATGGAACACAGACATTAAAGAGCAACATCAAAGCACCATGTTACTGCGTTATTCACATATTAAATACAGCTGGACATAACCAAGCATCCATTCATAAGGGAATGGCTAAGGAAATTGTTATATCCAGTAATGTTCAGGAAAAGGTTGGGGAATTCCTATTTTATTATATGAAGTGAAAAAGCCAGAAGCAAAATTGCAAATGTCACATGACCTCAACCGTATCCTAGAAAGGATAGGAAAAAAAAAAAAACATTAGAAGGAAATACACTGAAATGTTTATAGTAGTTAGCTCTAGATGGTGCTATTTGGGTGTGGCTTAAATTTTTTTTAAGTCTTTTGGATTTTTTTTCCCCCAAATACAGAATAATATGCAATAATTACTTTTATAATGGGAACATTTCAACCTTATTTTGTTAAAATAAAAAACTGGTTTGGGTTAAAAATGAATAATAGTGGTGTAGTGGCTCATGCCTGTAATCCTAACTTTGGGAGGCTGAGGTGAGAGGATTGTTCAAGCTCAGGAGTTTGAGTGTGCAGTGAGCTGTTATTGCACCACTGCACTCCAGCCTGGGTGAGAGAGCGAGACTCTGTCTCACACACACACAAAAAAAAGGAACAATGGTGAACATCATTAGCCATCAGAAAAATGCAAATCAAACTACAATGAAGTACTCCTTCACACCCACAAGGATGTTAATAATCAAAAGAACAGATAATAACAAGTGTTGGTGAGGATGTGGAGAAATTGGAGCTCTCATAACTGGCCGGTGGGAATGTAAAATGGTGCAGCTGCTTTGGAAAATAACCTGGCAATTCCTCAAGTGTTTAAACATAGAGTTACCATACAACCCAGCATTTCCATTCCTAAGTACGTATATACCCCAAAGAATCAAAAACATATACAGTATTCACGCAAAAATTTGTACGCAATGTCATAGCAGAATTATTTATAATAGCCTAAATGGAAATGACCCAAATGTCCATCAAATGATGAATGGATTTAAAAATGTGGTAAATCATACAATAGAATGTTATTTAGCAACAAAAAGAAGTGAAATACTAAGGCATGTCATTTATTATATCATAATTATATTGTATTATATATTATATGTTATGTTATAAGGCCACCAATTACAAGTTTGAGAAGCAGGGTTATGGAATTACTCTGATCATAAGAGGGGCTTCGGATAGCAACCTGATCGAAAAGACTGAATCTTGAAGCTGCACTTCCAGAGTGCTTTACATACTAAGAAGACGTTGTTGTCAATATCAGAGAAAGAAAGACCAATGGTAAAAATTACCATGTGGGAACGGGGCTGAAGATACCAGGGATGACTTTTCTTTTTTTCTAATACAACTCTTAACATGCTGGTGTATTTTCTTTCAGATTGTTTTCCCTAATAATACTTTTTACGTAGTTGCAATTATAGTGCATAAGCATGATGAATCCTAATTTTTTGACTTAACATTGCAATAATTTTCCATGCTGTTACATAGCATGGAAACCATTATTTTTAATAGTTTCATCATGTTCCATTGAACCACCCATTCTTAAATATCTAACTAATTCCCTATTATTAGATATTTAAGCTGCTTATAGTGAATAATGTTAGAATGAACATCTTTGTTCATATTTTTTCTCATATTTCAAACTATTTATTTGGGATAGGTTCTCAGAATTCCCAGATCAAAGTGTCTTTATGGCTCTTGAGAAATACTGTGAAACCATTTTCCCAAAGACATCCTTGCAAATGTAATAAATATAAAATTAATAAGTAGACATGATGGTATAGATATAACAATTAAAACATACTATATGGTGTTATATATATTACAATTAACAATATTTGTTATTAAAATCATTATTCTTCCTTCTTTACTAATTCCTAGGAGGTTGAGTATCACACACTTTTTCTTTTTCTTTTTTTTTTTTTTTACAGTATCCCAACAGACTGTTCATGTAGCACCTGCTCTGCATGTGCTGTGCTGAGGCTCTTTCCACTGAATCTGTCAGATGGTCATTGAAGTACGATGCCATAACAAGGTGGTGAGGGCCGAGCCAGGTCAGTGGTGGGGAAAGAGGAGATGGGAATGATGAATTCAAGGGAGTTTAGACAAAGCCTAATATCCTCTATGGGATGAAGTCTTGGTTGGATATAGGGTAAAGGAGAAGGAGTTGTTGAGGATAATTGACTCAGCTACCAAGTCTAGGAGATTGGTCATACCATCAAATAACACAGAAAAGGAACAGATTCAGTTCAGTCTCAGGCATGTTGAGTTTGAGATGCCCGAGGGCTTCCAAGTGGAGATGCTCAGCAGGTGGCTGGTAGGAGATGATGTGATACTTCACCCACATCCCCCTTTCAGAGATAAGGCACTCATTGCCCTGTTTCTAGGAGTGTTGGTAGCTGAGGGCTCTCAGCTGAGTGCCCCTCTGCCTTTGCCCTCAGCAGAAGAGAGCCACCTGGCCCAAGGTCGCACTGCTTTCCCAGGCAATCAACATCCAATGACTGACCAAAGTATGGGTATAAAGGCCGGGTCCCCTTGCTTAAGGAGAAGCATGTCTGAAGGCCACTCAGTTTGCAGAGCGCATTTCAGGTTGTTTGGGGCTTTTGTTCTGACCATTCAGTTACTTCATCTGCGCAGTCCTCGTTTCTTCCCTCCCCACTGTGTTGATCCCAAGAGCATTCCTCAATACAATTCCTGCCCGCAGGTCTCCGCCTAAGAGTGTTTTCAGAAAACCAACTTTAGACAGTTGGGAAATACATGCCTAGGCTAGGGAGGAAAGTCTTTTTGGAAGATAGAAATTTGGAGATTATTCATCCTAGCAAGGTTGGTGGACATGGGGCGGTGGGCAAGATAATGGGAGATGAAGAGCCAGAGAGTGGAGGCCGCATTTTAGGAAAGGAAGGCTTTAATTTACGGGGTGGGAAAAGGAAGAACAGGCAGAGGAGGGAGCAGAAGCATGACAATTACAGTGAAGCACGGAGGTGGGCATTTTCAGGAGGGGCAGCCAGTCAGGGCCTCTCTTAGGCTGTCAGAGCCCAGGCCACCTTTGTTTATTTGAAGGTCCAGGGCACATTTAAAAAATGTTGCCGCGGCTGGGTGTGGTGGCTCATGCCGTAATCCCAGCACTTTGGGAGGCCGAGGTGGGCGGATCGCTTGGGTCAGGAGTTCAAGACCAGCCTGGCCAATATGGTGAAACCCCATTTCTACTAAAAATTAGCTGGGCGTGGTGGCATACACCTGTAATCCCAGCTACTCAGGAGGCTAAGGCAGGAGAATCACTTGAGCTCAGGAGGTGGAGGTTGCAGTGAGCCGAGATTGCGCCACTGCACTCCAGCCTGGGCAACAGAGCTAGACTCCATCTCAAAAAAAAAAAAAAAAAAGTGTTGCCAGGACCAGTGACACTGTGACACTTGCCTATAGTGCCAGCTACTTGAGAGGCTGAGGTGGGAGGATTGCTTGAGCCTGGGAGGTCTAGGCTGCAATGAGCCAAGATTGTGCCACTGCCCACCAGCCTTAGTGACAGAGTCTCAAAAAAAAAGTATGTAACGCCAAAACAGTGTTTTTTTTGTTTGTTTGTTTTTTTCTGTCATTCAGGCTAGAGTGCAGTGGTGCGATCTTGGCTCACTGCAACCTCCACCTCCCGGGTTCAAGCAATTCTCCTGCCTCAGCCTCCCGAGTAGTTAGGGTGACAGGCGTGCACCACTATGCCCAGCTAATTTTTGTATTTTTAGTAGAGATGGGGTTTCACCATGTTGACCAGGCTGGTTTCGAACTCCTGACCTCAGGTGATCCACCCTCCTCGGCCTCCCAAAGTGCTGGGATTACAGGAGTGAGCCACCACACCCAGCCAACAATGTGTTTTAAGTATGGTATAATTTAAATGCTTACTTTGTGTCTTAGTCTGTTTGGGCTGCTATAACAAATTACCATAGACTGGGTGCCTTAAACAATAGATGTTTATTTCTCACAGTTCTGGAGGCAGGGAAGTCCAAGATCAAGGAATTAGCAGATTCAATGTCTGGGAAGAAACCACTTTGTGGTTTGTGTATGGCTGCCTTCTCACTGTGTTCTCATGTGGTAGAGAGCAGAGACAGATCATCTCTCATCTCTCTCATGTCTCTTTATAAGGGCATAATCCCATTTGTGAGGGTCTATCCTTGTGACCAAATTGCCCCCCAAGGTCCTCCCCTCCAAATACCATCACACTGGGGATTTAGGCTTCAACATATGAATTTTGCAGGGGACACAAACATTTAGTTCATAGTACCTTAATAAATTCGTCCTTTTAACAGTTTTTTAAAAGTCAGATGAATTGGCCTGGCATGGTGGCTCACACCTGTAATCCCAGCACTTTGGGAGGCCGAGGTGGGTGGATCACCTGAGGTCAGGAGTTCCAGACCAGCCTGGCCAACATGGTGAAACCCTGTCTCTACTAAAAATACAAAAATTAGCTGGGCATGGTGGCATGCACCTGTAATCTCAGCTACTCAGGAGGCTGAGGCAGGAGTATCACTTGAACCCGGGAAGCAGAGGTTGCAGTGAGCCGAGATTGTGCCACTGCACTCCAGCCTGGGCATCAAGAGCGAAACTCCATCTCAAAAAAAAAAAAGGTCAAATGAATCTATGTATAATTTAATTGGAAATAAAAGTATAAAATGTAGGCGCTTCATGAATATGATGCCTGTGCCAAAAGTCTCTCCTAGCCGCTGGTTGTCCCACCTTTCCCTGCACTAGGCCTTGCAGTTAGCAGAGTGTGACCTAGTCAGAATTTGGGAAATGCCTTTAGGCAATGAGGAGGTGACCTTGATTTCAGTCATGGCCGAGGGGGCCTACATTAGAGCCATACTGTTGAAGATAAGAATGTTGGCTGTAATCACAGCATCATTCAGCTTAAACCTCTATCTCTCTCTTTTTTTTAAAGACAGGGTTGCCCAGGCTGGAGTGCAGTGGCATGATCACGGCTCACTGCAGCCTTGATCTCCTGGGCTCGAGTGATCCTCCTACTTTAGCCTCCCAAGTACCTGGGATCACAGTCATGTGCCACCATGCCTGGCTAATTTTTTTATTTTTATTTTTGATTTTTTGAGACAGAGTCTTGCTCTGTCACCCAGGCTGGAGTGCCGTGGCACCATCATGGCTCACTGCAACCTCTGCCTCCTGGGTTCAAGCAATTCTCCTTGCCTCAGCCTCCCAAGTAGCTGGGATTACAGGCGTCCACAGCCACAACTGGCTAATTTTTGTATTTTTTAGTAGAGACAGTGTTTCACCATGTTGGCTAGGCTGGTCTTGAACTCCTGACCTCAGGTGATCCGCCCGCCTTAGCCTCCCAAAGTGCTGGGATTACAGGCGTGAGCCACTGTGCCCGGTTGGCTAATTTTTTCAATTTTTTTTTTTAAGATATGAGGTCTTGCCACGTTGCCCAGGCTGGTCTCAAACTCCTGGGCTCAAGCGATCCTCCTACCTTGGGCTCCCAAAATGCTGGGATTACAGGCGTGAGCCATCATGCCTGGCCTTAAAACTCTCTCAAGCTGGCTTTAGGCTCCTGGGGCAGTCAGAGGCTGATGGCACCATCTGTGGGCTGAGAAGAGGAGCCCATAAAGGAAAGATGGAATATGTTGGACAGAGATGGCCCGCTGCTGCCATCAGGATGACCCAGCTCAAGCAGCGAGGCAGGAAAAAAAGCAACAAATTCCTCTTTCCTCTGCCTTTTGTTTTATTCAGGCCCTCAAGTGAGTAGATGATGTCCAATCACACTGGGGAGGGCAATCTACTTTAGGGAGTCCACTGATTCAAATGCTAATCTCATCTGGAAACACTCACAGATACAGAAAACAATGTTTAATCTGAGCAACCACAGGGTCCACTCAAGTTGACACATTAACCATCACAGCAAGGCAGGGTCAGTAGACTGATAGAGATGGGAGCCCGATTAGAGAGACGGATAGAGTGAGCAGAACTTAAGGAAATGAAGACTGTGAATGTTGACCACATTCAGAAGTGATTGCCCTACTTTACTAGGGCAATCTAGGATAGCTATTGTCAAAAACAAATAAACAAAAATCCAGAAAATAGCAAGTTTTGACAAGAATGTGCAGCATTGAAACCCCTGTGCATTGCTGGTGGGAATATAAATAGTACAGCACCTGTGGAAAATGACATGGCAATTCCTCAAAAAATTAAACATGGAATTACCATATGATCCAGCAATTTTGTCTCTGGGTCGGGGTGGGGATTATTGTTATTTGATTGTAGTTACATTAGGGAGCCTCCAGTTTATGTGTGGACAGGTGTGCATTTCCTGGATACCAACGCCAGCTCCTCCTCAAGCAGAGGAGTGGAGGAAGCGGCTTTCTCCCTAGTGCCAGGAGTTGGCTATATGCCCCTGGTTCTTAGAACAGTGTTGAGACAACTCTGACCAGCTGTAGCCACTCTTCTGGAACAGATGTGAGTTTTGTTGGGGCTGTGAGGGCTGGAATTGTGCCCTAAGATGCTGACCTCAGAGGCAACTCAGCCTCTCCCTGGCCCAGAGGTTCAGCTGAGTGCTCCCACTGTCCCGATTTGGAGTAGGAGAAGGAGAACAAGGTGTGGCAGTATTTATTTATTTATTTATTTATTTAAAAGATGAGGGGGTCTCCCTATGTTGCTCAGGCAGGTCTCGATCTCCTGGGCTCAAGCAATCCTCCTGCCTCACCCTCCAAAGTTGCAGGGATTACAGGCACAAGCTCCAGTGTAGGACTTAACAGCTCTGGGCTTCGTGAGTGTCTGTGGGTAGAGAGGGTTCCTGTAGCCCTGTGTGTGTTGGGGTGGAGAGTGTTCCCGTAGCCCTGTGTGTGTTGGGGTGGGGAGGGTTCCCGTAGCCCTGTGTGTGTTGGGGTGGGGAGGGTTCTTGAGAAGTCTTCTGGGCTGCAGCTAGGCTTCCTCTGAGGGGCCAACCTGGGGCTCCAGAGGCTTAGGGCTCCGGCTGAGTACCTGCTCAAGTGTGGGGCACCCTGCAGCCTCCCAGCCTTGTTCTTGCTTCTTCGACCCTCCCCCACACCCACCCTAGCTAGCTCAAGCCCACAGGACTTGCTGGGTGTCCCCCAGGCAACTGCGTTGACAGCTGCAAGTCCCAGTGGAGAAGGCAACCCCATGCCTTCCCCTCTTTACCAACTTTACAACCTCTCTCCAGGGGTCCTTTGTAGAAATGGAGTGAGAGGCAGAACAGAGGCAGGCTCCAGCTCTTTATTGAGAGAAAGAGTGTGTGTAAGGAGAGAGAACTGTGCTGAAAAATGAACGTGTCCCTTTTCCACTTTCCCTCCCAGCCCTGCTCATCTGTGCAGGTGGACCCAGGGCTTGTCATTAAGTCTCTACCTCTGACACTTCTGCAGCTTTCATGCCCGGGGCACCCTGCCTCTGTCTCCCCCTCTCCCCCTCTCCCCCTTGGCCTCAGCTGCATACAGGGGCCCAGCACCCTTGAAGCTGCCCCCCCACCCCAGCGCCAGCCCTCAGAACTAGCCCTTCACAAAATAACCCCCAAGCCGCACTTCAATCTTGGCACTGATCTCCTCGATAACAGGAGACAGAGGGAAGAAAGAGAGGAGAAATGCAGAGAACAGAACTGAGTGTAGGTTGGGCATGGTGGCTCATGCCTGAAATCCCAGCACTTTGGGAGGCCAAGACAGGCAGATTACTTGGGCTCAGGAGTTTGAGACCAGCCTGGGCAACATGGCCAAACTCCATCTCTACCAAAAATACAAAAAGTAGCTGGGCACGGTGGCTCACGCTTGTAATCCCAGCACTTTGGGAGGCCGAGGCGGGCAGATCACGAGGTCAGGAGATCGAGACCACGGTGAAACCCCGTCTCTACTAAAAATACAAAAAAAATTAGCCGGGTGTGGTGGCGGGCGCCTGTAGTCCCAGCTACTCGGAGAGACTGAGGCAGGAGAATGGCGTGAACCCGGGAGGCGGAGCTTGCAGTGAGCCGAGATTGCGCCACTGCACTCCAACCTGGGCGACAGAGCGAGACTCTGTCTCAAAAAAAAAAAAAAAAAAAAAAAAAAAATTAATTGGATCTGGGAAGTCTAGGAAGAGAGCAGAGGAAGAAAGAGGCAATAAGTGGTAGTCAGAGAGGTAAGGAGACAAGAGAGCCGAGACTTGTCAGGAGAGAAGACAACCAGGGGAAGAGAGTTCCAAGAAGAAGGGAATGGTCAACAGTATTCAGTGCTGCTAAGGTGTCCCTACTGGAGGGACTGAGAAGTGAACATTGTGTCTAGCTGGAACCCCTGGTGAACAATTGTGTGTGTGTGGGGGATGGGGTGCAGTAGACAGATTGCAGTGATTTGGGGAATGAGGGGGTGATAGGAGAGAGGGAGTAGAGGCAACTCTTTTAAGAAAATTGGCAATGAATGAAAGGAGAGAGACTGAGTGGCAGATAGAAGCAAATGTTGTGTAGAAGACTTTTTTTTTTTTTTTTTTTGAGATAAGGTCTTGCTGTGTCACACAGAGCTGGAGTACAGTGATGCGATCATAGCTCACTGCAACCTTGACCTGTGGGATTCAAGCAATCCTCCCACCTCAGCCTCCCACCTCAGCCTCCTGTGTAGCTGGGACTACAGCTGTGTGCCACCATGCCTGGCTAATTTTTTAAAATTTATTTTAGTAGAAATGGAGCCTCACTATGTTGCCCAGGCTTCTCTTGAACTCCTGGACTCAAGCAATCCTCCCACCTTGGCCTCTGAAATTGCTGGGATGACAGATGTGAGCCACCGTGCCTGGCTAAGAGAACTCATTTTCTTAAGATGGAAGAGACAGCACCATGTCTATCTGTGAAGGGAAGGAGCTAGTAGAGACCAAGTGACTGAAGACGCAGGAGAAAGGGGAGAAACTGCTGATGGAGCAGGTTTTCAGGTGATGTGGGAGGGGCGGGATGTAGAGCGTCAGTGAGCAATCAGCCCCGCACCCTTCTGAGATGGGAGAAGAGAAAAATGAGACAAATGTGAATAGCTTCTCCTGATGGTGGTGGTGGCTCAGGAAGTTAAAAGGGTCTCCTGATTGTCTGTAATCTATTTATGTTCTCTGTAAAGAAAAAGGTGAAGTTGGCCAGGCACGGTGGCTCACACCTGTAATCCCAGCACTTTGGGAGGCCGAGGTGAGCAGATCAAGAGGTCAGGAGTTCTGGCCGGGCGTGGTGGCTCATGCCTGTAATCCCAGCACTTTGGGAGGCTGAGGCGGGTGGATCACGAGGTCAGGAGATCGAGACCATCCTGGCTAACACAGTGAAACCCCGTCTCTACTAAAAAACAAAAACAAAAACAAAAAGTTAGCGGGGTGTGGTGGCGGGCACCTATAGTCCCAGCTACTAAGGAGGCTAAGGCAGGAGAATGGCGTGAACCCGGGAGGTGGAGCTTGCAGTGAGCCGAGACTGCGCCACTGCACTCCAACCTGGGCTACAGAGCAAGACTCTGTCTCAAAGAAAAAAAAAAAAGACGTCAGGAGTTCGAGACCAGCCTGACCAATAGGTTGAAACCCCATCTCTATTAAAATTACAAAAAGTAGCTGGGCGTGGTGGCGCGGGCCTGAAATCCCAGCTACTTGGGAGGTTGAGGCAGGAGAATCACTTGAACCTGGGAGGTGGAGGTTGCAGTGAGCCGAGATCGTGCCACTGCACTCCAGCCTGGGTGACAGAGCAAGACTCCGTCTCAGAAAAACAACAACAACAACAACAACAAAACTCAAACAAACAAACAGAAAAAGGTGAGGTTTTGTGCTGAGAACGACGCCAGGAGGCCTGGAGATGTGGGGGTTTGAAGCAGCTGTTATGGGGAATGGTGGGACACCTATTGGGGGCTTGTGAAAGGCTGAGACCCTCATGAAAGAACAATTAACACATGCCACTCCTTGGATAAAGCTCTTCCTTTCCCTGAACACATTTTTAAAATCACCCAAGTGGGGACCCAGGTGCGTATTGCTCACCTGTGGGGGATGCATCAGAGAAGCCAGGAGGAGGGAGGCAAGGGGCTTGGGGCAGCTGATTTTGTGCAGACATCCTATGAGATGTATTTGATGACTGGCATTGGTCTCAGGGATAAGGGCTCTCTAAGGTCAGGGACAGCAGCTCAGAAGATTCCCAGCTTCTGCTCAGGAGGGTGAGAGTGGGAGCCCCTGGGCATCTGCGGAGAGGCAGACCAGGAGGGAGAGATGAGAGTTCTGTTCTTTCAAACCTGCTCCCTTCTCTCTCTGCCTTGGCCCCAGACACGTTGATTCTCTGCTGAAACAAATGTCCTGGAGCAAAGCTGCAGGTCTGCGGTGAAATCATTCGCTAACCAAGGTATTCTCCCTGGCTCATGGATATTCAGTCAACTCAGCCCTCCTTAGGCTGGAAGATTCTCAGTTTAATTGTGTATGGGCACATGTGCCTCTGTGAGTGTGAGAGAGTGTATGTGTGCGTGCACACATACTCACATGAGCCTAAATGGCAGTGTATGAGTATGCTTGTTTGTGAGAGTGTGTTTGTGAACTTGGACATGTGTGGGTCTGTCTGAGAATGTGGTGGACAGTGTGTAAGTGTGTGTTAGCCTGTAAAGATCTGTGTGGGCCTGTAGGGGAATGGGTGAGTGTGTCTTTGTGAATTCATGAGCTGGTGTGGACACATAAGCCCTAGCCGAACAGTATGAGCAAGGTGGACATATGAGAGCCTCTGCATATGTTTGTGGGCTTATGTGTGTATCATGCCTGTAATGCCAGCACTTTGGGAGGCCAAGGCAATAGGATCACTCAGGTCAGGAGTTCAAAACCAGCCTGGCCAACATGGTGTGGAGCCTGTTTGTCAATAATAGTAAGAATTATTAATTAATAAATATTAATTTTTAATATTTGTATCATTTATATTTTTACAAAGCATTTAGATATGCTTCTTATTTGATCCTCACAACCTTGTGAATAACATAGGAGAGAACATTCTATAAAAATTCCACATACCAGCCAGGCGCAGTGGCTCATGCCTGTAATCCCAGCACTTTGGGAGGCCGAGGTGGGTGGATCACCTGAGGTCGGGAGTTCGAGACCAGCCTGACCAACATGGAGAAACCCCATCTCTACTAAAAACACAAAATTAGCCAGGCATGGTGGCACATGCCTGTAATCCCAGCTATTTGGGAGGCTGAGGCAGGAGAATCGCTTGAACCCAGGAGGTGGAGGTTGCGGTGGGCCAAGATCATGCCACTGCACCCCAGCCTGGGCAACAAGAGTGAAACTCCATCTCAAAAATAAAATTCCACGTACCTTCATGATGTCTACTATAAATAGTGTGTTAGAAAGGGTATATGTGGTTGGGCTCAATGGCCCATGCCTGTAATTCTAGCATTTTGGGAAGCCTAGGAGGGACCTGTAATCCTAGCACTTTGGGAGGCTAAGGTGGGAGGATTGCTTGAGCCCAGGAGTTCGAGACCAGCCTGAGCAAGATAGTGAGACCCTGTCTCTATTGAAAGAGTAAAAAAGTTAAAAACTAAAGGGTATATATGAGTCTAGGGGTGGGAATGAGAGTGTATGTGGATAGTCTCAAGTGTGGATGATGTAGACCTGGACACTGAGGCACACCCCTTCACATGCCCTCATCTGCCTGTATCAAAGGGCAATAGGGCCCCCTTTTAGCACAGGCAGAGCCTGAATTGGTCTAGGCTCTCTCACTATGCACACAGAACGGACAAGGAGATGCCCAAAGGGAGGCTGGAAATATCTAGCTCTTGGTCAACCCTTCACTCTTCTTCAACCTGGATCCTCACCCTTCTCCCAATCTACTGAATCCTTCTTTTTTTTTTTTTTTTTTGAGATGGAATCTGGCTCTGTTGCACAGGCTGGAGTGCAGTGGCGTCATCGCGGCTCACTGCAACTTCTGCCTCCCAGGTTCAGGTGATTCTCCTGCCTCAGCCTCCTGAGTAGCTGCAATTACAGGCGCACACGGTCACACCCGGCTAAATTTTGTGTTTTTAGTAGAGACAGGGTTTTGCCATGTTGGCCAGGCTGGTTTTGAACTCCTGACCTGAAGTGATCCTACTGCCTCGGCCTTCCAAAGTGTTGGTTTTACAGGCGTGTAAAACCTTCTTTTGCTTAAAAATTTGCTTAGGTTTTCTCCATTCCAAAATGGGCTTGCCTCTCCTTAAGCTATCATTCAAATCCTTTTCTTTCCTTCACTAACACGATTCTTGGAAGTATAGTTGCAGTCAGTAGATACACTTCCCCTTCATTGTCTCTGCAACACAGTGTGGTCTGACTTCCACCCACACTCTTGATAGAGCTGCCCATACATACAGATGTTGATCCCAAACCCAGTGGGCTTTCTCACTGCCTGTCTGAAACACTTGACCCTGCAGACCCTCTCCTCTCACCTGGAACTCTCTCCTTCCCTAGCTTCTGTGATAGCACTCTCTGCTCCTCTTCTTCCTCCCTTGTGATACTTGTTCGGGGTCCTATGCTCCTCCCACCTACTCTTTAAATGCTGGCATGGGCTCCAATCCTTTTCTGTTCATCTATATCTCACCTATGCCTGAGTCATGTTCTCCTAACTCACTCGTCTCTGTCTTCAGCCCAGATGTCTCTCCTGCAATCTAGACACTTTTAGCCTGTTCCTATTGGACGCCCTCCCCATCATCTTTCTCACAACTCAGTGTGTCCAATACTGGTTGCATCATCTTGCCCCTAACCTTCTTCCCCTTCTCTTTCTCTAACCCCACCTGGTACCATTACCAACCCAGTTGTTACCCAAGCCAGAAACCTAGGAATCATCCTCTACTTCTCTCCTTTCTTAAACCCCTATTTTCTTAGGCACCAAGTCTTGTTTATTCTACATCAACACATTTTATTTTATTTTTTTGAGACAGAGTCGAGATGGGTTTCACCATGTTGGCCAGGTTGGTCTCAAACTCCTGACCTCAAATGATCCACCCGCCTCGGCCTCCCAAAGTGCTAGGATTACAGGCATGAGCCACCACACCCAGCCTACATCAACACATTTTAAATTTAACAAATGCTTACTGAGCCACCACTAAATGCCACACAACATCTTCAGAACAACTCTGTAAGTCAAGTATTATTATTCACATTTGATAGATGAAATTCAGAAATGTATGCATCTTAAAAATGTTCTTTTCTCTATATTCCCAAAACACTATAATCTCTCTTTCTGTTTCCCTCATCAGGCTAGGAATTCCTTGAGGTCAGGAATCAAATTATGCCCCACTGCCCTGGCAAAGTGCCCAGTATCCTAGGTAAATCTAGTGGGGGATCATTAATGGAAGGAAGAGAGAAAGGAAGGAAGGATGGAAGGAAGAGAGGAAGGAAGGAAGGAAGGAAGGAAGGGAGGGAGGGAGGGAGGAAGGGAGGAAGGGAGGAAAGAAGGGAGAAGTGAAGCAGATTCACTGTGCATTGGTTACCAACTTGTCTGGGTCTGGTGAGAAAGAACACCCACACACACAGCAGGTTACATGAAGCGGAGTTATGACTTACAGATAGGCAGCAAGGGATAACCAAAGCCTATGATTCATTGGGAGCTGGTCCCCCAAGGCTCAGGAAAGCTGCCCAGAGTGGATGAAATCTCATCTGTGCAGGCCTCACTTGCACTGCAGCTGAGGGACCCCAGAAAGCAGCCCGCCCTGGGTTTTATACCCCAAGGTTGATGATTCACTGGACTAAAGCATTGAAGGCTATTCTGTTTCTAAGGGGCAATTGGAACAAAGCCTGGGTTCTTCTGGCCAGTTCCTCCCTATCTCAGGATGTTGTATTCCCAGCATATTCTACAGTTATTCTTGAGAACTACAGGCAAAAACAGGAAGAGAACAGGGTTGATTCAAGGCCACCCAGAGAACTGTACTGCAGTAGAGAGGAAAGCATTCATATTTACCCTCATTCATTCCTACCCTCTCCTCTGACTTTGAGCTCAGTTGTTTGATGCACATGTGTGTGTGACAGCAATGGAAAACTAATTTTGACAAGATCCCCATTTAGACTCCATGTACCTAATGACAGCATTGTCTAAGGGATATTAAGCACAGTTGCATCCCTGTGTCAAGACCCCATTGCAATTTTTTTTTTGAGACAAGGTCTTGCTTTGTCACCCAGGCTGCAGTGCAGTGGCATGATCACCACTCACTATAGCCTCCACCTCAAAGGATCCCCCCAGTCAGCCTCCCAAGTAGCTTACACCACCATGCCCAGCTAATTTTTAAAAAAACTTTTTGTAGAAACAGGGTCTCATTATGCTGCCCAGGCTGGTCTCAAACTCCTGGGCTCGAGCGAGCCTCCCACCTCAGTCTCCCAAAGGGCTGGGATTACAGGTGTGAGCCACCATGTCTGGCCCCCATGCATTCCTTTTTTTTTTTTTTTTTTTTTTTGTGTGAGACAGAGTCTCGCTCTGTCGCCCAGGCTGGAGTGCAGTGGCGCGATCTCGGCTCACTGCAAGCTCCACCTCCTGGGTTCATGCCATTCTCCTGCCTCAGCCTCCCGAGTAGCTGGGACTACAGGTGCCCACCACCACCATCCCTGGCTAATTTTTTGTATTTTTAGTAGAGACGGGGTTTCACCATGTTAGCCAGGATGGTCTCAATCTCCTGACCTGGTGATCCACCCGCCTCAGCCTCCCAAAGTGCTGAGATTACAGGCGTGAGCCACCGTGCCCGGCCTCATGCATTCTTTTTTGTTTGTTTTTGAGACAAAATCTCACTCTGTGGTCTAGGCTGGAGTGCGGTGGCATGATCTTGGCTCACGGCAACTTCTGCCTCCCAGATTCAAATGATTCTTGTGCCTCAGCCTCCTGAGTGGCTGGAATTACAGGCGTGTGCCACCACACCCAGCTAAATTTTATTTTGTATTTTTTTAGTAGAGATGGGGGTTCACCATGTTGGTCAGGCTGGTCTCGAACTCCTGACATCAAGTGATCCACCCGCCTTGGCCTCCCACAGTGCTGGGATTACAGGTTTGCGCCACCGCACCCAGCCCCCATGCAGTCTTTTATTTAATTATTACACCTGTGCTATGAGATTGGTATAATTGCTCACCTCATGAGAAAAAAGGCTTGAAGAAGTATCTTGTGCAGCTGATAAACAACAGAGCCACATTGGAACCCAGATCTGCTGACTCACTGTTACTCTAACGCCTATGTTACTATGTCTAGAAAGTGAGGACTGAAGACCAAACCTATAGCAACTGTAAATGTGTATTTAATGGAAATTGTTTGAAAATGATAACAAATGAGAATGGAGGGGCTTTTATTGTGGTGGAGGAGGTCTGTTGGGGTCTCCAGAGCCAAGTGCAAAGTGTCTGTGATACTAATAGTGTCACATTTGTTCAAAGCTTTGCAGTTTACATTTTGTTTTTATTGCTTATTTTTAAATTGTGGTAAAATATAAGTGACAGGAAGTTTACCATTTTAACCATTTTAAGTGTACAGTGTTGTGGTATTAAGGACGTTCTTATTGTTGTGCTACCATTACCACCATCTATTTCCAGAACTCTTTTCATCCTGCAAAAATAAAACTCTATACCCACTAAACAATAACTCCCCACCGCCCCTCCCACAACTCTGGAAACCCTCATTCTGCTTTCTGTCTCTGTGAATTTGACTACTCTAGGTACCTCCTATAAGTGGAATCATGCAGGCTGGGCACAGTGGTTCATGCCTATAATCCCAGCACTTTGGGAGGCCGAGGCGGGCAAATCACCTGAGGTCAGGTGTTCGAGACCTGCCTGGCCAACATGGTGAAACACCGTCTCTACCAAAAATTACAAAAATTAGCCAGGTGTGGTGGCACGCACCTGTAATCCCAGCTACTCAGGAGGCTGAAGCAGGAGAATTGCTCAAACCCGGGAGGCAAAGCTTGCAGTGAGCCAAGGTCATGCCACTGCACTCCAGCCTGGGCGACAGAGCGAGACTCTGTCTCAAAAAAAAAAAAAGTGGAATCATGCAGTATTTGTCCTTTGTGACTGGCCTATTTTGCTTAGCATAATGTCCTCAAGGTTCATGTAGTAGTATGTATCAGAATTCTCTTCCTTTTTAAAGCTGAAAAAGTATGTATAGACCACATGCAGTCTACATTTTTATATACTTACTTGGGTGTATAATTTCATACAGTGGAGATTATGTCTCCATTTTTCAGGCAAAGAAAGAGATTTAGAAGGAAAGTGGCTTGCCCTAGAGACAGACCCAGGGCTAGGACCCAGACCCCATCTTATTTTTTCTCCTCCTCACGCCTTACTTCATTATAAGGCTTCCCAGGCACAGGCCTCACACCCCTCTGTGTTTGAGATCCATAGACAGCGCATGGTGGTGAGGGGGTCTGACCATGCCCGTCATCATACAAGCCATCGTAAGCTACACCTAGCTATAGAAGACACAGACTGTGACAGGGACTCAGACCCCATACAGACCTCTACGGACAAAACAGGGAGAGCCTGTGGCTGTCGGTAAGGAGGGGGCTTGTTAGGCAGAAACTTTGAGCTCTGGCAGAAGACAGTGAGAGCTGGCTCTGGCCTGAAGGACAGGATCATCAGAAGGAGGTGGGATGATGAGAGGTGGGGATGGATTTTTAGCATGGACCAGCAGGGGCCCAGAGAAAGAGCGTTTTGTAGGATTTGGCCAGGAGGTTCCCTATGCATTTGCCAGATAGGCTAGCAAGCTGCTCGCTTGCATTCCTATGAAGCAAATTGTTCCAGATGGAACTTTCAAGGTGGGTGGGAGTAGGAGGAGGGAAACACACATAGATAGGGTGGCTTTACTGAGCCTGGCACATAGGAATAGGTGTGTTTGAGGGTGGACTCAGGTATGAACCTGCATAGTAGAAAGTGCAATGCCATGTGCAGGGTCATGTACCAGGTCCAGAGAAGGGGAGGGGACTCCCAAGCCATCTCAGCCACTGGGTGAGGACTCTCTGTGTTTACTCCCAGCCCCACCCTGGCCTTTGTGGAAGGGAGGCATCAAGAGGACAGATCACATCACGTCAGAACCCGGCACGAGCTGGCTCCTGGCTTCCTTTGGCTAATCTTGCCCTGGTGTAGGCCATCACAGAAGCCCCCTGGATATTGCCTGGTGCCTCATTAATGGCATTGCTGAGCTCATTAATTTGATTTTTTCTCCTCTCCTTAGTCTTCCAACTTGGAGCTGTCACCTCAGTCACTCCCAGCCTGGGGCTGGGTTTGCACGGAGGATCCCTCAGAGGTTGCTGTCGGTCTCATGACACAGATTCAGAAAGACTCGACCAGAGCTCCCTTTGGGGGTGCAGTATTTTCCTAGGGGTGTTGCAGCAGAGCACCACAAACTGAGTGCTGAAATTACAAAATGTATTGTCTTGGGCTGGTGCAGTGGCTCACACCTATAATCCCAGAACTTTCGGAGGCTGAGGCAGGTAGATTACATGAGTCCAGGAGTTCGAGACCAGCCTGGGCAACATAACAAAACTCTGTCTCTACTAAAAATACAAAAAATTAGCTGGGTATGGTGGTGGGTGCCTGTGGTCCCAGCCACTGGGGAGGTTGACGGGAGACGATCACCTGAGCCCGGGGAGGTCGAGGCTGTAGTGAGCCGAAGTCACACCACTGCACTCCAGTCTGGGCAATCACAGTGAGACGCTGTCAAAAAAAAAAAAAAAGAAGAAGGCAAGAAAGAAGGGAGGGAGGGAGGGAAAGAGGGAGGGAAAGGAAAGAAAGAGAGAAAGAGAGAGAGAAGGAAAGAAAGAAAGAAGGAGAGAGAGAGAAGGAAAGAAAGAAGGAAGGAAGGAAAGAAAGAAAGAAAAGAGAAAGAAAGCGAGAAAGAGAAAGAAAGAAAGAAAAAGAAAGAAAGAAGGAAAGAAAGAAAAGAAAGAAAGAAAGAAAAAGAAAGAAAGAAAGAAGGAAGAGAGCAAGTAGGGAGGGAGGGAGGGAAGGAAGGAAGGAAGGAAGGGAAGGAAAGAAGATGCTGAGTGCAGTGGCTCACACCTGTAATCCCAGCACTTTGGGAGGCTGAGATGGGTGGATCACTTGAGGTCAGGAGTTCGAGACCAGCCTGACCAACATGGTGAAACCCCATCTCTACTAAAAATACAAAAATTAGCTGGCTGTTGTGGCATGCACCTGTAATCCCAGCTACTTGGGAGGCTGAGGCAGGAGAATCGCTTGAACTCAGGAAGCGGAGGTTGCAGTGAGCTGAGATCACGCCACTGCAGTCCAGCCTGGGTGAAAGAGTGAGACTCTGTCTCAAAAAAAGAAGAAAAGAAAGAGAGAGAGAGAAAGAAGGAAGGAAGGAAGGAAGGAAGGAAGGAAGGAAGGAAGGAAGGAAGAAGGAAGGAAGGAAGGAAGGAAGGAAGGAAGGAAGGAAGGAAGGAAGTTTGGTTTTGTCTTACAGTTCTGGAGGCTTGAAGTCTGAGATCAAGGTATTGGCAGGGTTGGTTCCCTCTTAGGGCTCCAGGGACAATGGTTCCCTGTTAGGGCTCCAGGGAAAATCTGTTTCATGCCTCTCTTGCGGCTTCTGGAGGATAGCTGGTGTCTTTGGTGTTCCTTGACTTGAGGATGCATCCCCCCATCTCTGCCTTTATCTTCACATGATGTTCTCTGTGTGTGTGTGTGTGTGTGTCTGTGAATATGTCCAATTTTCCCCTTTTCATAGGACACCAGTCTTATTGGATTAGGGCCCACCCTAATGACCTCATTTTAACTTGACGGCATCTGAAAGACCCTATTTCCTGTTGAGGCTACATTTTGAAGTAGTGGGGACTTGGAATCCAGCATATCTTTTTTAGGGGACACAATTCAACCCATAATGTGGGAATCTTTTGTTCTTCAAAACCCTCTTCTGAACACCATGTGTCTTTAGGAAACTCATAAGCCTTTGTATCCAGAATGGCATGAATTTGAGCTCAGAAAGAACTTCCTAATAGGATGTAGTGAAAGTCATGACTATGGCCAGGGGGAAGAGCAAGGAGAGGAGGGGGAAGAGCAAGGAGAGGAGGGGAGGGGGAAGAGCAAGGAGAGGAGGGGGAAGAGCAAGGAGAGGAGGGGGAAGAGAGGAAAAAGGAGAAACTAGAGAAGGAGAGGGAATGAAGGAGAAAAATCGTATCCAAACTCTGTCTTTTTTGGGGGGGAGGTGGTTGGCGAGGACAGGGTCTCACTCTGTCGCTCAGGCTGGAGTGCAGTGGTGCAATCACAGCTCACTGCAATCTCGACCTCCCAGGCTCAAGTGATCCTCCCGCCTCAGCCTCCAGAGTAGCTGGGACCACAGGTGTGTGCCATCATGCCTGGCCAATTTTTTGTATTTTTTGTAGAGGTGGGGCTTTGCCATGTTGCCCAGGCTGGTGTCGAACTCCTGAGCTCAAGCAATCCGCCCACCTCGGCCTCCCAAAGTGTTGGGATTACAGGCATCAGTCTCCAAATTCACTTTCGATATGCTTATAGGAGGAAACCATGGCAAAGTCTTTCTAAGAACGCGGGTTGAATCTCTCAGCTGGACCCAAACCAAAGCCTTGGCCAGAGAATATGATTTATATTAAAGACCCCTTCCTCTCACAGCCAAAATGTTGAGGGAAAGAAGTTTCACATAAAAGAGAATGTATCAGCCAGGCGCAGGGGCTCACGCCTGTCATCCCAGCAATTTAAGAGGCTGAGGAGGGTGGATCACTTGAGGTTGGGAGTTTGAAACCAGCCTGATCAACATGGAGAAACCCCGTGTCTACTAAAAATTCAAAATTAGGCCAGGCACGGTGGCTCACGCCTGTAATCCCAGCACCTTGGGAGGCTGACGCAGGTGGATCACGAGGTCAGGAGATCAAGACCATCCTGGCTAACACAGTGAAACCCCGTCTCTACTAAAAATACAAAAAAATTAGCCAGGCGTGGTGGCGGGCACCTGTAGTCCCAGCTACTCCAGAGGCTGAGGCAGGAGAATGGCGTGAACCTGGGAGGCAGAGCTTGCAGTGAGCCGAGATCGCACCACTGCACTCTGGCCTGGGCAACAGAGTGAGACTCTGTCTCAAAAAAAAAAAAAAAAAAAATTAGCCGGGTGTGGTGGCGCAAGCCAATAATCCCAGCTACTCAGGAGGCCGAGGCAGGAGAATTGCTTGAACCTGGGAGGCGGAGGTTGCGGTGAGCCGAGAGCGCCATTGCACTCCAGCCTGCGCAACAAGAGTGAAACTCCATCTCAAAAAAAAAAAAAAAAGAAAGAGAACATATTGCAGATTCCTATTTACATAAGAGTGAAGACTAGAAAAACAAATCTATGGTGATAGAAGTCAGAAGTGGTTACTGTTGGGAAGAATAAGCTGGGAGTGGGCATTACAGAGCCTCTAGGGCACATTGACTGGGTGATGGTGTACGTATATGTGACAATTCACAGAGCTTGATATTTAAGATGACTTCAGTTTACTATAATTAATTCATATCATAGAAATCAATCAGTCAATCAATAAAAGAACCCCTTTCTTACTTTTTTCACCCCGCTGATCACCCCAGGCCTCTCTGTCCAGTTCTCAGGCTGTTTCCATATTCTGTGCTCACAAATGTGAAATAAAATAGAAAAACAACTAGCATGATGTTCAGCACATAATAGTACTCACAAAATTTAAATTTCCTTTATGCACCTGTGCACATCACGTTCTGGGGATACAGAAAGAGAGGTGTCCATAGATGACCTGGGATTCTTCTCCATCAGCCATCCGTGGAATGTGGAGGCCCTGGGAGTAGAAGCATGTTCAGGCTTTGGTGGAAGACTGGTAAAAAATAAATAAATAAATAATGTCCCCTGTCCTCAGGAACAGAACACAGCCCAGCAGAAACCCCAAATCATAATTAAAAGATGCC
Organism: Hylobates moloch; assembly: GCF_009828535.3. Classification (NCBI taxonomy): domain Eukaryota; kingdom Metazoa; phylum Chordata; class Mammalia; order Primates; family Hylobatidae; genus Hylobates; species Hylobates moloch. The sequence goes on along the minus strand of NW_026652283.1, from coordinate 37,512,507 downwards.
CTGCAACTCTCTTGGCAGCATACATTTTGAAGATGAAAGTAAATGATTAAAATAATTAAACACTTCAAGCTGACAAGCTGGAGCAGAATCTTGCCAGCGGACGTTTGTCAGTAATTAGCTAATTAATCCTGGCGCAGATTATAAGCCATAACAAACCAGTCAGGTTGAACACAGCCGGCTGCTCAGAATTAGACTTTTAAAAAAGAAGAGAAGGGTGGGGGGAGGAGAGGACAGATAAGAGGGAAGGAGGAAAAATAAGAGAAGAATAAGACAGGCATTTGGGGCCACCTGGCTTTATGCTACCAGACAGGGCAGGCACAGCCTAGAGGGGGCTTCCTGGAGAGTTTTGGGCCTGTCTAGGCTCGAGGCCCAGCCCATGCTGGTACTTCAATCCAAATGGATACGGAGGTTGTGGGGGAGAGGGAGGGCTCTGTACCTCTGGGCCCCAAACCAGAAGGAACAGTGGGATGGATAGGAGTCCTCTGACCATCCAGGTAGGAGGTGATGTCCCCATCAGGTGGATATGGCATTATTCCATTTCTTATTCCATTCAACAAAGGACTCTAAGAATGACAAGGGTCTCATTTCTGTGGAAAGAAATGACAAGATCCAAATAGGGAATCAGGGCCCCGTCAAGCAGTCTGGATCATGGCAGGCTCTAGACCAGTGCTGACCAACAGAAACATAATGTGAGCCACAAGTGTAATTAAATAAAGAGAAGCAGATGAAATTCATTTTAATTATAGATTTTATTTAACCCAGTATTTCCAAAATGCAAGTATTTTGTCATTATGGTCAGAGCTATCTTTTTTTTTTTTTTTTTTTTTTTTTGAGATGGAGTCTCGCTCTGTCGCCCAGGCTGGAGTGCAGTGGCGCGATCTCGGCTCACTGCAAGCTCCACCTCCTGGGTTCACCCCATTCTCCTGCCTCAGCCTCTCCGAGTAGCTGGGACTACAGGCGCCCGCCACCACGCCCGGCTAATTTTTTGTATTTTTAGTAGAGACGGGGTTTCACCGTGGTCTCGATTTCCTGACCTCGTGATCCACCTGCCTCGGCCTCCCAAAGTGCTGGGATTACAGGCGTGAGGCACCACGCCCGGCCATGAGCTATCTTACATTCTTTTTTCCTAAGTCTTTAAATTCCCGTATGTATTTTATACTTTTAGCCCATCTCAACTCAGACTAGTTATATTTCAAGTGCTCAATAGCCATGCATGGCTAGCAGCTCCTGTATTTGGCAACACAGCTCCAGATACAAAAAGAAGTAGGGGAGAGGGATCCTAAGCCCTGGGACAATCTGCAGCGGGGGTGGGGGCAATCAGAGTGACATGACCTCCTCATTGTCTGTGTTTCTCTCCTTGGCCATTCTTCCACCTCGCTGCCCTGGTTGGCTGTTTCCAACCAAATCGGCCTCACTTTCTTTTTTTTTTTTTTTTAATGTTTTATTTATTTATTTATTTATTTATATTATTATTATTATACTTTAAGTTTTAGGGTACATGTGCACAATGTGCAGGTTTGTTACATATGTATACATGTGCCATGTTGGGGTGCTCCAGCCATTAACTCGTCATTTAGCATTAGATATATCTCCTAATGCTATCCCTCCCCCCTCCCCCCAGGCCTCACTTTCAAGGCTCTCTAAAGATGAAGGTTCTGGGAAGGACAGAGAAGAATCCAGAGGAAATGGATTCCTGCTCCGGTGCATACACATGGGGCAGGGGAGTGCTACTGCTGCTGCACAAAGAGTTGTGCCCTGCAGTCTGGGAGCACGATTGTGTCTGTGCACCTTTGTGTTTCGGAGATGCTTCAACACACCAGCACTGACCTTCAGGCAGCCTCTTGCAGCCTCAGTCCCTGGGAAAAGCCCAGTTTCTTTCAATAATCATGTCAGGGAAGGGACAAGAGATGGCACATTTCACTCTAATGGAATGTTTTGGAAAGGCTGTCAGAGGAAATTTGTCTCTTGGAAAATGATCAGGATCTTTTTGAGGTGAAGATCAACCACTTCTAGGCAGAGACCAGTCCATCTTCCACAGCAATTCTGGCTTAAGCTCTCCACAGATGAATTGAATCCCTCAGAAGCCACATCAAAGTTCTGGAAAGAGTGAGGGAGTGAAAGGACCATAGCCCCTGGCCAGTGGCATGGACTTGTTGGTGCAGCCACTGCCATGGGCTCCACTGCCCAGAGGAGAGGTCTAGGGAGGGCAGAGGAGGCAAGAGGAAGAAGGTGGGCTCTGAGAGCCACATCCACAGCTCAGATTGCAGGGCAACAGAAGCCACTTTTGTCTTCTAAACTCACTTCCCAAGGAACAAAATCCTTCTTCCTCCGCTCCCAAAGTGCATCCTTGTTTAGTCAAGCCTGTGTCCCCTGCCTGTAGGAAGGAGGAAAGCTCTTTTTTGTACACCAGCAGAACTACATTTGAAGATGCATCTTAGTAACTTTGTGCTTACAATAGAACAAAGCAGCACTGCTTAGGGCCAAGGGAGGTGAAAGAGAATCTCATGGTGGTCAGAGCTCCGGGACATCCCTGTTAGCTGGGTTGATCAGGGAAGGCCTCAGGAGGAGGTAAGCTTGATCTGTACTTTGGAGATGGGAGGAATCAGAGAACAGAGAGAAAAACGGAGGGCACTTTGGTGGGGAATTTAACACAGACCCTCTTACTCATTGCACATAGCTCTTTAAAGCTTACAAAGTATGTTCACATGTGTAATCTCATTTCATCCTCATTGCCCTATGGGATCCCAGAGGTACTGTCGCATTTGAGAGGCAATTCAGCATAGTAATTAAGAGCGCAGTTTTTGAATTTCTGGTTAAACGTGGCAGATGGAATAAATGCATTTATATCTGCTCCCTCAACAAACCTCACAAAAATAAAAGTAAAGCGATGTAAAGAAGCCAATGGTGGACCACAGATGTCAACACATTTTTGGAAGATGGCAAGTGGATCGATGGGTTGGCAGAGCTGAGATAGCTGCATACCAAGTGCTATAGCAAAAGATGCCAGTGAGAAGTCAGTCAGTTGGAGACCTAGGACAAGGGAAAGATTAGATATTGGAGGCACCAGTTATTGCAGAAGGTGGGAGTGAGGTATGGGCTAAGAACAAGGGAATGGGTTGAAATTCTGCATAAGAACCAGGTCCCTTCCATAACATACACAGGCAAATAACTACATCTTCCATATCTTGTCAAGGACTGGAGGTTTTATTCTAGTTAAAAAGTGAACCAGGCCAGGCGCAGTGGCACATACCTGTAGTGCCAGCTATGTGGGAGCCTGAGGTGGGAGAATGACTTGAGCCCAGGAGCTTGAGACTAGCCTGGGAAACATAGTGAGATCTTGTTTCTAATTAAAAATAAATAAGGCCGGGCATGGTGGCTCACACGTGTAATCCCAGTACTTTGAGAGGCCAAGGTGGGAGGATCACGAGGTCAGGAGATAGAGACCATCTCGGCCAACAGGGTGGAACCGTGTCTACTAAAACACAAAAAATTAGTTGGGTGTGGTGGCACGTGCCTTTAATCCCAGCTACTTGGGAGGCTGAGGCAGGGGAATCACTTAAACCTGGGAGGTGGAGGTTGTGGTGAGCTGAGATCGTACCACTGCACTCCAGCCTGGTGACAGAGCAAGATTTCATCTCAAAAATAAATGAATAAATAAATAAATAAATAAATAAATAAATAAATAAATAAATAAACAAGCCAGGTGCAGTGGCTCACACCTGTAATCCCAGCACTTTGGGAGGCTAAGGTGGGTGGATCACATGAGGCCAGGAGTTTGAGATCAGCTTGGCCAACATGGCAAAACCCCTCCTCTACTAGAAATACAAAAATTAGCCGAGCATGGTAGTGCATGCTTGTAACCCCAGCTACTCGAGAGGCTGAGGCACGAGAATCGCTTGAACCCAGGAGGCAGAGGTTGCAGTGAGCCAAGATTGTGCCACTGCACTTCAGCCTGGGTGACAGAGTGAGACTCTGTCTCAAGAAAGTAAAAAAAAATTAAAAATATATATTTAAAAACCCACCAAAGTTACTCAGGAGACTGAGGCAGGAGGATCGTTTGAGACAGGGCGTTCTAGAATGTGGTAAGTTATGATCGTGCCTGTGAATAGCCACTGCACTCCAGCCTGGGCAACTTAGCAACACCCCATCTATAATTTTTTTTTTTTAAGTGAACCAGGGATACTTCAGTTCAGAAACACCGGGCACAGTGGAAAGCAGGTGACATAATGAAAACAGCTGTGTTAGGGGACAGTCTGAACAATGAGACCCTAGGCTCGTGAGACACAGTTTGTAGAATACTGATGGCCAGGTGAATACCCACCCTCTCAGGTGGAGACTAGGGGATTTTTTTTACTAGGGCAACTGAGTAGAGAAAAGATCTTTAGCTGACCATGGTGGGTGGCTCACACCTATAATCCTAGCACTTTGGGAAGCCAAGGCAGGCGGATCATTTGAGGTCAGGAGTTCGTGACCAGCCTGGCCAATATAGTAAAACTACTCTACTCTCTACTAAAAATACAAAAATTAACCGAGTGTGGTGGTACACGACTGTAATCCCAGCTACTCGGGAAGCTGAGGCAGGACAATTGCTTGAACCCAGGAGGCAGAGGTTTCAGTGAGTGAGATGGCACCACTGCACTCCAGCCTGGGCAACAGAGCAAGACTCTCTCTCAAAAAATAACATAATAAAATAAAATAAAATAAAATAAAATAAAATAAAATAAACCCTTTAGATACTGAGAAAGAGAACAGAGAAAATGGAGAGAAGAGAGAGCACAGAAATAATAGAACATTTCTCAGAGGTAAAAGACATGAGTTTCTAGAACAAACAGACTTACCCAAAGACCTACAAATATAATATATAAAAATATGCCCAAACCAAGTCTCATTTGCATGAAATTTTAGATGGACTAGGATATGGATAAAATACTTAAAGTTTCCTTACAGAAAGGAGAGGGTGCACACAAAGGATAGCGTGGAATCAGGAATGGCAATGGACTTCTCAACAGCCGTCCTGGAGCAATGTCTTTAAAAGTCTAAAGAATTCCTATATTTGCCGGGCTCAGTGGCTCACGTCTGCAATCCCAACACTTTGGGAGGCTGAGGCAGGTGGATCCCGAGGTCAGGGGATCAAGACCATCTTGGCCAACATGATGAAACCCCGTCTCTACTAAAAATACAAAAATTAGTTGGGGGTGGTGGTGCGCGCCTGTAGTCCCAGCTACTTGGGAGGCTGAGGCAGGAGAAGTGCTTGCACCCAGGAGGTGGAGGTTGCAGTGAGCCAAGATCGCGCCACTGCCCTCCAGCCTGGTGACAGAGTGGGACAATATGATGAAACCCCAAAAAAAAAAAAAAAAAAAAAGAATTCCTATATCATTCAAGTTATAAGCCAACTGTGAGGGTAGAATAAAGAATTCTCTGAAATACAAGGTATCAAGATTTTACTTCTCATGAATTCTTTTTTAAATTTTTGAAACAGTCTTGCTCTGTTGCCCAGGCTGGAGTGCAGTGGCCCAATCTCGGCTCATGGCAACCTCCGCCTCCCAGGTTCAAGCAATTCCTGTGCCTCAGCCTCCCAAGTACCTGGGACTACAGGCACGTACCACCACACCTGGCTAATTTTTGTATTTTTAGTGGAGATGGGGTTTCGCCATGTTGCCCAGTCTGGTCTCGAACTTCTGACTTCAAGTGATCCGCCCACTACGGCGTCCGGAAGTGCTGGGATTATAGGCGTGAGCCACTGTGCCCGGCTCTTCTCATGCATTCTTTCTCAGGAAGCCAGTAAAGGACATGCCCTATCACACTGAGATAAGGATGTGCTTCACTAAAATGGAAGACTAAGCCAAGAAAGAAAAGATACATGGGATCCAGGAAAAGGGGACCCACCCAAGAAAAGTGTCAAAGGGAATCCTCTGAACAACTTCTGTGCAGAAGGCCCAGAGGGAGATGGAAGGCTCCAGCTCTCCTTAAGGGAACAAAACGGGGGAATTAATAGCTTGCCTGATGTGTTTCATCATGTGGAAATTAGCATTCAGAAGATTTTTACATTCTTTTGAAGAGTTGGGGATGAATTCATGATAAAGATATGGAAAACTAAGAAAATGGCAGAAAGCAAAAAACAAGATCATTAACATAAGGAAAAACAAAAACTCAGCACAAGAAAGGTAATGGAAGATTAGTTTCAGCAGTAAATCATGTGTGTGAGATCAGTAAGGCCAACACTGAATATTGATTTGACAAAAAATTATGAGGTAACTATACTGGAGTGGTGGAGAAAGGAGAGGAGTGGGGGTGGGGTGATATAAACTATTAAATTATTATCTTCCATAATAAACCAAGAACAAGCATTATAAGTATATTATTTTGATATTCAGAGGTAAATACCAGTAGGCAGAGCTCAAATGGTTTTTGTTTTTTCTTTTTGTTTTTGAGACGGAGTCTCACTCTGTCACCTAGGCTGGAGTGCAGTGGTGTGATCTCGGCTCACTGCAATCTCTGCCTCCCAGGTTCAAGTGATTCTCCTGCCTCAGCCTCCCAAGTAGCTGGGACTACAGGCATGTGCCACCACACCTGGCTAATTTTTGTGTGTGTGTGTGTATTTTTAGTAGAGATGGGTTTCACCATGTTGGTTAGGCTGGTCTCAAACTCCTGACCTCAAATGATCTGTTCACCTCGGCCTCCTAAAGTGCTGGAATTACAGGCATGAGCCACCACATCTGGCCTCAAATGTTTTTGAGGTTGCTCTGGGGAGTGAGACTTGATTAGGATATGAACTGCTGTTTTTGTAGCAAGACTTGTAGCACTAGTTTGCTTTTAAAAACAATGTACATGTATTGATTTTCTTAAAAAACAAAATGTAGCCTATGATTCAGATCTCCAGAAGATTAAAATGCAAGAGTAGAATGTAGATTAAATGGAAACTCCAGGCCGGGCGCAGTGGCTCACACCTGTAATCCCAGCACTTTGGGAGGCCGAAGCGGGCGGATCACGAGGTCAGGAGATCGAGACCATCCTGGCTGACACAGTGAAACCCTGTCTCTACTAAAAATACAAAAAAATTAGCCAGGCATGGTGGCGGGTGCCTGTAGTCCCAGCTACTCGAGACGCTGAGGCAGGAGAATGGCATGAACCCAGGAGGCAGAGCTTGCAGTGAGCCGAGATCGCACCACTGCACTCCAGCCTGGGCAACAGAGCGAGACTCCATCTCAAAATAAATACATAAATAAATAAATAAATGCAAACTCCAATAGGTCAGGCAGTCTTGTCTGCTCACTGCTGTAGTATAGAAGTCACTCGAATAAATACACTGAGCACTCAATAAATGCTATCTACTATTGTTCTTTGTGTTTGTCTTCAGGGTACATCCCTTCATGCTGGAGCGTCAGCATTACTTCCTATCATGCATATGCATACATGTACACATATGCACACACATATGCAGGTAAGCTTCAGGGCATATTCCTTCAACAAGTACTTGCTGAATGAATTAAGAATGATTCCACCAGGCAAGCATCATTGCCTCATTTTGCAGATGAAATAAATGATGTCATATAGCCCATAAATGGAATAACCAACATTTTCAACCTTGCCCTTCAGACTCCAAGTCTTATGTTCTTCCCTCAACAGCCAGCAGCTGAAGAGTTGTAGAAGCACAGAGCTGAGAAATCACCTAGATAGGCTGTGGATGACAAATGGCCCTCTTTGATTGGAAAAGAAGAGGGTTTGTGCACAGGAGAAGTGGGCGATGACTCTAGAGATGTGAATGCTTGTCATATGGTGGAGGAGGGCTTTGAAGTGAAGTGAAGTGAATTATTCAAAAGCATTGGGCCCAGGTGCAGTGGTTCATGCTGTAATCCCAGACATTTGGGAGGCCAAAGCAGGAGGATCCCTTGAGACCAGGAGTTCAATACCAGCCTGATATTGAACATAGGAAGACCCTGTCTCTTCAAAAACATTTAAAAAGGCTGGGCGTGGTGGCTCACACCTGTAATCCCAGCACTTTGGGAGGCCGAGGTGGGCAGATCACGAGGTCAGGAGATCAAGACCATCCTGGCTAATACAGTGAAACCCCATCTCTACTAAAAATACAAAAAAATTTAGCCGGGCATGGTGGCGGGCGCCTGTAGTCCCAGCTACTCGGGAGGCTGAGGCAGGAGAATGGCGTGAACCTGGGAGGCGGAGCTTGCAGTGAGCCGAGATGGCGCCACTGCACTCCAGCCTGGGTGACAGAGCAAGACTCCGTCTCCGAAAAAAAAACAAAAACAAAAAACAAAAAAACACAAAATTTAAAAATTAGCCGGGTGTGGTGGTGTGCGCCTATAGTCCTAGCTACTCCAGAGGCTGAGGTGGGAGGATTGCTTGAGCCTAAGAGTTTGAGGCTGCAGTGAGCTGTGATTGTGCCACTGCACTCCAGCCTGGATGACAGAGCAAGACCCTGTCTCAAAAAAAAAAAAAAAAAAAAAAACACAGACACACACACACACACACACACACACACACACACACACACACACACAGAGCCAGTGGTGTCTGTCCATGGTGGTGACATGAACCCCTATCCATTTCTTCAGCATGGAGCCAAGCCCACTACGTTCATCCTCAATCCCAGGCATCCTTAAATCCCACGGCATCTGTCCATGGTCTTGACCACAATCCTCATTTGCCACTACAGCCCTAGTGGTCTGTATCAGAGCTTATAATTTTTAGTCACACTCTTTATGTATAGAGACTCCAGATGATGTTTTCCTCTGGGAAAGCCTAACTCTGTCAAGGCTGAAGCCAAGCTCTGGTAACAGATGGCCTGACAAACTTGGAGCAGAAGGCCAGCCATCAGTAGACATGTCCGGGTCCCTGGGGAGAAGTCTGGCAAGATCAAGGCAGGAGATCAGGGTCAGTGCCAATTGGGAGAGTTCTAGCCTTGGAGGGACAAGAGAGAAAACTAATGAAGGAAGTCTGCCATGTGGACTTTGTACAATTAGAGGTAATGGAAGAGGTCCTATTCTGGCAGGCACAAGAATGTCAGAAAACTCCCCAGATACCATGTGCCAAGCTTAGAAAGAACCTGTAAGTCCAGATGGACCTTGGTGGTCTGATGAATCTGAGCCTGTCTGGTTCCCTTGCTGTTACTTGACAGTTCACTCCCCAAAAGGCAACCCAAAACTATGGGCTGAGCTTCCTTGAAGGCAGAACTGCCCCAAGTTAGGGCAAACACTGAGGCTCTTGCTGTCACTTGTCTTCAACATTCAAATGATGAAAAGAGAGGTAGAAGTGGGACCAGACAGGGGTCCCCAGAGTGCCTCTTGAAGACAGTGGAGAGTCCATTTCCAACTAACATTTTTAGTTTCTACTATGTGGGATCCACCAGCCTTAGCCTCCCAAAGTGTTGAGATTACAGGTATGAGACACTGTGCCTGGCCTCAACAATCTACTGAGGAAGGTATTTTTAATCCCATACACGTAGAGCAATTGGAGCCCAGAAAGGCAAATGACTTGCCCAAGGTCACATGATAAGTATGTGGCAGAGTCTCTGCTTTTTTCATCTTATGATGTAAGCACCCAGCTGAACCCTGCACCCACTCACTCACACAGGACTCTCCAAGCAGGCAGTGCCTTCCTGAAAAGCCATCTGTCCTTCTACCAGCTGCAACCAGCATGGCTAAGTGAGGTGGGTATCATTTATGCCCCCACCTTTGGTTGGATGCAGCTAAAGTGGCTCTGAGCACCCATTAGCTCTGGGGTTTGGAGGAGGTCTGCAGACTCCAGGTAGTAGGGATGGGGAGAAAACCTCTGTGGAGGGAAGAATCTGGTGGCAATGGGAGTGGGAGAGGACTGGCTTCCTGCTGCTCCCAGAACGATTCTCACCTGCCAATCGATGGCTGGAGACTCACGCAAGTGCTAATCAGCTCCATTGACACACACAGGCTGGGGCTACAATCCATTTTCACATGGAACGGCAGATCGATTCCTCATTCTCTGCAGTCCCCAACCAGCCTCATCAGGCCATGTGTCCTTGAGGGACTGAGAAACTGGTTAACTCCCTGCACCTCTGGCCACCTGTGAGCTTTGCCCTTCTCTATATTCTCCTCCAGATACAATTTCACTCCTTGAACCATTGCCAGGCAGAGCAGTACAGCAGAACTCCAGGCTGGGAGTCCAACAGGCCTGGGTTCCACTCTTAGATCAGCAGCTAATTGTGTGACTTTGGACCAGTCACTTCACCTCTTCTAACCTCAATTTTCTCAGCTATGCAGCAGGGATAAAAATATCAACTCTGCAGGGTTTCTGTGAGGACTCAATTATAGTTAGTGAATGTAACATGGGGAAAAACTGCAAAATGTAATTAATATAAAGCCCAGGATGCTGTTCCTAGAATAGTTTCTTCCCTAAACCCAGCCCCCTGCCTTTCACCTAAAGCCCTATTTTTGAGGTCTGACAATACTGGGAGTGCATTTCTGTTGACATAAATCTAGGAGAGGTTGTCTCCTCTCTCAGGTTATGTTAAGTGGCCCAAAACAGCTCTTGATCCCTTGTTTTCCTGACATGATCAGACCTTCTAGCGGGGACCTCTGAGTTCTGGAAACTGAGCTTAGAAGCAGCAGAAACCAGGTAGGCAGGAGCTGGACCCAGCCAACCCAGGTGGAGTGCCTGGTAAAAGGGTGTTTCTAGGGCTCTGGGTAAATTTCTAGGTTTACCTCCTACACTCAGAAGTAAAATCCCACCCATATTGACAAACACATATATTATATCATATATATCTACACACACACACACACACACACACACACACACATATATATGTAATTTTTTGAGACAGAGTCTCCCTCTGTAGCCCAGGCCGGAGTGCAATGGCGTGATCATAGCTCACTGCAGCCTTGAACTGGGCTCAAGTGACCCCCCAGCCTCAGTCTCCTGAGGAGGTAGGACTACAGGTGCGTGCCACCACACTCAACTAATTTTTTTTTTCTTTTTTAGTCAGGATCTGTATCTGTCATCCAGCTGGAGTGCAGTGGCACGAACAAAGCTCACTGCAGCCTTGACCTCCCCAGGCTCGGGTAATCCTCCCGCCTCAGGCCCCGAGTAGCTAGGACTACAGACGTGCGCCACAACGACCGGCTACTTTTTTGTAGCCATAGGGTTTTGCTATGTTGCCCAGGCTGAGCACAAACTCCTGGGCTCAAGTGATCTGCCGGCATTAGCCTCCCAAAGTGTTGGGATTACAGATGTGAGCCTCAACAATTTTTTTTAATTTTTCATACAGGCAGAGTCCTGCCATGTTGCCCAGGCTGGTCTCAAACTCCTGGCCTCAAGTGATTCTCCTGCCTTGGCCTCCCAAAGTGCAAGGATTATAGGCATTAACTACCATGCCCAGCCCCATGTTCACATATATTTTGACAGTACTCATCAGTTTTATTTAATTTCAGAAAAGAGGATCACGTTCTAGAGATGCTCTTCACATTCTTCCCATACATATTCTCTGCCAAAAGGCAGCGCTTTCTTTCTTCCTCAATCCTATTTCCAGTCATAAATGATTATACAGGAGTAGGAAACATTTGACCAAGTTGGGCCAATCAGATTCTTTCTAACTTCATGTGCACTGTGGTAAAGAGGAAATAACCATTTGGGGGCAGCCATAGTAGTGCATGTGAAAACAGAGGAAGCCAGTTTACTGAGAGGAGACTGGAGCAGACATGCAGATAAATGCAGAGGCAAGAACTCAGGAGGCCCTGAGAGAGCAATGTGGGGAGTTGCTCCATGATGACTTTCCAGTTCCAGAGCATATCAACTGTATTTCTTTGTCCCTGTGTTGGTCCACTATAAACAACCTTTTATAAAGCTGGTTTGCATGCATTTCTGCTCTGTTAGAGTCTAATAGCCAGACTCTAGCTAGAACAGACCCAAAGCGTGAAACTGCTCCTTTAACTTTTTAAAAAAACCATCTAGTATTAATATTGACATGTTAAGTGGACATTTATAAACACTGAATTAGAAGCTGTTTGGCCATGGAACAGGTCTTCCAAAGTGCTGCTGAATTAGTGTCTGCACACTGCATCTACCCTGGGGTTAGACTGCCACTCATTTATTCATTTAAAAAAGTATTCAATAATAATACTTGATAGTAATTACTATGTTCCGGGTACCATACTATGTACTGAACATACAATGGGAGCAATACAGTCTCTGCTTATTTGAAGCTTGCTTTCAACTGGGCTAACCCTAAACACATTTAATTTAAGCACATTAATCAAATGATTGAAACACATACATAACATCATACCTGATATCTCCTAGGAAATGTTATACATGCACTTCACATATTAATTAACTCATTTAATAATTACATCATCCTTTTGGGGCAGATACTATTATCATATCTTTTTTTACATATTAGAAAATTGGAGGACAGAAAAGTTAAGTAACCTGCCCAAGGTTACACAGTTGTTAAGTGGCAGAGCTGGGATTCGAACCTAGTCTGCTCGATGCCATCACCCATACTTAACCATCACATCATACTCCCTCTCAATACAAATGAATAACACTCTAAGGTCAGGGATGAATCTGAACCAATTCCTCTGTTCTTGTGTAGGCCCATTTCCCCAGATGAGGGCCAGGAAGCTGAGCATATCTAGCCAGTTACTAAGAGTGACTGAAGGGAGCCCCATCAGCTACCTCTGGCACTAGGGCAATGCATGGAACTTGGGCCCAAGCTACTGGAAAGGAGCTCTGGTCAGTGCCCATCCTACCCTAGGCCCTGCACAGCCATCTGAACTCCCCAGACCTGCCAGATTTCTGAGGTCTTCAGAGAGATTCCTGGTGAGGGATGCCAGGTCTCATGGCTAGCTGTTTGGCAAATGCCTCCAAACAGAGGGTTGCTCTGTTCAGGGCCTGTATCTCCTGACCGTACTCTGGGTTCTTTCTATTCCAGAGCATCCATTGGCAGCTGCTCTGATTCAGAAGTTTTCTCACATCCATGCCTGCCTTTTCACCTCATTTCCTGACTGCATCATTGCTCACTGGGATGGTGCTAACAGCCTCTTCATGGGTCTGCTGGGGCCAAGTCTCTCTCCTTTGAATTCTTCTTCTTCACAACTGCTACAATGAACTTTCTAAAATACATGCCTATGTCATGCTCTTGCTTTAAAAACAATGGGTCCCCTTAAGATATTACCATTAGGGGAAACTGGGTGTGATATTGGAACTGTCAGGACTCCTTTGCAGTTTTTTATAAACCTAAACTTATCCCAAAATAAAAAGCTTGTTTAAAGAAGTAATGACTCACTATATATCACTCACTCTGATACTCGGGATGCTGTGTCAAGCCCCCGCCCCCTGCTGCCTTCTCATCATTCCCGGAGGGTGTCATCCTGTTGGAAACCTCAATACCCATACATTGTTTGGAGCGCTCTTCATACCCTTAACTTTCTACCCTGGTAGGCTGAGGAGCTCCTAACCAGTCGTATTTATTTATCAGACATGTATAGAATTTTTAACTGTGTACGAAGCACTTAACACATAACTCATATGATCTTTACAACCACTCCATAAAGGAGCTACTATTGTTAACTCATTATACAGATGGGAGAATTAAGGCATTCACAAAGAAATTCAGTAACCACACATGCCCCAAACCACACGAAGGTGGTATTCAAACCCAGGTAGTGTAGATCCAGACTTTACACTTTTAACAAGGACACTGTGCTTGCTGCCTTTTCAGCTCTCAGAGTTCAGCTTAAGTATTACCTCCCCTGGAAGACTTCTTTGATTCATTTCCAGCAAAGTTACTGTCTTCTCCACTCTCAGATTCCATATCCCTTTGTATATTCATTCATTCATTTATTCATTCAGATGCTCATTCATTCAATATTCATCAGAACACATATACTGAGCTCTCACTATGTCGTATCTTTTTTCTAGGCACTGGGAATCTACCCATCTGCAATACTCTGTGTAACCCTGTATTGGAATGATGTGTTGATCTCTCTCTGCCTCTGGACTATATCTTGAAGCTATTAATCTTTGTAGCTCCTTTAGAATCTTGCACAGTACCTACCACGTGTTTTGTCCTCAGTAAATGTGCTTCGCATGAATAAATGAAGTTATCAAAAATTGTGATGACAGTAATGATAATGTCAACCATTCAGATGAGTCTGGTGTGTGACTGGGACAGTGTGGGCTGTGAGCCAGGGGCCAGGTACCTCATCAGAGTCGAGCCCTAGGCCAGGAGGCTCCTGGGGAGATGACAAGTGCCTTCTGCATGTAGACCAAGCCATCTTTGTCACTGTGATTATATCTGCCATTAGTGTTGGTGTTTCTGCTGCAGTGTGGCAGGTGCCAGCAGCAAACTGGCTTGTCACACTTCCTCATGGCAAGAGAAGCATCAGGGAGGCAAATGCTCCTAGAAGATGAGCAGCAAGGAGGACCAGACTCAGGCTGAGCTTTCTGCTCTGAGTCTCAGCAATCCAAACATCAGCTCTGGGTGGCTGGGGCCAGCGCACATTTGCATCTTACTCCTGTCTCTGAGGTTCAAAGCCCTAGATATATTAAGCGTGGGATATGGAGAACTGGGATGCTATGGAGCAGGAGTCACCAAATTAAAGGACCCTGAACAAGAGGACTCATCAACTTTCATTGGATGAAAGCCTGAGTGTATAGTGGGCTAATTTGGGGTGGGCTCCACGGAAGTTGGGTCTGAGGTGAGAATAGAAGGGAACAGGTAAGGCAGGGGTTAACATGGTTCTGAGTGCCTTCATAGTACCATACCCTGGGAGGAGGCATCTTAGGCTTTCTCATTCTATATAATCTCTTTGGGTACCAGAAGTCAGATGGCACAAATAATACTTCTGATGTTTGTGCAGAATCCTCTTATGTTCTCTATGACTTTTCCTGAAGGATTCCAGAATTACTATATTGAATGATTATAGGTTTCCTATGTGACTGGAATTCTCTAAAAGTCAGGTCTATTTCCCTGCCTCTGGGAAAGTGGTTGAAACAATTATAGATGGCAAATAACAGTTGTTTGCCAGTGAGGTGCTTGGTGCAGGTAGTTTCAGATCACACAACCAGTCTCTCATCATGGACCACTTCAGTTCTACTGGGTCTGCATTAGCTCCTGTGAAGCCTACAAGTGTTGTGTTTTTGGTCATCAGCAGATGTGACTGCCCTGATCCCTGGGTATAATGAAAGGAGTAGGAAGGTGCCATTTGTCTGAAATCCCCTGGGATACTGGAGCCTGCTGCTGAAGACATCAGGTAGCCCTGATGCTTGCGTTTTAGGCCAACCACACGCTCCAGGGATGAGGGGAGGCAAAGATGAGATATTCTAGGGAGAGGTCTTACTTTCACGTGGAGAAGCTAAAGCCTAGCATGCAGTGCAAGACCTAGCCACAAAGTTTATCCAATCTCTAGGCCCCTGATTTTCAGTTTAACTTCTATCTTAAAATTGGCTCCATTCCAAAGCTTTCAAACTTAATCCCAAACTTCTTTTTCCTGGGTCAGTACCGAGGAAGCAGGAGAGACAATTTGAAATTAAGGAAGGTTATTTATTTATTTATTTATTTATTTAGAGACAGAGTCTCGCTCTGTTGCCCAGGCTGGAGTGCAGTGGCACGATCTCAGCTCATTGCAACCTCCGCCCCTCCAGGTTTAAGCAATTCTCTGCCTCAGCCTCCAGAGTAGCTGGGATTACAGGCACGTGCTACCATGCCTGGCTAATTTTTTGTATTTTTAGTAGAGATGGGGTTTCACCATCTTGGCCAGGCTGGTCTTGAACTCCTGACCTCGTGATCCACCCACCTTGGCCTCCCAAAGTGCTGGGATTACAGGCATGAGCCACCACACCCAGCCTAAAGAAGGCTATTATCTGTTCTGGCTCTATTTCTCTAAGACTCTGCTTCTATCACCTTGAGGTACTCTGGGCTACAAAGGATATTGCCTTTCAGGGTACTTATTCCAAATCTCCATAGTTTACTCATTTGTACTTTACTCTTTCCCCAGCTGCTCCCAAAACACCCTCACCCATCCCTGGCCGTCTCCTTTGCCCTGCCTTTCTAGTTGAGGCTTTGATGGGCTGCTTTCGCCTTTCCAGATGTTGGTTTGCTACTCTTCCTTCCATCTGGCCTGATCTCCCTCTGGCCCAACTTCTTCAGTGATGGACTTCCTTCTGAAAAGCCTAATTTATTGCTCCCACAC
>NW_026652283.1:37266782-37495989 GCF_009828535.3 Hylobates moloch | reverse complement strand
GGCAGAGGCGCTCCTCACTTCCCAGACGATGGGTGGCCGGGCAGAGGTGCTCCTCACTTCCCAGATGGGGCGGCCGGGCAGAGGCGCTCCTCACTTCCCAGACGATGGGCGGCCGGGCAGAGGTGCTCCTCACTTCCCAGACGGGGCAGCTGGGCAGAGGCGCTTCTCACCTCCCAGACAATGGGTGGCCGGGCAGAGGCGCTCCTCACCTCCCAGATGATGGGTGGCCGGGCAGAGGCTCTTCTCACTTCCCAGATGGGGGAGGCTGGGCAGAGGGGCGGCCGAGCAGAGACGCTCCCCATCTCCCAGGCGGGACGGCGGCCCAACAGGGGCTGCAATCCCAGCACCCTGGTAGGCCAAGGCAGGCGGCTGGGAGGCAGAGGCTGCCGCGAGCCAAGACCACGCCACCGCACTCCAGCCCGGGCAACAGCGAGCACCGAGTGAGCGAGAGTCCGTCTGCAGTCCCAGCACCCTGGGAGGCCGTGGCGGGCAGAGGACTCGGGGCTAGGAGGTGGAGAGCAGCGTGGCCAACATGGCGAAACCGCGCCTGCAGCCAATGGCGAAAAAGCAAGCAGCGGCGGTGCCGGGCGCCGGCAGTCCGAGGCAGCTGGTGGAGTGGGGCAGCAGCGAGTCGAGGAGACTGCAGGTCGGGCCACAGAGAGGAAGGAAGGAAGGAAGGAGGGAGGGAGGGAGGGAGGGAGGGAGGGAGGGAAGGAGGGAGGGAGGGAGGGAGGAGCTTGGCTCTTTAAATAACTACTGGATGGCTCTGGGGCTTGAATATCTTTGAAGGTGGTGAATAATACTAATAATAACATTTATTGAATACCTACTGTATACCTATAGGAACTAGGCTTAGCACTTTGATTTATCTCATTTCATCCTTACAACACTCTGTAAGGTAAGAACTAAAATGATCATCTCCCATTTTATATCAAATGAAACTGAGACTCAAAAATGTTGACTGGCCAGGTTTGGTGGCTCACACCTGTAATCCCAGCAATTTGGGAGGCTGAGGCAGGAGGATGGCTTGAGCCCAGGAGTTCCAGACCAGCTGGAGCAACATAGTGAGACCCTGTCTCTACAAAGAATACAAAAATTAGCCATGTGTAGTGGCACAAACCTGTGGTTCCAACTTGGGAAACTGAGGTCGGACCTGTAGTGAGCCCTGATTGCACCACTACACTCCAGCCTGGGAGACAGAGCAAGACCCTGTCTCAAAAAAAAAAGTTGATCATCTTGGTGAAGGCTTCCCAGCTAGTAAGTGGTAGAGTCAGGACTCAAATTCAGGCTTCTTTTATTTCCAAATACAAGCTTTTAACTATCATGTTGCATTATTTATCCAAGTTGGAGGAACTGAGTTTTCTGGAACATGACAAACATCACTGGTGAGCACAGACCATTCTATGGACCATCGAGATATATGTGTTTGGAAGAAAGACTTCTGAGCCAATGCACAAGGTTCTAAATAGAAATGTGATGAGGAAAGATGACTGTCCAGACTAAAGTAAAAGTAGATACCATGAAGGACAAAGATGTGATAAAGGCGCTTTGTAGGAAAGGAGGAGGTTGGTAATTCATGCAGAAAAATGCCTATAAAGAGGATTTTAAAATGCTGCATATGACTTTAGGTGTCTAATCATCCATAGAATATGGATGATAAAAAAATGAACTTATCATATTACCCAATCCGGGTGTACAAACAACCTCAGAGGTACCACGAAGACTTTGTAGAACGGAGCACCTCACTTTAGCATGCAAGACAGTGTTTTTATGCAAAATGGGCCTAATAAGGCCAAAACCTTGAGAGATAGGGCTTGTTCCAGAGGGGCAGCTAGCGTACGTCAGATGCAAAAGAGGAGGCAAGGGCAGCATTGAGAAGTGAAGCCAAGCACAACTAATGAGTATCAGTGGTTCAACATCAAGACCAGCTTCTGGAGCAAAGGTAGGACCAAAGAGTAAAGCTAAAGTCGCTGAGGGTCCAGTCAGAAGATGTCAAGTGACCTGGCTATCACTGGCTGAAGAAATGAGGCAGGAGAAATGGAAGCTTCAGGAGGAAGGGAATGGTCATTTCATTAACCATAATTCTGGCAAATGATGTCTTGCTAGCATGCGACTGCTTCCTGTCAAGCCGTGGACTGCTTTAAAAGTGCTGACTTACACCTAGCAATGGAAAGATGTACCTTGTTGAAAATAAATGTATTTACTGGAAGGGACGGGGTATAAACCATATGACAAGAAAATATACCTTAGTAATGGGTGTGAACTTTACACACACTCATGTGTAAGAAGTGGCACATTTTTCTACATTGTGTAAATATCATTTAAGCCCTCACTTGTGCTGGTTAACAGGAAATTAAATTTCAGAAATATTTTTGAGCGCTGTCCCTCTCCCTAGAATTGATTATACAACAATTCTGAACAAAGAACACTGGCTTGGATTGGGTTCCCTAGAAATAGAGTTTGAGACAGAGATTCTTGTTCAAGTGATTTACTAGGGGAGTAATTTCTGGAGGAAGGGTGTGGGAGATGCAGGATGGGACAGGGAGTAAAAGGTTGGCAAGAATGTGATCTCAGTTGATTCTATAAGAAATATCTGGAGCACAAGTTGGCCATAGAATTAGTTCCCCACTGAGGCAAGAGAGCCTGTCTTTTCTATCCCTGTGTCAATTTGTTATTGGGCAAGGTGGGGTTAGATTCCCCAATGAGGTGAATGACGATTTTCCAGAAGAGAGGGCAGCAGTGAGTTGTTGTCAATCAACATAGCTGAAGGGTGGTGCACTGATAGATCCACTAAAGTCCACACCTTGCACCTAGCAGCTTCACTGGCTTCTCACATTGAATTCACTTTGTCTAGGCATAGCTTCTCCTGCAACCTGGTTGGTCACAATTTCTGAGAAAACTTACAAGAGGAGGGTTTATGGAATGAATATGGCCCAGGCTGTTGCATTTGGTCCTGAGCTGTAACTGATAGTCATCATCTCCCTCTTCTGCCATTTAGCCTTTCCTGATGAGTTGACCCACACTCTCATTCTCATGTTATCCTGGTCACCAGATCCTTATCAGGCCATGGTTGCTAAAATTGCCCATTTATAGTTCAACTGGGCATGAGAATACCAAGAGATGTTCCAGCGGATCACCTGAGTGCCAGACAAATTCCCTTCTGCCCTCATTATGCAGCAGCAGTCCTATCTCCTCATGATGATTAGGGTTAATTACCCCTGCCAAATTGCTCATGCACTTTTACCTGTGCCCTCTGGATTTGCTTGAGCTTGATCCAAGATATAGACTTCCATTTTATGATGGATTACAGCTGGGCCCACTTGACATTTGTAACTTGGTGGGTTTATCAGAATCCAACTCAACATGGAAAGATGAAGCTATGTGGCCATTTAATGTGCTATGGTCAGACACTCAGTTTCTACAGGATGATATATCTTTGAAGTTTGAGGTACAATTCTTCCATTAAAAACTAACAGAACTTTCATTCGGCATTTTCCTCTACCAAAGATACTTCTAGTAACATGTGATCAGCTGAGTCAAATGGCCCAAGCGGCAGGGCTATTTATATTGCAGTCTGCTGCTGCTGCACAGCCCTTTCTTGCTCTGGGCACACTCAAAGCTGGTAGTCTTCCACATGTCAATAGATGAGACTACCACTCAATATCAAAAACAAAAAATACAAAGCCTAATTTATTGCTCACATAAGTATATGCTGGTCAGGCACAGCTTCCTCTAAGAGCAGATTGCTAATCTTAGAGTTTGGGCAAAGCATGAAATTCAAGGACTAGTGGATTTTCAGAGGCATGAGTGGGTTGATATAATCTTTAGAAGTGTGGTTACTCAGGTGAGACAGTTCATTGGTTGACATTCAGAAGTATGTTCACGGGAATGAGTTTAATCCTGACTGGCTTTTAGAAACAAGGAGTTGTCACTGAGTGGTTTGCTTGCAAAAAAAAGTATGGTCACTGATGGGTGTTGTTGATTGATTAAAAGGTTTTAAAACCAGTTCTGGTAATTACTTGTTACTAAAGGCATGGAATTCTCATTTATTGATTAGATGGGTTTAAAACAGACTCTGACTTGATACCATGGCCTCAGAAAACAGTCAGTCTTTTCATAAGAGTGTGGGAATGTTTAACTTCTCGATTTTCCCTTTTGGTCTTCACTCAGCCAAGGCTTTCGGAGAGACCAACAAAAATTATCTAGATATTTACCATTATTGTTGATTTTATTTGAAGACGAAGGTTTATTTGGAAATGGCTAATTTTTAGTTCAAGTGGCAATCAACATGGTTTTATCCTGTTTTTGTCTTTGAGTCATATACTGAATCATCTATCAGGGAAGCAGCTGTGTAGATGCAGATGACTCTAGAAAACAGACATTAAGCAACTGTGAGAAAATGACTGGAAATATAAGAAGAATCTGAAAGGCACTCTGGACACATGGCACAAGATTTTTCAGGCCTAAGAAAACATGTTTAAACAACTCCTTGAGTCTACTTTAGATAGCTGGGTTGTGTTTTCTTTTAGCTTATATGTAAATTGTTCCCTTTTACCTGGGCGGTTAATCTAGGTACAATATGAAATCAGAGACTAGATTTTGTGCCTCTATGATGTAATCTCTGAGCCTCTTCATGAATTTGTTTTTCTATTCTATAAGAGATTCTTGCTTAAGGAATTTAGATATAGCAGCCTGTTACCTGAGGATCTGCTAAAGCATTTCCTTTTGCTTCTAGTATCTCATTTACTCTAGGTCTCTACCTTTACCAATGGTAATTTCTTTGGGTAGCATCAAGACATTAAACATATCAGCTCCCAGTTCATATATTTACTGTCTGATTTTTAGCAATTTGATATGCCTAGAGAGGGTCACATTTCAGTCATTTGAGTTGATTTGGCTTTCGGTCAAGGAATTGAATTCTACAAGAGCATGGACTACTATACTGTAAGAGAATTAATATAGCCTAGAGGAAATACCATAAATGTATACTGCTTATTCCATGTGAATGCCAACTACTTCTGATTCTCCTTCTCGAATGACTCAGAAATAATGTATTATCAGATCAATAGCTGCAAACCATGTACCCAAGATTGTATTATTCTGCTCTAGTAATACCAAACCCAACACAGCAGATGTAATGGGGGGCTATTATTATTATTTGAGATGGAGTATCACTGTCACCCAGGCTGGAGTGCAGCGGCCTGATCTCAGCTGATTGCAACCCCTGTCTCCTGGGTTCAAGTGATTCTCCTGCCTCAGCCTCCCGAGTAGCTGGGATTACAGGCATGCACCACCACACTCAGCCAATTTTTGTATTTTTAATACAGACGAGGTTTCACCATGTTGGCCAGGCTGGTCTCAAACTCCTGACCTCAGGTGATCTGCCTGCCTTGGCCTCCCAAAGTGCTGGGATTACAGGCGTGAGCCACCGCACCCAGCATGGGGGGCTATTATTTGTAATAATCCATCTAGTCGTTACGTGAGGCAGATTGGTCAGTTAAATTGAGTTATGATGGGACAACCACCACTGAATCCTTCACATATTTGAAGGTGGCATCAATTTCTGTTAATCCCCTAGTACAGTATTATTTTCAAAATAGCTTTATTGAGATATAATTAACATATAATAATATGCACATACAATATTTTGACATATGTATACACCTATGAAACCATAACCATAATCAAGATAATGAACATATCCATCACCCTCCAAAAGTTCCTCATGTGTATTGCATCCCTTCATCTGAACCCTCTCTTCCTCTTTCATCCCCTGGCAACTACAGATCTTCTTTCACTACAGATAAGTTTGCACTTCTAGAATTTTATATAAATGAAATCATACAGTGATTTTTGTCTCTTTTCTTCACTCAGCATAATTGAGGCTTATCCATATTGCTGTGTGCAATAGTTCATTCATTTTTATTGCTGAGTAGTATTCCATTGTCTGGATACCACAATGTGTTATTCCTCTGATAGGCATGACTCTCTTTCTCCGTCTTTTCCAGTTTTTTACTATTACAAATAAAACTGTTATGAACATTTATGTACAAGAATTGGGTATCTAGTAGACAGCATATAGTTGGGTCTTCCTTTTTCATTTTATCTGAAAATTTCTGCCATTCAATTGAGGTGTTTGGACCATTTATATTTATGTGATTACTGATATCATTGGATTTAAATCTACCATCTTGCTTTTTGTTTTCTATTTTTTTTTTTTTTTTTGAGACAGAGTCTCGCTCTGTTGCCCAGGCTGGAGCGCAGTGGCATGATCTCAGCTCACTGCAACCTCCGCCTCCCAGGTTCACGCCATTCTCCTGCCTCAGCCTCCCCAGTAGCTGGGACTACAGGCACCTGCCACCACGCCCAGCTAATTTTTTGTATTTTTAGTAGAGTCGGGGTTTCACCGTGTTAGCCAGGATGGTCTTGATCTCCTGACCTCGTGATCCACGCCCCCGCCCCGGCCTCCCAAAGTGCTGGGATTCTAGGCATGAGCCACTGAGCCCGGCCACTATTTGTTTTCTATTTGTCTCTTATGCTTTTTCTTTTCTTCCTTTTTTGTCATCTTTTGGATTGAGTATATTATTCCATTTTGTTTTCTGTTAACACATTAGCTATAACCCTTTGTAGTATTATTTTAGTATGTTTGGGGTTTATTGCATACATCTTTTACTGACTACTTCAAGTAATGTTATACTACTTTATGTACTGTATGAGAACTTTATAGCAGTTGTATTCCAATTCCTCCCCTCCTGGCCTTTGTGCTTTTGTTATTCTACATTTTACTTCGAAATACATTATAAATCCTATAATATATTTTGTTTTGTTTTGTTTTGTTTTGTTTTGAGACAGAGTCTCGCTCTGTCGCCCAGGCTGGAGTGCAGTGGCGCAATCTCGGCTCACTGAAAGCTCCGCCTCCCGGGTTCACGCCGTTCTCCTGCCTCAGCCTCCCGAGTAGCTGGGACTACGGGCGCCAGCCACAAAGCCCTGCTAATTTTTTGTATTTTTAGTAGAGACGGGGTTTCACCATGTTAGCCAGGATGGTCTTGATCTCCTGACCTTGTGATCCACCTGCCTTGGCCTCCCAAAGTGCTGGGATTACAGGCGTGAGCCACGGCGCCTGGCCTCGCCTGGCTAATTTCTTTTTGTGTTTATGGTAGAGATGGGGTTTTACCGTATTAGCCAGGATGGTCTCGATCTTCTGACCTCGTGATCTGCCCACCTCAGCCTCCCAAAGTGCTGGGATTACAGGTGTGAGCCACCACGCCCGACCTACAATACGTTATTTTTGCTTTAAACAATTCTCTTAAAGACATACAAATATATATCTCTCTCTCCCCCTCCCTCTTTCCCTGCTCCCCCTTCATTCTAAACAGAGTCTTGCTCTGTTGCCAAGGCTAAAGTACAGTAGCACAATCCTAGCTCACTGTAACCTCAAACCTCCTGCCTCAGCCTCCCTTCAAGCAGTAGTAGCTAGGCATACACTACACCAGGTTAATTTTTTTTTTTTTTTTTTTTTTAGAAGTGTGATCTTGCTATGTTCCAGGCTGGTCTTGAACTCCTGGCCCCAACCAATCCTTCTGCCTTGGACTCCCCAAGTGGTGGTATTACAGTTGTGAGCCACTGTGTCCAGCTTTCACTTTCTTTCTTTAATGAATCAATGGCACTCAGCAATAGCCACCCAATTCTTTGGTCCAGACAATTACTGTTTTTCTCATATTTCTCAAGTGTCCAAGAGTTTTCCAGCTACTACATCCCTTTTCACAGTAACCCATCCCAGTTAAACACAGGTGAAAGTCTGAGCTTTCACCTGCTGTAGTACTGTTACAGGAGGTCGGGAACTATCAATATTCTTTCTACTGCCAGCGTTGGTGTCCTCGTCATCCTCTAGCTGGTGAGTGAGCTCACCCCAGAATCCCTTGGAGACTGCTTTCTAGGATGACTTGTGGTGCCAAATGTTTTTTGGTTTGAGTTCCCTAGAAGTGAACCAAAATGAGGGTGCTAGTTCAAGTAATTAATTGGGGAAGTATTCTCAGGAGAAGCAGAGTTAGGAAGCAAGATAGGGTAGGGTGAAAAAGCTAAGCAAGAACTTGGTCTTGGCTGGAGACCAGCTTTAGACTGATCCCACAGGGAGACTCGGGAGAACAAACTGTATCTCACTTAAATCCAGGGAACTGATTTTTTATCCCTGTGTCAGATAATCAGTCAATCACTGGCAAGGAGTGGGTATCGGCAAACAGCCTCCTATGCAAGGGGGACTCCTATTTGGCTCAGGGAAATTCTCTGAAGAAAAGGGTAGTTGTGAGTTGTTATCAACCAACATTTATAACAGCTGGGAAATGGGTGCCCAGGTAGGTAAAGGGAGTATGGGCAGAGCATCAACAGTATGCAGTACAGTAACTGTCCTGAATGTTTAGGGATGTGCCTCTGATCTCCAGTCTACACTTGTCCCAATCCTATTGTCTAAGCTCACAGGGTCTTTTGAGGGTGAGCTACACTGATGCTTTTATCTCAAGCTTGGGCTTGGGAGTCTTGGCAAGGTTGGTAGCTTCCACATTATGGCCATGTTCCCCAACACTGCAGTCATTCTTCATCAAGGTTCTGCCAAACTCTCGCAGAATATGGTTCCTTATACTCATGGAACCAAACAGACCTGCATCTTTGTCCCATCTCAAGGGAAACACAAAGCAAACCTCTCTTCTGAATGCCTCTTTTATAAATAAGAAAATTGAGGCTCAGGGAGGCTAAACAAATTTTGCAACAAGGCTGAAAAAGGTAAAGCTGGGACCACACTTAGGTGCTGACTTACAGGCCTTCCACTATATCAGGGAGGCAGACTATGGTCCGTGAGCCAAGCCCACCTTCCCCCTTCCCCTACCTGTATTTTAAGCAAAGTTTTATTGGAACACAGCCATGCTCTCTTGTTTATGTATTGTCTATGGCTGCTTTCCCACTATAATGGCAGTTGTTAGTTGTTAGTAGTTGTTACAGAGAAAGTAAGACCTGCAAAGTCAAAAATATTTACTATCTGTAAATATTTTGGCTACATCATGCTACTTCTGTGAACCTCCACAGACTTCTAATTCTAAGACTCAGTTATTCTAAGACTTTAGTTGGAGGAGAGTGACACAGCGCAAGGTAGGTCTGGAAAACCTACTTTCTTCTATACTAACAAGAAATGAGGGCAGCTCTAGTGCTACTTAGCTAAAGGAGATTTCAAAAAGTCCTAGGGAGAGCTGGGTGTGGTGTCATGTGACTGTAGTGCAGCTACTTGGGAGGCTGAGGCAGGAGGATCACTTGAACCCAGGATTTTGTCTCAAAAAAATAAATAAAAATAAAAAAGCCTGGAAAGAAAGAAGGATGAATTAGCTTAAAAGATAGTCCTTAAAAATAATAATAAAAATACTGTGGATCTTCCAATTCGGAAATCTGCAGCGTTTGTGAATGAATGAATATTGGTATGTACAAAGGAAAAGTCTGGAAGGATACAGACATTCAGTGGGTGGTTACCTTTGGTGGAAGGAAAGATATTTAACTCTTTATTTCTTCTATATTGTTTGTGTATGTGTGTATATATAGTATAACTATGTACTTTCTGCAATTAAAAAAACACACACACAATGAGAACGAGAGACAGAGAGAGAGAGAGAGAGACCTACCTCCTCCAAGTGGTATTTAAGAAAAGAATCTTTCTAGAATGATGGATGCAGCTATGTTCATAGTGGATGGTTGACTTAATGACCTCACTTGCCCCTGGCATCCATCCCATGATTGATAGGCTGCCTCAAACTCCTCAGGCTCTGTGTTCCTTTATGAGCAGGGAGCTGGAAGAAACATTCAGAATAAAGTAAGTATTACAATTTCTGCAGAGGCAAACGAATTGCATAGTTGTGTTTGAAGATACAACTGCAAATCTTTTCTCATTTCTCAATAAGCTAGTATGAAGACTCAGTTGTGGATGTCAGAAACCCAATCAAGAAATATTTCACCTTTTTTTCAGAATTGCTTCAAGATATAAAGGGATGGCTGTTTTTTTTTTCTATTAGAAAAAATACAAATAATACATGAGCACTGTAAAACATTCAAACAATACTAATGTGTATAAAATAAAAAGTGAAAGTTCTCCCTTCAAATTACACTCACCAGGGTAATAACTGCATATAATTTGACACTAGAATACCTGTAAGTAGGTATTTACAGGTATTTCCATTCATATTCAAATGTTCATCGTTAAACAAAATGGCATCAGGCTACATATAAAAAAGCATTTTTATTTTCACTTAATGTATCTTGGGCCATGGAATATATAGGTATATTTAGATTCATCTCATTCTTTTTATGGGTGCACAATATTCCACTGTGACTGTACTACTTTTTTTTTTTTTTTTTTTTTGAGGCAGAGTTTTGCCCTTGTTGCCCAGGCTGGAGTGCAGTGGCACGATCTCAGCTCACTGTAACATCCGCCTCCCAGGTTCAGGCGATTCTCCTGCCTCAGCCTCTCGAGTGGCTGGGATTACAGGTGCCTGCCACCTCGCCTGGCTAATTTTTTGTACTTAGTAGAGACCAGATTTCACCATGTTGGTCAGGCTGGTCTCAAACTCCTCACCTAACGTGATCCACCTACCTTGGCCTCCCAAAGTGATGGGATTACAGGCATGAGCCACCACACCCGGCCCAACAATGTCTCCACTTTTAGACATGTAAGTTGGTCCTCTTTTGTGTTGTAGTGCTGCAACACTAAATATCTCTTTTTTTTTTTTTTTTTTGTGTGAGACAGAGTCTTGCTCTGTTGCCCAGGCTGGAGTATAATGGTGTGATCTTGGCTCACTGCAACCTCTGCCTCCTGGGTTCAAGTGACTCTCTTGCCTCAGCCTCCCCAGTAGCTGGGATTACAGGTGCCGCACCACCATGCCCAGCTAATTTTGGTATTTTTAGTAGAGACGGGGTTTCACCATGTTGGCCAGGCTGGTCTCGAACTCCTGAACTCGTGATCCGCCCGTCTTGGCCTCCCAAAGTGCTAGGATTACTGGCGTGAGCCACTGCGCCTGGCAACACTGAGTATCTCTGTACACAAATATTTGGACTGTGTGTACAAACATTTCTTTTGGACATATTCAAAAGGTTATGCATATTTAATTTCAACAGATATTAAAATTGTTCTCTATAAAAAGGTTGTACAACTTAGAACCTTACCCCCAATTTATACTTTCTCATTGTTTCTTATTTCCCATTTTCCTAATTACCATCAAGGTTGAGGATCTTCTCATGTTTATTGGCCATTCGTGTTGCTTCTTTTGTGAATTGTTTTTCTTAGTCTTTGGTCTTTTTTTATTTTATTTATTTATTTTTTTGAGATGGGAGTCTCTCTGTTGCACAGGCTGGAGTGCAGTGGCGCTATCTCGGCTCACTGCAATCTCCGCCTCCTAGGTTCAAGCAATTCTGCTTCAGCCTCCCGAGTAGTACAGGCACCTGCCACCACGCCCAGCTAATTTTTTGTATTTTTAGTAGGGACGGGGTTTCACCATATTGGCCAGGCTGTTCTCGAACTCCTGACCTCTTGATCCGCCCGCCTCGGCCTCCCAAAGTGCTGGGACTACAGGCGTGAGCCCCTGCACCCCGCCGGGTCTTTAAAAAATGATATTGTCTCACCCTGCCCCCCTCCCATTGGTTTGTAGGAATATCTTTTAAGTTATAGATATTAACTTTTTCCTTTTTTCTGTCTATGAGGCCCAAAATAGTAACTATTTCTACAATTGAAACATCCCCAATTTACATTTACTGTTGAGCATGATAATGACTTTCACCACATAGAGACTTGTAATTTTATGTAGTCAAATCTGTCAAGTTTTTTCTCATATTGCTTCTGGGTTCCCTGTCAAGCTTAGAAACACATCTCTTCCAAAAATTACAGAAATATTTTTCTACTTTTTCTTCCATGTTTATATCTCTTTTTTTTTTTTTTTTTTTTTGAGACGGAGTTTCGCTTTTGTTGCCCAGGCTGGAGTGCAATGGCGCGATCTCGGCTCACCGCAACCTCCGCCTCCCGGGATAAAGCGATTCTCTGTCTCAGCCTCCAGAGTAGCTGGGATTACAGGTGTGCGCCACCACACCCCGCTAATTTTGTATTTTTAGTAGAGTCGGGGTTTCTCCATGTTGGTCAGGCTGGTCTCGAACTCCCGAGCTCAGGTGATCCGCCCGCCTTGGCCTCCCGAAGTGCTGGGATTACAGGCGTGAGCCACTGCGCCCGGCCATGCTTATATCTTTAATCCAACCATATACTATTTTTGTGAAGGATGGAAGTAAGGCTCCCCTCAAGTTAATTTTTCTCCAATCTGGCTTGCAGGAAAGGGGTTTCTGTGGAGATTTTACCAAGCAACGTAGGGAAACAGCTGCCTGGCGACCTACTCCTTTTTGACACCCACACTTGCTCGGCACCTTACATACACTGCGTGATTTTATCCTAAATTGACTTTTAAAATCCCAGTGTGTAGACAGAGAAACTGGGCGTCACATAAAGTTAAGTCACCTGCACAGCCGGCACCGGAGGAGACCGGTACGATCCCAGAGACAAGTGCTGAGCGTAAAGCACCCGGCGCCGCGCCCACTTTGCAACCTCTCGCGACAGTTGTACGTCATCCGAGAGCGCCGTGGAAGTCGCGCTGCAGGCGTCGCGCAAATCTTCGCTCTGAGGTGCTGTCTCACCGGTGAGACCTGGAAGTGTGCGAGTCTCGCGCTGTGTCGGACCTGCAGCCCCTGGCCTTCCGCCACCATGGAGTACCTCATCGGTATCCAAGGCCCCGACTATGTTCTTGTCGCCTCCGACCGGGTGGCCGCCAGCAATATTGTCCAGATGAAGGACGGTGAGAGGAAGCAGGGGAGGCCCGGCCAGGCCTGGGGTGTAGGAGCGGCCAGAAGGAGTTTTTCGGGGCTTGAATAAGTACCAGGGAGGATCTGAGAGATGGAAGCCGGTCTGCCCTGCCCATACTTATTTTATTTATGTATTTTTTTTTTTTCGAGATGGGGTTTCGCTCTTGTTGCCGAGGCCGGAGTGCAATGGCGCGATCTCGGCTCAGCACAACCTGTCTCCCGGGTTCAAGCGATTCTCGTGCCTCAGCCTCCCGAGTAGCTGGGACTACAGACATGCGCCACCACGCCTGGCTAATTTTTGTGCTATTAGTAGAGATGTGAGTTTCTCCATATTGGTCAGGCTGGTCTTGAACTCCCGACCTCAGAAGATCCGCCCGTCTCGGCCTCCCAAAGTGCTGGGATTACAGGCGAAACAGGCAGACAGGTCTGGGACCTTGGCATTTGCTCCTCCAGGGCTCCTGGGTCAGTGCTCTGCTCTGGCCTTCGCTAAATGCTTCTTGCTTGGTGAGAGTTGCCTAAAGGGAATCAGTTTATAAATGTTTAAGCTCCTGCCCAGAACCTGGCTGTCTAGATCCCCGAATCTCTGATAAGTTTCCTGGTGTCGCTAGTAATGAGGTTGGTTTGTTGGCCGCGTAAGGTGGGATCCTGGGGAGAGTGAGACTGTGGGACCAGAAGCTTGGCATTTTCCTTCCGCTGCCCGTATGGCCCCGTGGCTCCCGATTCTTCATTTCCGGTTTTCCAGAGCAATGACTGCCAGGTTTTCCTTATATTTAAGTAGTTAATGGAGTTAAGAGATTGGAGCCCTGTCATTTATTTGCCTTATGAGTTTGTATAAGTTATTTCGCAGTGCCCAGATTTCCTCATCTTTAAGATTAGCAATACCAAACTCACAAACTTGTCGGGAGGATTGAGTAAATGAGTTATGTGCAAATCCTTAGCACTAGGCAGGTACTTAATAGTACTAAGTGTATGTAGGTGCCCAAACATATTAGTCAAATGAACATTAAGTCATCTGAACCAAAGCTTAGTACTTTTTTCAACAGTAGCACGTCTTTGATCAGTTAAGGAAAACAAACTTAGATTCTGCAGAAAAACAACCAAAATCTTCTTAAAATTATGTATTGAGTAATTTACTATAGAGAGACGTAGAGTAGAGTAGAGTAGAGTAGAGTAGTTAGGGGCAAAATATCTGGACTCACTGCACAGGTTGAACTCAGGTTCTGCCACTTGTGACCTTAAGCAAATTTCTCTAACTCCGTGCCCTAGAGCTAACATCTGTAAGGTGGTAATGTAATAGCACCTATCTCAAAACGTTAATGAATTAATGTAAATCACTTAACATAGCACCTTATACTTTATGAAATTCTATGATTAGTTTGTAGAAGTTTTGTTTGTAAGCCAGTCCTTCCAAAGGAGTGAATTTGTTTTGAGAGTAAATTTGTCCGTTATTTTGAATACTAAGGTCTTTGACAAGCAAGTGATTTTAGCATTAAGTCATGTCTAGGTAGAACAATAATCATTACCTTTACAGGTCTTTTGTTTCATCCCAATAATGTATGTGAAATCACACTGAAAAGTAGAATGTGCTTTAAGCCTACTTATATACACAGTACTTTTAGTCATTATAGGGGATTCAGTATATTACTTATAACCCATAGGAGAGTCCAAGACATTAAGAAAACAAGGAAATAAATGCTGCAAGATGATTTCATATAATAAAAGAAGTATTACTAATTAGTAGTAGGTTGGTTTTTAAATTAATGAGTTCAAGAGCAAATCCTAAGAGTAATAAAAGAAAGATAACTATGGTATGGGAGAAAGATGAATTTGAGTTAGTTCTTGAAAAATAATTGGAAATAATTGCACTCTGCACATTCCAATTTTCCCTATAGTCTTTTCTGGTATAAAACAATTTATAATAGAAATTTTAGTATTGTATGATGACTTTTTAATTTATTTTGTTTATTTATTTTTGAGACAGAGTCTCGCTCTGTCACCCAGGCTGGAGTGCAATGGCGCGATCTCTGCTCACTGCAACCTCCACCTCCTGGGTTCAAGCGATTCTCCTGCCTCTGCCTTGCGAGTAGCTGGGATTACAGGCGCCCGCCACCACACCCAGCTAATTTTTGTATTTTTAGTAGAAACGGGGTTTCACCAGCTTGGCCAGGCTGGTCTCAAACTCCTGACTTCAGGTGATCCACCTGCCTCAGCCTCCCAAAGTGCTGGGATTACAGGCGTGAGCCACCGCGCCCAGCCGTATGATGACTTTTTTCTAATCATTGATTTCACGATGGAGCTTGTTTAGAGTAGGCAAGAATGCTGAAAAAATAGTAACCTTTTGGGACTCCTTTCTCCAAGTATAAAATGATAATACAACTTCCAATCAATTGTCCAGTATGTCACTTTGTAAAAACATTTTGATACTATAGAGTAGACATTTGCTGAGGATTGCCACCTTATTAAATGGTACAACTTTTGGTTTGTTTATATGCTGCATTTCATGTCTGTTTTCTCTTGGCCTATGTAGCATTGCTTTTAAGTTACTCGGAGTACTCCAGCCCACACAGAATTCTCTCTTTTCTGAATTCCTATAGCCTGTATAATCCGAACTACATTATCTAACACTGAGTATCATAATATTGGACATGTATAGAATTCATTAGTTTTTCTCACTTGTGAGTTAGACAGGGGTAAGTCATATTATTAACATTTCACACATTTGGAAATAACATTTCACACATCTGGAAACTGGGGCTTAGAGAGGACAAGTAATTTGCCGAAGTTCAGAGTGCCAAGTTCACATCATAACCAAGGTCTCTTGGATTCTAGTCCCGTTGGTTTTCCACAGTATAACATGCTAATGTTGTTTATTTTGTTGGCCATTTGTTTCATGTATGTGGATCTTGTAAGTTCCTTGTCAAGAATCAGAAATTCCCCAGAGCTACACAGGCAGTTTCCCGTACAACTCAGAGGTCCAAGTATCTATCTCTTATGTTTTTATTAAATATGTTGCCCTCTGCTACTCATTGGACATATTCAGTGTTTAGAAAACATTTTTGGCCTTGTATTAAGCTAATTTTAAAGTTCAACAGGTTACTGCCTAGAATTTTAGCCTTTCTTCTAAGTGTGACATAAGTTCTTTGTAAACAAGCTCCCCCTTCAAATAAATAGCTTTTTTCTTATTATAAAAATAATGCAAACTTATTGAATAATGTTTTCTTATAAAAGTGAGGCATGTTAAGTATAGAAGTTTTAGGAAATACCAACAAGCAAAAAGAAGGAAACGAAAACTGCCCATACTCTTACCACTGGCAAGCACTTAGAATATACCCTTCTGCTCCTTTTTCTTTGCATACGTAAGTGAATGTTTTTCTTTTATTAACAAGTTTGCAAACTAACAATCTTTAAATCTAGCCTGTATAACAAATAAAAGTGTGTTTGTTTAGGAGTTTTGAGGCAATTTGATACTATCTACAGGTGGATTTTGTGTGTTTTTTCCCTCCAAGTCGAAGAAGCCATATTATTGGTATCTACAACTCTGAAACACTTGTAAAGTATTTGACAGTAGCATTTTGTTCTTTAAATCCTATTAAAGGATTTTGACATTTCAGAAGCTTTCAAACAGGAAACATGTCTCCCAGGGAAGATTATTCAGCACTATTTGAAAAATGAAAAGTGAAAGTGAGAGTGAGATAGGAAGATTTAGTCCTTTTCTGAAGCTGCAGACTGAATGTGGAGTTTTCTTCCTTAGGCAATAACTGTAACCTGAATATTTATTTATCTGTCTGATCTGAATGAGTCTGGTTCAGCTAGATAAGATTAGAGTATTAAGATTTTTGTGAGGTATTTTAAATAGCTTACTGTCAAAATATTCACTAGAATTTTTGCTTTGGCAATCATTTTAATTTTCTCTTTTTCTTTGGAAATGGAATTTGTTTACTTTTTAAAGTGATTAATATTCTCAGTTGATTTTCTATTCTTTCTTGAGATGGTTGCTTAATTTTAATTGTAGCACCAGTTATTTTCATATATGCTTTTGTATGTGTATAAAAATAATAACTAACATTTGTGGAAACATTTTAAGGCTTTGTTATCATGAGCCTAAAGATAATCGCCATTGGCTGGAGTCCTTCAGTTTCTTCTGTTGTTCTGTTCCTTGCATTTCAAATGCCTTTAAATGCTTTAAATTGTATTTTCAATTGGTAGCTTTCATGTGTCTTCTCCAACTGAAATTGGCATTACACAATATGCTGATGGTTTAACATGAAGAGTGAAAGAGATAAATTGATACCATTACCTATTAAAATCTTCTAAAAGCAATGATTAGTGAAATTATTCAATATACAGTCGTCCCTTGGTATCTGTAGGGATGGTTCCAGAACCCCTGCAGATACCCAAATCTATAGATGCTTAAAGTCCATTATATACATGGTCTAGTATTTGCATATTACCTATGCAGATACTCCTGTGTACTTCAAATCATCTCTAGATTATTTATAATACTTAATATGACATAAGTGCTATGTAAATAGTTGTTATACCATATTGTTTAGGGAATAATGACCAGAAAAAAAGGCAGTACATGTTCAGGATAGATGCAAGCATCCATTTTTTTTTTCTGAATAATTTTGATCCATAGTTTGTTGAATTGTGGATTCAGAATCCATGGATATGGAAAGCCAACTGTAGTAATTAATAAACCTGTTTATGGTTACATAAATAATGATGGTCAATTTCTGTTAAGGCAGTTTCTAACACAGTTTTTTTCTTCGAGCAGATCATGACAAGATGTTTAAGATGAGTGAAAAGATATTACTCCTGTGTGTTGGAGAGGCTGGAGACACTGTACAGTTTGCAGAATATATTCAGAAAAACGTGCAACTTTATAAGATGCGAAATGGTGGGTAAGACTTAGAGTTTTTGTTGGCATATGAGTTTATTAGGGCTGCCATTACAAAAGTCACAGACTGAGTGGCTTAAACAACAGAAATGTATTTTCTCACAGTTCTAGATGTTAGAAGTCAAAGATTAAGGTGTTGGCAGGGTTGATTTCTGAGGCCTCTCTCCTTGGCTTGCAGATGGCCATCTTCTCCCTGTGTCTTCACATGATTTTTTCCTTTGTGCTATATCCATATTTCCTCTTCTAAGAATACCAGTCATATTGGATTAGGAACTCATTTTAATTTAATAACCTCTTAAGGATCCCTTCTCCAAATACAGTCACATTCTAAAGTACTAGGGATTAAGACTTCAACATATGAATTTTTGGTGGACAAAATTCAGCCTATAACAATTGGTTTGTCTTTAAATTTGAACTGAAAAATAATATTCTTTAAGACTTATGTGGTCATATTTTCTTTTTTTTTTTTTTTTTTTTTGAGACGGAGTCTCGCTCTGTTGCCCAGGCTGGAGGGCAGTGGCTCGATCTCTGCTTACTGCAACCTCCGCCTCCCAGGTTCAAGCGATTCTCCTGCCTCAGCCTCCTGAGTAGCTGGGACTACAAGCGTGCACCACCATGCCCAGCTAATTTTTGTATTTTTAGTAGAGACGGGGTTTCACCATCTCTTGACCTTGTGATCTGCCCGCCTTGGCCTCCCAAAGTGCTGGGATTACAGGCGTGAGCCACCATGCCCAGCCCATATTTTCATTAGAGTTTTCTATGTTTAAGAAGTTGTCTAGACTCTAAAGATTCTAATCCTTCATAAAAGATTTTCTACAAAAATCCTAAAGCAGAGAACTGTTGTAACACTGATAGCTGGTAGATAAAACTAACACCATCGGCCTGTTATGATGGCTTGTGCCTGTAATCCCATCAATTGGGGATGCCAAGGTGGGAGGATCACTTGAGACCAGGAGTTTAAGACTAGCCTGAGCAATGTAGTGATACCTCATCTCTACAAAAAAAAAAATCTTCTTTTTTTGAGATGGAGTTTCACTCTTGTTGTCCGGGCTGGAGTGCAATGGCATGATCTTGGCTCACTGCAACCTCTGCCTTCCAGGTTCAAGCAGTCCTCCTGCCTCAGCCTCCCAAGTAGCTGGGATTACAGGCATGTGCCACCACGCCTGGCTAATTTTGTATTTTTAGTGGAGACAGGGTTTCTCCATGTTGGTCAGGCTGGTCTCAAACTCCTGACCTCAGGTGATCCGCCCACCTCGGCCACCCAAAGTTCTGGGATTACAGGTGTGAGCCACCACACCCAGCCGTCTACAATAAAGTTTTTAAAAATTAGCTGAGTGTGGTGGCATGCACCTATAGCCCTAGCTACTCAGGAGGCTGAGGCAGGAAGATCGTTTGAGCCCAGGAGGTCGAGGCTGCAGTGAGTTATGATTGTGCCACTGCACTCTGGAAGGCAGCAAGACTCTGTCTCTAAAAAAAATTTTTTAAACCAACCAACCAAAAAAAAACCCAACACCATCTTGGAGGTAAGGATGGTAGTATCAGACTTTTTAAGTGTTAGATATTTCAGAGGATGTGGTTTGAGTTTAAAAGTGTCTGAATCTGGCCAGGCACAGTGGCTAACACCTGTAATCCCAGCACTTTGAGAGGCTGAGATGGGAGGATCACTTGAGATCAGGAGTTTGAAACCAGCCTAGGCAACAAAGCAAGACCCTGGCTCTATAAAAAATAAAAATATTTAGCTGGGTGCAGTGGTGCACGCTCATAGTCCCAACTACTCAGGAAGCTGAAGTGGGAAGATCGCCTGAGCCCAGGAGTTCAAGGTCTCAGTGAGCCATGATAGTGCCACTGCACTCCAGCCTGTGCGACAGAGTGAGACCCTGTCTCAAAACAAAGAAACAAAAAAAATCTGAATCTCAAGCGTCAAAAAACCTAAGTAAACCTTGGCTTTACTAATTTTTATGTGATAAGTCATTTATCTTCTCTGGGCCTTTATTTTCCTTATCTGTAAAATGAATTATAATACTAATGAATAATACATATGAAAATGTTTTGTAAACTTAAAGCATTGTGTAACTAACTGTAAGTATTTACTGTGCCATAATAGGGTTCTACCTTACTCTCTGGTAGGTTCCTTTCTAGAGAGATAATTAAGACTTTTGTGAAGTATTTTGTGAGCTCTCTCTGGGGCTAATGAACTCTTATCCACTGGGAAAGCCTCCCTAGCAAACAATACTAGCCACTAGGCGTCTGATCCAGGAACGTTTGTAGTGGTGGTCTGGCAGAGAAAACCTTATTTCCACTTACTTCACAGTTCAATAACAACATTATACATTGCACTGGTATAATATGGAGCTATGAAGGAAGTTAATTTGAATATACTTGCATGTGTAAAATGACCAAAGATCTATTCACATTGTTTTTTGGGCAGTGGATTTAGCATTCGTATTCTATTCCGTAAATACTTTTGAGGGCCTCTTCTATGGTAAGCATTCTGCTTAATACTTCAGAGAATTCAAAGATGAATAAGGCTTAGTCCTGACATTCAGGAACATAAAGTACATGGTATTTAGGTTTATGCAGGTTTAGAATATTTCAAGAATTCTGCTTTTTTTTTCCAGTGGTTCCACTTTTTGCCTGCATAACAAATGAAGTATGTCAGTAATGCTTCTGAAGTCCAGTAGGTACTATATGCCTTCACTGGCTGTCCTGAGAGAGGGAGAAGAGTGAACAAGAGTAGCAAGAGTTGTTTGTTACTTGGGTTTTAGGGTCTAAAGTCAGTGCACAGACAAAAACTGTATTTGGTTAAAATTGCCCTTAAAGACCCTTAAATTACCTGCCAAGTACAGTTTTGTGTATGTAACGCTATAGAGTAATTCTTATATAAGTTAAAGAACTGAGCTAAGATAAGGGAAAGAAAGAGAAAATCTATATGCAGATAATCAGGCGTGACTTTTCTGCTTTTAGGATAATGGTCAGATCTTTAGAGGTGTTTAGGGGGTTAAGTAAAGAATTGAATAGTATTCCCACTTGTCCAGGTTCCTTTTTTTTTTTTTTCTTTTTTGAGTCAGGGTCTCGTTCTGTTGCTCAGATTGGAGTGCAGTGACGCAGTCAGCCCACTGCAACTTCCAACTCCTGGGTGCAAGCGATTCTCGTGTCTCAGCCTCCTGAGTAGCTGGGATTACAGGCATGCACCACCATGCCTGGCTAATTTTTTGTATTTTAAGTAGAGGCAGAGTTTTGCTATGGTGGCCATGCCGGTCTTAAACTCCTGTCCCCAAGTGAGCCACCCACCTGGGCTTCCCAAAGTGTTCTGGGATTACAGGTGTGAGCCCCTGTGCCTGGCCTCTTTTTTTTTTTTTATTTTTTTTTATTTTTGTTGTTGTTGAGACAGGGTCTCACTCCTGTCGCCTAGGCTGGAGTGCAATGGCACAATCATGGCTCATTGCAGGCTCGACTTCCCAGGCTCAGGTGATCCTTCCACCTCAGCCTCCCAACTACCTGGGAAAACAGGTGTGCACCACCACCCCTGGCTAATTTGTATATTTTTAGTAGAGACGGGGTTTCATCACGTTGCCCAGAATGGTCTTAAACTCCTGGGCTCAAGTGATCTGCCTGCCTCGGCTTCCCAAAGTGCTGTGATTACAGGCATGAACCACTGCACCTGGCCAAGGGTTGCTTTCATTATGATTTAATATGCACTAATAGACTTGTGAGGATAAGGTACAATAATACATGTGAAAACACTCAGCATAGACCCTGAAACATAGTTGCTGCTCAATAAATATTTGTTAGGATTTTAATCTGAATCTCTCCTAATTTGACAGTGGTATTTGAAATGTTGTAAGCAATTACTTAACCACACTGCTGTGTGCCTTTCCATACTGACATTTTCTGTGTGGGCCCACTGAGTTATGGATCATTCTTGTGCCTTTTGGCACTGGTCCCATTCTACAGGGGGATTAAGCTCCAAAGTGAATGCATTATTACATGCACACCTGATGCCATTCCTCTGGGTTGTACCTTTGTTGGTATGACAACTTTTATTTTTGAAGTTTTAACACTTGAGATACTCTATTTTTAAAAATATTGCAGAATGATGGAAATGTTCTTTTTCTGTGGCTTATACTTTTGAAAGTCATACTTCTTAATAAAGTTACATTTAAAATTTTTTTTAATAAACTATGACTCTGAGGTAGTCCTAACTTCTAGCCTCTCTTTTCCCAATATCCTTTTCGTTCCTATTTTCATTTTTTTAGAGACAGGGTCTTGCTCTGTTACCCATGCTGGAGTGCAGTGGCACAATCAAACTCACTGCAGCCTTGAACTTCTGGGGTCAATTGATCCTCTCCACTCAGCCTCTTGAGTAGCTGGGACTACAGGCATGTACCACCATGCCTAGAAATTTAAAAAAAAATTTTTTTTTAGAGATGGGGTCTCACTATGTTGCCCAGGCTAGTCTCAAACTCCTGGGCTCAAGCGATCTTCCCACCTTGGCTTCCCAAAGCTCTAGGATTACAGGCATGAGCCACTGTGCCTGGCCCCCAATATCCTTTTTAAAATAAACTTTTAAAAGATTGGCATCTAAGACGTCTTTCTTTTTTTTCACTTCCTGTGTATTCGTGCCCCTTTCCTTCTATGGCAGAAACCACAGTGTGTTGATGAATAAATAGTTTAAGCAAGGCTGCTACAAGTTTCATTCCACTATAGAACTGGTTCTGTTTGTGGCCAAGAATTGCTGTCAGTACTAACCAGCTATTTCATAGCTGTTGCATGAGGAAAGGGACTACAGTAGGATTGTACCCCTCAGTCTATGGTTTGTTTACTCTGAGTGTACAAAAGATGGTGGGCTTTAGGAACAGGGGTAGTGAATAATTTGGAGCATTGTTACTCCTTCTGCTTTACTTTAAGTATGACTCTTTATCTCTTCTACCAGGATATGAATTGTCTCCCACGGCAGCAGCTAACTTCACACGCCGAAACCTGGCTGACTGTCTTCGGAGTCGGGTAAGTAATATATCAGACATTGTTAAATAGAGCAGAAAAGTCCTTTGTGCTTCTTTTATATTCCCATTGTACATGAGTAGTATTTTTGCCCTTTTTTGGCCTTCCAAAACCCTTCCTGTTGCTACTTGTTCTTTCTTAAGTCCAATGTTTTTGTGCACAGTTGTTATTAATAGGTACAGCCCAAAGGGCAAATATTCATTCCCAGAGAATTGATTGGGACACACCAATATGAAGGCCTGTGACAACTTACCCTTTTTTTTCCCCTAAAAACTATTTTTTAGAGCAGTGTTAGGTTCACAGCAAAATTGAGAAGAAGTATAAAGATTTCCCACATTCCTCCTCACCCACATGTATAGCATTCCCCATTATCAGCATCTTCCACCAGGGTGGTACATTGTCACAAATGATGAGCCTACATTGACAGTAATCACCCAGGTCCATGGTTTACATTAGGGTTTACTTTTGCTGTTGTGCATGTTATGGGTTTGGGCAAATGTATAATGACATGTATCTACCATTACAGGATACAGAGTATTTTCACTGCCCTAAAAATCCTTTGTACTCTACTTATTCATCCTTTCTCATCCCTGCAACTCCTGACAACCACTCATCTTTTTACTTTCTCCATGGTTTTGCCTTTCCCATCATGTCATGTAGTTGGAATCGTGGATTATGCAGCCTTTTCAGATCGACTTCTTTTATTTGGTAATACACATCTAAGGTTACCCTATGTCTTTTCGTGGCTTGATAGCTCATTTCTTTTTAACATTGAAAAATACTCCATTGTCTAGATATACTACAGGTTATTTATCCATTCACCTACTGAAGGACATCTTGGTTGCTTCCAAGTTTTGGCAATATGAATAAAGCTACTGTACACATCCATGTGCAGGTTTTTGTTTGAACATAAGTTTTTTTGTGTGTGTAAATACCAAGGAGTGTGATTGCTGGATCATATAGTAAGAGTACGTTTAGTTTTTTCAAAGTGTTTTTGTAGCAAACCATATTACTTAATACCTGTGACTGGAAGTCTCTATGTGTTAGTGAAAGTAGAACTTTGAAAATAGTAATTCAGATTTTTTTTATTTTTATTTTTTTGAGATGGAGTTTCACTCTTGTTGCCCAAGTTGGAGTACGATGGTGCAATCTTGGCTTACCGCAACCTCTGCCTCCTGGGTTCAAGTGATCCTGCCTCCATTTCCCAAGTAGCTGGGATTACAGGCACGCGCCACCACGCCTGGCTAATTTTGTATTTTTAGTAGACATGCGGTTTCTCCATGTTGGTCAGGCTGTCAGGCTGGTCTCGAACTCCTGATCTCAGGTGATCTGCCCCCCTTGGCCTCCCAAAGTGCTGGGATTACAGGCATGAGCCACCGC
The DNA here is from genome assembly GCF_009828535.3 of Hylobates moloch. Taxonomy (NCBI): domain Eukaryota; kingdom Metazoa; phylum Chordata; class Mammalia; order Primates; family Hylobatidae; genus Hylobates; species Hylobates moloch. The sequence goes on along the minus strand of NW_026652283.1, from coordinate 37,471,841 downwards.
ACCTGGCCAATAATAACACCGCACCTGGCCAATAATCTCGATTTTTATCTCGAGATTACTTATCTTTGTTTCTCTTTTTTTCTTTTCTTTCTTTTTCTTTTTTTTTTGAGACAGGGTCTCACTCTAGTTGCCCAGGCTGGAGTGTAGTGGTGTGATCTCAGCTTACTGCAGCCTCAACTTCCCGGGCTCAGGTGATTCTCCCACCTCAGCCTCCCAAGTAGCTGGGACTACAGGTGTGCACCACCACATCTGACTAATTTTTTGTATTTTTAGTGGAGGCAGGATTTCACCATATGGCCCAGGCTGGTCTTGAACTCTTGGACTCAAGCAATCTGCTGGCCTTGGCCTTTCAGAGTGCTGGGATTATAGGAATGAGCCACTGTACCTGGCATACTTCCCTGTGTTTTTCTATGACTTTTTCCCAAAGCATACAGCATTGTTCCTCCTTACTTAATTCTAGCCTTGTTGCTATTCTAGAGCTCACGCAATTTCATCAACAGCATGTTAAAAGATGCAACACTAAGTTAAGGATTGAATGCATTAAAGATTGTGTAGGTTCTGCTAGGAAAGTTCATATGGTTGCCAAAGGTGTGTGTTATTCCCTTCCCACAGGGACTAAATAAATAGAGCCTTACCATGTGACCTCACCCCCTGTGCCTGTTTACTTATTTATGAAATGGAGATAACTTCCTAACCCCACAGGAGTGCCAGGAAAATGAATACTTGTAAATCATAATATTTAACATTCATATGACTTTTGCCCAAAGCATTTTGCTTAATAATTTAATCTACTCACTATTCCACTGAGAAAGATAGTAGTTGATTCTCTATCACTGAGATGAAGTGAAAGGCATAAAGTGGCAAAGGGACTAGCTCCAGGTCACACAGCAGGTCAGACAAAGCTAAAATAATGGTGCCATAATTATTTGACTATTCTGCTTTTGGTTCTTCAGTAGTGTTTCTAGAACACTGATGCTATTCATATTTTTATTATGGTTTGCGTTTTCATCTGTACTTGCTTAAAATAACAAGTTACTTTTTTTAAAGTTACTTACTACAGATATAAAGCAGTTTATTTTCTAGTGCCTAATAATCTTGGACTGATAATTTCTCAATAAATAGTACCTCTCAGTGCTAGCTTTGACCAAGGGCTTGTACGATCTGAGGGATCATGAAGTTTGAAGAGAAGCTAGAGACATGTAGGCTTGAGAGGAGGAGGCAAATTTACATACATTGTTTTGAGCTGGGTGAAAGATCAGTAGTCTTTTCTTTAAAAAAAAAAAAAAAAATTATTATTCATTTATTTTTCTCTTCCAAGAAAGTCATTGTCACCAAGTGGTCTTTTCTTCACTCCTCCTTGAGAAAGGAAAATGGGTCAGATATTAGTTTTTCTGTCACCTAGAAGTTCCTGTGGTGTTCAGCATTTTATGGCTTGCCATGTACAATGTTCCTCTGACTTATCAGGCAGAACCGGAATAAGAATTCCAGCTTTGGGCATAATAAATACTGTGTCATAAATACCACAGGCATTAAGTGAATTAAGCTCCTTTTTGGAATTGAGATAAGAATGGCAGTGTGCTTCATGCAAATGCAGTGAATCTGGTTTAATCTTCTCCTAGCAGAAATGTTTGATGTCTTAACAAATATCCCTTGTAGACAGTGACATGGGACTCTGGTAAATATTGACTACCTCTGCCTGAGCTTTTCCAATAGGTCCAATCTCTGCTCCCCCATCTGCTTATCAAAATAGATTCTTAGTTCTAAAATGTGAATTTATATTTTAGTCATTTTATTTTGGGAAGAGAGATGATAGTTTGTCAGTGTTCCTAATAAGTGCAAAGTCACCAAATTTAGTATATTTACATGGTCACACCAGTTGGCAGATGTGACTCATTTTGGGTCAGCCAGTTACCATGTATAACTTTTGTGTCTGTAGCTCAAATTGTTTGATTTCTAATTTGCTCTGTGTATGTGTGGTGGTTTGGTTGAGAGGACATTTACTACCACTGAGTATGTAATGAATCTTACATAAACTGGTTCATTAAAATGTAGGCAATTTAGCATTGTGGTTAAGAGCATAGTCTCTGGAATTGGACTACCTGGGTTTGAATATTTGCTTACTGACTTACTAGCTGGATGTCTTTGGACAAATTCTAAGCTTAATTTCCCTACTTACTAATTTCAAAAAGTTATTATGGAGATTAAATGAGGTAATGATGCAAAGCTCTTAATTTTTTTTTGAGACAGGATCTCACTCTGTCATCTAGGCTGGAGTGCAGTGGTATGATCACAGCTCACTGCAGCCCCTTGACCTTTCAGGCCCAGATGATCCTTCCACCTCAGCCTCCCTGGCAGCTGGGACTGTAGGTGCATGCCACTATGCCTGGCTAATTTTTTGTAGAGATGGGGTTTCTCCATGTTTCCAGGCTGGTCCCGAACTCCTGGGCTCAAGCAATCCTCCCGCTTCTGCTTCCCAAAACGCTGGGATTACAGGCATGAGCCACCATGCCCAGCCCACTTGTGTTTTTATGCTGTGATTGCTGTTTGGTTGAAGAAGCAATTAGCAATTTAATGGCTATAAGTTAGTTTTTCATGAGGGATCATTTGTTGTGCTTTTTTTTTTTTTTTTTTTTTTTTTTTTTGAGATAGGGTCTCGCTCTGTCACGTAAGAGGTGGCACAGTCACAGCTCACTGCAGCCTCAACCTCCCGGGCTCAAACAATACTCCCACTTCAGCCTCCCAAGTAGCTGGAACTACAGGCGCCAAGCCACCATGCTGGTATTGATAGGGAAAATAGAAGTAAAATAACATTGAACATATATTATGTGCTAGGATTTTTCTAGATCTACACAGTCCAGTATGGTAGCCAACTAGCCATATGGGGCTATTTAAATTTAAGTTAATTAAAATTAAATAAAACTTGAAATTCAGTTTCTGGAGGAAAATCTCCTGGTAGACCTTGCCTGAATGCTAAATCAACTTTTGTTTCTTAAAAAAAAAAATTCCATTCCTCAGTTACAGCCATATTTCAGGTACCCAATAGCCACAGCTACTGTATTGGACATCACAGATCTGGAACATATCCATCATCACAGAAGTTCTCTTGGACAGTGCTATTCTAAATACTTACATATGTATCTGTTATTAAGTATCCTTATTATGACACCATAAGATGCGTGTTATCCCTGTTTTACTTACAAGGATGTTAAGTATTTCTCTTAGATATGTTTCCAAAGCACATATAATATACTATGTTAAAGGTTAAGATTCCAGCTTCAAATATCAAACTCTTTCATGGTGTCTTCTTTATTAATTAGTGGACTAATGTACAAGTATATTTGTGCATTTAGGGAAACATGAAATGTTCAGTTTTGTTAAAATGTCAAAATTGCACATAGTATTATATAGATAAGTTTGAATATATGTCCATTGTAGGTTTTCAATAAGTGTTTGCTGAATAAATGTCATCCAGCTAGGTCTATATATTCCGCTGAGAATGTTAATTATGCATTTATACACTAGAAGGGAATTCTTAATGAATGGAATACCGGAAGAAGTATTCTTAATAAATGAATGTTAATTTGTATAGGAATTAAAGACATGAAATCATCAGAAGACGAAAAAAGACAGATGGGGGAAAAATTCAGAAGCCTTCATTTTAGTTGTTTATTTAAATGCTTGTATACATTTAAGATGGTCTCTTCTTGTTGGTTAGACCCCAAAGAGCAGAAAAAGGACTTATACTATGCTCAAGGCTTGCTTGCTTCGGCCAGGCACAGTGGCTCCTGCCAGTAATCCTAGCACTTTGGGAGGCCAAGATGGACAGATCAGTTGAGCCTAGGAGTTCAAGACCAGCCTGGCCAACATGGTGAAACCCCATCTCTACTAAAAATACAAAAAATTAGCCAGATGTGGTGGCACACACCTGTAATCCCAGTTACTCAGGAGGCTGAGGCAGGAGAATAGCTTGAACCCAGAAGGTGGAGGTTGCAGTGAGCCGAGATCATGCCACTGCACTCCGTCCTGGGTGACAGAGCAAGACTCTGTCTAAAAAAAAAAAAAAAAAAAAAAAGGCTTGCTTGCTCAAATTCTCCTTACAGTTTGACTAATGTCAGAGGATGATGAGTTATGGGGCTATTTCTTTTTTTTTTTTTTTTTTTTTTTTTTGAGACGGAATCTCACTCTGTCGCCCAGGCTGGAGTGCAGGGACACGATCTCAGCTCACTGCAAGCTCCACCTCCGGGTTCACGCCATTCTCCTGCCTCAGCCTCCTGAGTAGCTGGGACTACAGGCGCCCGCCACCATGCCTGGCTATTTTTTTGTATTTTTAGTAGAGATGGGGTTTCACGATGTTGGCCAGGATGGTCTCGATCTCTTGACCTCGTGATCCACCCGCCTCGGCCTCCCAAAGTGCTAGAATTACAGGCATGAGCCACCATGCCCGGCCTATTTCTTACTTAAAATGAATTATGTGGCATATTTGATGTAGCCCATCTGAATGCCCTAAAATTATCTCCATTTAACAGATAGAGAGACGGGTATAAACCAGGCAAATCTGGTGTCCTTGGGAATGTGAAATTTTTGGCAAGGCTTAGAGTAGGATGCTGGCCTCCATGATGTGTAATCATTGCGTTTCACTGCCACACTGGCCAAAGAGTTTTCATAGAACTTTTTCTGAAGTGTTTCATGAGCCTTTGGTAATTTATCTTTTTATCTATTTATTTGTAAATGCTTAGGAAGTAAACAGTAGAAATAATGAGTTGAAAAGATATCCAGCCTGATGTAGTGGTTTTCAAACTTTATTCTGTGAAGCTGCTTCAGGATACTCACCAAGGAAGACCAGTGTGCAATGCCTTTTTTTTTTTTTTTTGAGATGGAGTTTCGCTCTGTCGCCCACGCTGGAGTGCAGTGGCATAATCTCAGCACACTGCAACCTCCACCTTCCGGTTTCAAGTGATTCTTCTGCCTCAGCCTCCCGAATAGCTGGGACTACAGGTGTGCGCCACCATGCCTGGCTAATTTGTGTATTTTTAGTAGAGACAGGGTTTCAACATATTGGCCAGGTTGGTCTTGAACTCCTGACCTCGTGATCCACCTGCCTCGGTCTCCCAAAGTGCTGGGATTACAAGCAGAAGCCACTGTGCCTGGCCTTTTTAAAAATTTTTTATTTGAGACAGAGTCTTGCTCTCTCACCCAGTCTGGAGTGCAGTGGTGCAATCTTGGCTCACTGCAACCTCTGCCTCCTGGGTTGGAGCAATTCTCCTGCATCAGCCTCCTGAGTAGCTGGGACTACAGGCATGCATCACCATGCCTGGCTAATTTTTGTATTTTTAGTAGAGACGGGGTTCCAGACCAGCCTGGAACTCCTGACCTCAAATAATCTGCCCACCTCAGCCTGCCAAAGTGCTGGGATTACAGGCATGAATCACTGCACCCGGCCAAGTGTTCAGCACTTTAGCTCTGCTTCATATAGCTCAACTCAGCTTTTATCTATTTGACAGATAGGAATTCTAGGTAAAGTTTTATTTGAAAAGGTGCCATCACTGTTCCCTTACCACCAAAGAGCCCTGCAACAGGAGGTTTAATACTAGCTCTGCTGTGAGTTAGTTGAAAACCTTGGGAGAAAGCAAGCATTTGATTGGATGGTTTTTAGGGTTTCTTCCAGCCCTCAAATAGCATGATTTAAAAATCTCATGTCAAGACCATAACCAGACTTGAATTTTTATTTTTATTTTTCTTTAGAGAAAGGGAAAGAATATGTAGGAAAGGATTTCAGGTCTTAAGTCATTTCCAGCAGTGACCAAAGCTTATCCCCACACTCTGGCCTTAATTCAAGGGTGTTTGGTCTGATTAGTAGTAGGCATGTATAGCGTGCTCCTGTCCTAGAAGAAGCCTGTTGCTTTGAGCCTTCTATTCTGACCGTGAGAATTATTCTTCTCATGGCTTAGGTGGCTGGCACAAAGACCTCATCTGTTTATTGGTATCAGTGAGGTCATGTGAACAGATGGCCCAGGTGAAACCCTGACTTTGCAAGTCTCGTCCCTTATACACTACCAACCATTTGTTACATGTGATTGAAATATCACTAACAAGGGTAATTTCACATGCTTTTTGGCAAATGTGGTTAGCAGGATGTGACGTGACGCAGCACTGCCTTCTTCCTCCATGTGCCATCTCCCTTGAGGCCTCATCTTCTCTACTTGCCCTGTCTCACCCATGCCGAGGCTTGCCTTCAGCTCACCTGCTCCAGATGGGCAGCACAGTGGGAGGACACTGGCAAAGGCAGATGTGTTTATTTTCCGGAGACAAAATGTTGTGCTGCTGCAGATGGCAGTGCCTTGGAGCAAGAGGCAGCCTTTGACACTGCTGCCACACAGCCTGGGCATCTTGACAGACAGAGCCAGCTTACTTTTGGTGATGGGGAAATTCAAAAATCAAAAACAAAAACGAAAACCAAGATGTTCATTATGCAGCTCTTGGACTTTCAGTGCAAGCAGCAGCCCTTTTAGACCTGGGGAGCAGTTTTCTTCCCTACCAAACCTTAGTCAGCTAGTGAGCTAACTGGATTTTCACTGTAGGCCAAGAGTTATATGTCTGTTCATTACTTTTGTCTCCCAGCCTTAACAGGACATAAAGTAAAAACTGGAAACAAATGGCTACATTTAGATGGATACTCAGTTTGGTTCTGCAAAACATGTGTGTATCCCAGGTCCCATCTCACAGGCGTCTCTTAGGATTGGGGGTGGCTCATGTTGGCCCCATTGGAGACACCGCTGTTCTATTTTTAGTGGTCATTTTGATTATCCAAAGGCCCAGAGACAGATGTGCCTTGAAGTTGAGGTGTCTCAATTAATATGACAACACTTTGTGCTTATAGTGTTTTTCTGCTAGGAGGAGTAAGCATTCTGACAGCTGCCCTTTTAAGCAGTATGCTTATGCATTTGTTAAAGCTTGACTAAATCCATTAGGAAGACAAAGACTGGCTGTTGAATCATTACACTTACTAGGCTCCTAAAAAAAATGACTTGGGAAGATTATTTGAAAGTTACTGGCTTTATCAGGAAATTTTTTTTTCTTTTTCTTTCTTTCTTTTTCCTTTTTTTAAATGTACTGTTTTTCCCAGCCCTAGCTGATAGAGTTAGGAGTTTGCAGGTGTAAAGTCCTCCCTCTCCCTTTCCCTGTCTCTCTCCAGGGGGTTGTATGTGAGAAGGTGTTGCTTTCTCACTGAGAGAGCATGTATGTGCTACCCTGTTGGATGCCTGCTGCGAGCACAGAGAACCCCTGTTCTCATTGAATGGAATATGCCTATTGGATGGCTGGAATTTTGCAGCCCCATAATGCCAACTTTTCACTTAAAGCATCTTTCCTATCCACAATGGAGTGGATAGGAAAGCAGTATATGTACATGGTCTAGATTTGTATTGTTTTAAAACTCATGTCTTAAAAATTTTGTGATTTCCTATTAAGGTTTGGTTTAAGCCTAAAGCAGGAGAGTGCTGTGTCTGCTTAGTAGGAATGTGCTTTTACTTTTAAAATGTTTACTGTTGCCGGGCGCGGTTCACGCTTGTAATCCCAGCACTTTGGGAGGCCGAGGCGGGCGGATCACGAGGTCAGGAGATCGAGACCACGGTGAAACCCCGTCTCTACTGAAAATACAAAAAATTAGCCGGGCGTGGTGGTGGGCGCCTGTAGTCCCAGCTACTCGGAGAGGCTGAGGCGGGAGTATGGCGTGAACCCGGGAGGCGGAGCTTGCAGTGAGCCGAGATCGCACCACTGCACTCCAGCCTGGGTGACAGAGCGAGACTCCGTCTCAAAAAAAAAAAAAAAAAAAATGTTTACTATTAGAAGTGCAGATTTACCCCCAACTTTTAAGATTGCTTTAAATCACTTGCCCCAGCCTGGGTAGGCATAGGTGTGGGCACGCCCTCCCACATACTCACAGATACAAACACACACAATATCCTGGCATCTTGGTGCCTCTTTTTACCTGCCCTGGCCCAAGATCATGTAGGAATATGAATTTAGGGGCTGATCCCAACAACCGCATGAGGTTTTCTTTACTCTCTCCCAAAAAACAGTTACCTAAAATGAAGCGCAGTGGGAAGGCTTTTCACAAAGGGAAAGGTGGATTTTTCTATTTCTTGACCTGAGAGGTCGTTACATGTATATTTACTATGTTTATTTGCTATACCATGTATATTTTATGCTTTTTTTTTTTTCTTCTTTTTGAGACATAGTCTCGCTCTGTCGCCCAGGCTGGAGTGCAATGATGCTGTCTAGGCTCACTGCATCCTCCGCCTCCTGGGTTCAGGCAATTCTCCTGCCTCAGCCTCCCGAGTAGCTGGGACTACAGGCGCATGCCACCACACCTGGCTAATTTTTGTATTTTTAGTAGAGATGGGGTTTCACTGTGTTGGCCAGGCTCCCGACCTCGTGATCCACCTGCCTTGGCCTCCAAAAGTGCTGGGATTACAGGCATGAGCCACTGCACTTTGCCTATTTTATGCACTTTTATGTGTATGAGTTATTTCATAAAAAGGTATAAGAAAATGAAAAGACTAAAAGGCCAGGAAAACATATTACTTTTTAACCTAAAAATAAAAGGGCCAGATTTACCATTACTTTTGAATGTAGACAACAGAGCAAATAGGATTAACTGATTGGAAAGAAGAAAGGAGATAATAATCTCTGGGTCTTTGTAAACTGAAATGATCCAGCAGAATTCTATACTTCCTTTTCTGACGCTTCCTGATGGATGTGGTTTCTTACAGCCAGGTTGTTCCATACCTGCTGATATTCATTCAGCCGGTCTCCAGCCTGCATTGTCCTTGGGGCTGAGGAAACAAAGGTGCATACCTCAATGTGGGCCTTCAGATGGAGAAATGGAGAAGTAAACAGTCAATTGCACTGCAGAGTGACAAGTGCTAAGATAGCTGTATACACAGGGTACTCTGGGATCACAGAGCCTAACCTGAGCCTCAAAGGACTTGCTCTCGTGAATGCAAAGATGAAACAAAAGGGCAAACTGAAAGCACAGACCAAGGTGTTTGAGAGTATGTTAGGTTAGGCACAGTGATTTGTTAACAGTAGGCAGGGCAGGGATAAATACTTCTCTGGGACTCCTCATAAGTTTATCTGTCGTGGGATACTGTGTACAAAATAGGGCTCTACTGATTAAAAACAAATATAAATATATTTATTTATTTATTTATTTATTTATTTTATACTACATACATAAAATCGATAATCTAAAGTCAGCCAGGCACAGTGGCTCACACCTGTAATCCCAGCACTTTGGGAGGCCAAGGCAGGTGGATCACCTGAGGCCAGGAGTTCGAGACCAGCCTGGCCAACACGGTGAAACCCCCGTCTCTACTAAAAATACAAAAATTAGCTGGGCATGGTGACAGGTGTCTGTAGTCCCAGGTACTCGGGAGGCTGAGGCAGGAGGATCGCTTGAACCCAGGAGGCAGAGGGTTTTTTTTTTTTTTTTTTTTTTTTTGAGACAGAGTCTTGCCTTGTCACCCAGGCTGGAGTGCAGTGGCATAATCTCGGCTCACTGCGAGCTCTGCCTCCCAGGTTCACGCCATTCTCCTGCCTCAGCCTCCTGAGTAGCTGGGACTACAGGCACCCGAGGAGGCAGAGGTTTTAATGAGCCAGGATTGTGCCATTGCACTCCAGCCTGGGTGACAGAGCGAGACTCTCTCTCTAAATAAATAAATAAATACAAGCAGTGGGCCTCTCTGGAAGCCTGTTGGCTAAGAGGGGGTTAGCATGATTAGATGAGATCGTTAAGATCATTAGCTCGTTGGCCGTTCTTTGATGGAGCATTGGGGGAAAGAATGAAGGAAGCGGGGAGACCAGTGAGGGGCCTCCATGTCAGTTAAAGCTGTAGCAGTAACTTTTGTTGGACCTGGGGTGCTAATGGGGAACACTGTTCTAATAGAAGGGCTCCTAAATAGTCTTTTCCTCAGAATTTCCTTAATACTCTATGGATATCTGAAAACATATACCATCATATATAGTCCTAACTACTCTTTTCTAGAAGACCATCTTATTTATTAGCTCAGAGAGATGAATCAGCTTTGATGTTCAGAATTCATAGATTAGATATTCATGGGCATGCTTAGCATGTACAACTTAATATATGCCTTGTAGTGTGTAAGCATGTAGCAAAGCATGGTTTCTGCATTTGAGATTTTTAAAAACTGACTTAATGGTGTATGGAATCTTAAATTTTCCTAGAAACTGCCAGCTCATGAAAAAAAGAATTCAAGTGTCCTTGTTGCAAACATGGTGTTCATGGTGTTGGTTTTATCATTGCACAATCAGCAATTTTATTTTGACGTTGTTTGGGGGGGAAGCAGTATTTTTGATTAGCAAGTAAAATTAATGTAGAAAACAAATACTGTGTTAACTATTTGGTATAATAAGGCATCTGTGCCATGTTACATTTCAACTCATTAAATTTCTAAACTTCTAATTATGATAAGTTACAACTGTAATAGGAAAACCAATCAAACTTGGAGTCATTGATAGCTTTAGAGAAGTAAAATTTATAGTAACTTTGGAATTACTGAGGAGACCTTTAAAATCTAATTTAGTTAAAAATTGAAATATACACAATATTTAAATTTTTTTGGTTGTAAAATTCACATTTATTGGGCACCTACTACTTAGCAAGTTTTCTTCCAGGAACTTTAACACGAGTGAGTACTTGAATTCCTCACAGCTCTGTCAAGCAAGCAGTACTGTCCTCCACATTACAGATGGGGCACTCGAGGCTCCAAGTGGCCTATCTCGAGTAACACAACTGTAAGGTGATAAAGCCACATTTGATTTTCATTGCTTTGTCACAAAAGTACATGACTATCTTATATGACTTACGGCATTTAAAAGCAGAGTTTATCCAAGTAGTAATTTAAAAGATGTTTTTCTTTTAAAGTTTAAAATATTGGTTGTAAATGCAGTAACATTCCTGGGCTTAAGTTCAAGAACTTAACCATTATATGAGTTTTTACCAGTGTATTAAGCAAAAACATTTGAACATGAGCTAATTGTTATTAAAGAAAAACAAAGACGATTTTTATATTTTTATTTTGGATCTGCCAGCATCAAACAGGTATACCAAATATACTTTCGGAGAATGACCTAAGGCAAGGACAAGAAAAAGGAAAAAATTGTTTAGACAGTCTCATTTTCAGAGCAGTGTTTCTTTTATTTTGTCTTGGTCCTCTGAAAATGAAAGGTTTGCTTTGTTTGAGGCACACTTGCCTCCTTATTTCCCAATTTAGTATGAGAATTTATAAACGTGGGCCAGTTTGTTTTTTAGTGCTACAAAAAATAAATGCATTTGGAACAGGAGAGAACAAGAAAGTCAGGTGTTTAACTTTTTGTTTGTGAAGCTCATTATAGTATTCTGATTTTGATCAGTTTACGTTTGTACTTTTTTTCCGTCACAAGATTAAGAGAAAATTGTTTTCAACTTCCAATTCCATACCTTCTGCACTCTTACTGGCAGCTGTAGATAACAGGACCCTAAACGGCCCTGGGTTCTCTCTCGCATCTCTGCTTTTGTCACTCCAGCACTTTGCTATTCTTCTCCCTTGAATGCACCGACATCCCCACATGGCTAGCTCTTCAGTGCCAGTTAAGCTCCACATTTATCAGGGAAGTTTTTTCTGTATTTGCTGCCCACCCTGCTCCCCCACCCCACACCACGTATGTCACCTTCAATTTCTTATGGCAACTTAGGTATACCTTTGCCATAGTGTCCTGTTGTAATCATTTTCTTTACTGTCTTCCTTGTGCCACTGTGAGAGTGTGTGTGTTCATATGAATGAAACCTCTTCACTGGCTGGCTCTTCATTTGGTCTCATGACCTGGGTTTTACACTATTTTCTCTTCCCATCTGTCTTTGGACAGCTGTGCTTAAGCTCATTGGGTCCAAATTGAGCTCTTTTCATTTGCACCGCCACTGTCCCCCTTCTTGAGAGTCCTAACTCTTCTTTCTCCCTCACCTCTTCTACTAGTTATGAAGTTCCATCATTTCTACCTTCTAAATATATCTCATATTTCATACCTCTCTCTCCGCCCCCTCTACTTTTTCCTTAGTTTGGTCCTCATCGTCTTTCTAGAGTAGACTATTGTAGATCCTGTAACCATCCCCCCTTCGTCTCAGTCCTAATCCCAGTCTGTCTTCCATATAAAATGGCAATCTGTTTGTATTTCCTTTCTAAAAGTCTTCTGTCTAAGAGAAGCAGGGAAAATGGCTGGGACCGGTGAAATATCAATCTGAGACATCAGGGTTCCTTGGCACCAATTAACCAATGTGCTACATCATGAAAAAAGGCTTGGATCAGCAGAGGGATGGAAGTGGCAAATTTTCACTGGTTGCTCTATGGTTTACATACTAATGTAAATATTCTTTAGTCTAGGAGGCCAATGACAGTGTCATCCCAGTTTCTCTGCCTACTTCCTGCTGAAGTCACCTAATTCTCCAGGTGTATGTGTCCCATGTTCACCAGTATCCAGACATTGCATATTCCTGTCTGTTTCTTTGTCTTCACGTATACTGTTTCCTCTATCTGGAGTCCTTCCTATCCACATCTACCTTATGAGTGCCTTCCAGATCCAGACTCCCATCTTCATCATGTGGCACGATGCTTCTTAGGCATTAAATGCTAAATAAACATTTATTGAACTTACTCACATTCCAAATGTGGAAATGAAGTTAGTTGGGGCATCTGCCCATTTCATAATTATTCTGTGTTGTACTCCCAGGGAACTCATGGAATTTGGTTGAGGCCTTTTATAAAGTGCATATTTTTTACTTAAAGCTAAAAGAGATTGAATCTACACATGGGTTTCCTTAAAAAGGAATATAGCCAAGAGGATTAAAGTCAGGGTATGAGGATGGGCATGGTGGGTCACGCCTGTAATCCCAGCACTTTGAGAGGCCGAGGCAGATGGATCACTTGAGGTCAGGAGTTCGAGACCAGCCAGGCCAACATGGTGAAATCCTCTCTCTACTAAAAATACAAAATTAGCCAGGCGTGGTGGCGTGCGCCTGTTATACCAGCTATTCCAGAGGCTGAGGCAGGAGAATCACTTGAACCCGGGAGGCGGAGGTTGCAGTGAGCCGAGATCGTGCCACTATACTTCAGCCTAGGCAACAGAACAAAACTCTATCTCAAAAAAAAATAATAATAAAGTCAGGGTATAAATGATTCCATATTGCTTAGGCATTAAGGATAGGTAGTTCTCCACCTGCTTCCCCATCCATAGAACCATAGTCTTCTAGAGCTAGGAAAGGTACTAGGTCACAATAATTGGAAGTTGCGGAAATCTTTGAGATTTTTTTAAGTGTTTGAAATAGTGGATTCCAATTCACATATGAAGTCCTTCTTTAATTAAAATGGCAAAATTGAAATTGAGATTTTAAAATTATACCACCAAACCCACCCAAAAAAGATAGCTAGTGAATTTTGTTGGTTATTGCAAACAAAGTCCAGAGTTCAGAACATTGGTATAAGAAAATAACAATTGATTCATTTTATTTATTAGTGAAATTGAAAAATTGGGGGTTGGCAAAGCAGTTAAGGTATTGGTAATCTATCATCATGGGTATTTATTGAACTACTACATAGTTTTAGATCCTATAGAGGAGTCATAATTGTATGATATTTTAAACTTGCCATTTTAAAACTTAAAATATTAGGCAGACATGGAGGCACCCACCTGTAGTCCCAGCTACTTGGGAAGCTAAGGTAGAAGGATGCCCTTGAGCCCAGGAGTTTGAGGCTATAGTGTGCTATGATTGCACCTATGGATAGCCACTGCACTTGCTTGGGCAAAACAGCAAGACCTTGTCTCCCAAAATAAATAAAATCCTTAAAATGTTATTGGCCATATAAAGATGTGATAAGTGAAATAGGGAGAAGTAGATGCTAGTATGCAAAATAGTGCATTCTGAAATATTTGAGTGTGAAACTGGCATTTACATACCAAATCATATTTGTACACTAATTTCCATTTTGTGGAAGTAGCATGATTTCCTGGAAAAGAATGTAGGACTTGCAGTTGGGAGGCCCGAATTCTGGACCTGACTCTTGATGCTAATTGCCTGTGTGGTTTAGGGCAAGTTACTATTTCCTCTTTGAAGTTTAGTCCCCACATTTGTAAAAGGGATACTGGGTAAACTAGTTGAGGTTTTCTATCCCATCTAAGTCTGTAAACTGCATTTTCATGAAATCTTTTCAGTGCTAAAGATGGAATTTTAGGCAGTTTTGAAAATCCCCTGGACTAAAAGAAATAGCAGATGTACTGTTCCTTTCAAAGTCCAGTCTCTGTTTAGTATATTTAGAAGTCTGTTTATGAAAACACTCATCTCTAGACAAACTCATTTGTCTCACTGGCAGTTCTGCATCTTCTTCCAAATTACTGACCTCACACACTGCTTAGCATTCCAAGGTGCAACACATCAAAAAAGAAATTGCACCATTCTCCAAAGCACCTCACTCATAGCAGTATCATCCCATTCAATTAGAGGTGGCAAAGGCTGGCCTGGCTCCAAAGGAAGACTGTCAATTCCCCTCTTTTTCTGTGTCCACGCTTGGCAGGATGCTTCCTCACGCCCACCTCTCTCCCCCTTGCTGTGACTTTAGCTTCCGCCAGATGTCACACCGCTGCTTGTCACCGCCCAGACTCTTGTCGCTGATTTTGTTGTTTGTGTTTATCACAACTGTTCTCTTTCACTGTAAAATTTATGGAATTTCATGCTCTTAATTACTACAGTGTTTCTTTTTCATAAGAGAGGGAATATACAAGAAGTCATATGCACAAGAGTTGGAGGGAAGGAAACACTTCATCTAACTTAAGTAAAGTTTGCATGTGTGCAGTGCACACTCCCCACCCCCAAATGTACAAGAGTCCAAAGTGGCACTGAGCTCAGTTCTGCAGGACTCAGATGCTCAGAGGTACTTAAGAAGTCTATTTCAGTCTCAGGAGTACATAAGAGATGTGCTTATTGGCCAATTCCCCTGTCTTCTTAAATTTGATCTTTTAGTAACCAACACAAGTTGGACAATTTTATTGGCTCTCTGTAGCCCACTTCTTGATCTTACTGTCTAGTCAAATCTAGTTGATAATGCAGTCAAATCCTAAAAGTGGTGGTGGTAGTGTTGTGGTAATAGTCAATCTGCATTATTGCAATGTATCAGGCATTGCACTGAGTACTTTACATGTATTTATCTAAACCTTACCACAACCTTGTAATGATGGGTACTTTTATTATCCTTATTGTACAGATGAAGAAATCTCAAAATGACCTAAATGCACTTCACTGTGAAAATAAACTCATATCATGTACTCATTAAAGGAGGAAAACATAGATTTGTCTAGTTTCGTCCTCACCCCACCCTCATTGCCTTCGATTAAGAGGCAAAATTTTGGTGGTACCTCATGCTAGAAGCTAAAGTTCATTTTGAGTTCCCAGGCTGGTTCATTTAAAATTTTTTCTTTGTATATCAATTAGACACAACTTTAAACATGTTGGTGTTTGCATTGCAGACCATTGATGGTGATTGCCAAGGCCTTTGGGTAGAGAGTATCTTAGCTAAATGTTTGGTTCACTTGGATGAATGTTTGGATATTTAGGTTAATTCAATACTATATATAATGTTCAGTCTTAGCTTATGGTGTGGAAGAAGCCTAGTCTTATATGTTATAGTTCTTCCCCTCGGGGACCTCAAAACTTTGTCTTACTACTTAGACTTACTATCTAAACAATTAGACTAGTGGAGACAACCAAAGGCTAGATTATATCATGTACAGAATAGAGATTTCATTTTAAAAGATTCTTGGTAATCTTTGCAAAGGATTACTTTGTAAGAGATTCTTTTTAAAGAGGATCCCTGGCAGTGCTCTCATTATTGATTAATGTTTTCATTTCCCCAGAATAATTAGGCAAATCCTTAAGTATGTAATATTGATCATGGGGAACTAAGGGAATTGATGAAAAAGTGTCTAGAAAGTAGCTTTACCACTCAGAATAGACACATTTGCAAGGGAAGAAATAACATGGTTAGGGAGGGTTGACCATGAAGTAGATATGCTCTAAGTGTCTAGTACAAATGCTTGTGACCCTGAACACCATTACCTCAGGGCCCCTGGAAAGAGTCCCAGGAGTGAGAGAGGAGGAAACTCATTTACTGCTTTTCTACATGTGTCAGGCCCTGTGCTGGGCACTAACATCCCTCCATATCCCCTTATGAAGACACACAGGAATTTCCCTCGTATCTCAGTGCCAGAAGTAGTTGGGCTTCTCCTGAGTACTTGCATTGTTTATAGAGTCTTTACTGTTTCGGGCATTATGCTTATTATCTACATGCATTATCTTTTGGAATCCTCACTACAGCAGCCCTTTTGTAGTAGGGATCATCCCATGTTTTAAATGAGAAATTAAAATTCAGAGAGATTAAATGACTAACTTTTCTAAAGTCACAGCCCAACTCTTTCTTACTTATTTATGCTTTTGGTCTCCTCTTTGTTCAGTTCTGAATGGCTGGCCTGTACCCTAAGCTTTTCTTTACTTAGCATCCTGTGTCTAGAGGGAGGTAGACAGAGAAGGACCCAAGCCTAGCAAAAAGCAACAATAAAGGTACATTCATGGAGATGCTGGCAGTTGACTTAAACTTGAACCACTTCTCAGAAATAGCACTTAGTGCTTACTCACATTTGTTTAGTACTTTTCTTTTTATTTGGTAGAAATAGGGTCTTACTCTGTTGCTAGTCAGTCTGTAGTACAGTGGGGGGATCATAGTTCACTGTATGCCAGGGCTTAAGGATCCTCCTGCCTCAACCTCCCAAGTAGCCACCTCACCTAGCTTTTTTTTTTCCCCCATAGAGACAGGGTGTTGCCATCTTGCCTACACTGGTCTTGAACTCCTAGGCTCAAGCAGTCCTCCCACCTTGGCCTCCCAAAGTGCGGGATTACAGGCATGGGCCACTGTGCCCAGCCAAGCCAGAGATCTTTGGTGGAGCATTGTCAGAAGAATTTCACAAACTGCAAGTTGTTGCACAGATGTATTGATTTAATTAGTCTAGATAACACCATTTATTTATGCTTAAGCATCTCACACATGCAAAAGTTGGTAATTCAAAGTCACACAATAATTTGTGAGTTATCTTCAATACCAGGAGTTGTAGCTTCTGAATACCAACTTTGGTAAGTGTATGTGAGCGTCAGATGCCTAAGCATGAGTAAATGATCCTATGGAGACCAATTAAGTGATGCAGTTTGCTTCTGGAATTCTGCTGACATCCTATTTCATCTAAAATTTTCTGGTAGTGGATTTTAAATAACATTTATTATTCTAAACAATTTAATCTCATAGTATGGACAAGATCTTCGTTGAAGACAAAACATCTGGGTTCTGCTTGTTAAGGCCTCTGAGTATCTGGGGGAATACTTAATATACCATTGCAACTTGATGAAATTGTCTTGGCTAACTATACAGTGAGTGTTCTGGCTAGTTAGTAGAGAAGAGTAGAGATTATCCTCTTAGCAAAAAGATTTAACTTACTTTGTGATAGGTAAAAGACTGTATTATTAATTCTCTTGAGGAGGGAAACCAGTTTCTCTTTGCTATTCTGCCTCTTTTCTTCCCTCTTTCGCTCTTCTAATTTTAACTGTAAGAACACCAAGGTATTCTATGTCTGCCAGATTTTGCAGTACTGTTTTCACACTTGTATATAACTGATAGCATTTTTAAAATCTGTAGCTAATTTAAGCAGGTTTGTTGTTGTTTAAAGTTATAAGCTTTCAAAAAGAGACTGGGATGTAGTTAATGTAGTAGGAATTTTGGTAGCATCTTTTCTTCCAGAGTTTGGGTTGCTTTACCGTTATTATTTTTTCTCATTATATTTCCTAGAAGATAGGAGAAAGATTAGTTAACCCAGTTTTACATGTTAAAAAAAAATACCCAGAAGCTCATAGGGGTTAAGTTTTTTGCCTAAGGTTAGGTTTACTAAGAAGGTACTCAGAATGCACAGAGAATTCCAGAGCTTGGCAGAGTGCCGCACACTACTCATTGGGAAATATGATAGGCAGATAATTATTTTCTCAGAAGTTTTGACTGCAGTTCAACTTATTTCTCTCTGGGACTACCCACTGTCTTATCACTAACAGAAACCTACTTGGAGGTGAGGAGCACTCTGTAATCTCCAGGCAACGTTAGGAACCCTTCCTACTTAGCACAGCTGGCTTAGAATTCCAAGTAAGTATATAATACGAGTTTCATGCTAGGCACGGTGGCTCAAGACTGTCATCCCAGCACTTTGGGAGGCCAAGGTGGAAGGATTGCTTGAGCCTAGAAGTTGAAGGCCAGCCTGGGCAACATAGTGAGACCCCATCTCTCTCTCTCTCTCTTTTTTTTTTTCTGGAGATAGAGTCTTGCTCTATTGCCCAGGCTGGAGTGGTGCAGTGGCATGATCTCGGCTCGCTGCAGCCTCTGCCTCCCAGGTTCAAGCGATTCTCATGCCTCAAGCTCCCAAGTAGCTGGGATTACAGGCTCGTGCCACCACGCCTGGCTAATTTTTGTATTTTTAGTAGAGACAAAGTTTCACCATGTTGGCCAGGCTGGTCTCAAACTCCTAACCTCAAGTAATCCACCCGCCTCGGCCTCCCAAAGTACTGGGATTACAGGCGTGAGCCACCGTGCCTGGCCAAGACCTCATCTCTTAAAAAAAAGAAATAATAAATTAGCAGGGCATGGTGGTAAGTGCCTATAGTCGTAGCTGCTCAGAAGGCTGAGGTGGGAAATTTGCTTGAGCCTAGGAGTTTGAGGCTGCAGCAGCTATGATTGCACCACTGCACTCCAGCCTGGGCGACAGAACAAAACCCTGTTACTCCCCTCCCAACCCCTCTTCCCCAGAAAAAGCAAAAACCATGAGTTTTTTAAGGCTGCCAAGTGGCCATGTTAATCAGTGTTCAAAGAATGTTAAATGCCACTTTTAGGACTATTAGCTATTACACTTCATGCTTCATAATGAGGTGTCTCACTTACTGTGCGTTTAATTAAATACATACACAAATTTAGGGATGGGGACATATCCATAGGCAAGGCCTGCTTACTACCCGCTGAAGCAAATGCAAGAGGAGAAACACATCCTGCAGAGAAAAAGAAAGCCATATAAAATGGAAGTCCCACCCCTGATGCCTGGGGGATAGACAGACTGAATTTAACATGGTAAATGGCGCAGCTGGTGTAGAAAAAAAATAATCATCCATTTGGAGATGAAGAGCAACGCAGACTCAGTCATGGTTCTCTATAAAACTTATGTTTTTAGATTTGCAGGTAATACAAAGAAAGGATACCTATAAATCCAAGTTATAATTATTTTTTATTGCTTTTTATTTGTCTCAAAATTACTTTTCAGTTAAGTCTGGTGATTTGATTTAAATATTTGAGACTTATGGCCAGGCACGGTGGCTCACACCTGTAATCCTAGCACTTTGGGAGGCCGAGGTGGGCGGATCAAGAGGTCAGAAGTTCGAGACCAGCCTGGCCAACATAATGAAACCCCGTCTCTACTAAAAATACAAAAATTAGCTGGGCATGGTGGAGGGCGCCTGTAGTCCCAGCTACTTGGAAGGCTGAGGCAGGAGAATCGCTTGAACCCGGGAGGTAGAGGTTGCAGTGAGCCGAGATCACGCCATTGCACTCCAACCTGGGGGACAAGAGCCAGACTCCATCTCAAAAAAACAAAAACAAAAAAAAAAGAGACTTACTATCCCTCCCCACCTCATGAGTTGTTTCTTTTCTCTCTCTTTCTCTTTTTTTTTGAACCCAGGCTGGAGTTCAGTGGCACAATCATGGCTCACGGTAGCCTTGACCTCCTTGGTTCAAGTGATCCACCTTAGCCTCCTGAGTAGGTGGGACCACAGGTGTGCACCATCATGCCTGGCTAATTCTTTAGTTTTTTTTTATAGAAACAAAGTCCCACTATGTTACCTAGGCTGGTCTCAAACTCCTGAGCTCAAGCAAGCCTCCCACCTCAGCTTCCCAAAGTGCTGGGATTATACCTGTGAGCTACTGCACCCAGGTGTAAGTTGTTTCTTTAGTAGTGGGCATACAGTTTGCCATTTGGGATTGGTCCAGATGCCTAGACTGAGTTTGTTTATTTCATTTGATGTGGTTGGAGCATCTGCTTTTTTCAGTCCATGGCCTGGCACTCTCAGAATTGTTTGTTGGTTTCAACAATTAGGAATGACAAAAGAGCACCTATACTTTGCCCTTGCAGTGCTTAAAAAATTTTTTATTTTAAATTTTTGTGCGTTCATAGTAGGTGTATATATATATTGGGTATATGGGATATTTTGATACAGGCATACGATGTGTAATAATCACATCAGGGTAAATGGGATATCTCTCACCTCAATCATTTCTCCTTTGTGTGACAAACAATCCAATTATACTCTTTTAGTTATTTTAAAATATACAATTAAGCTATTATTAACTATATAGTCACTCTGTTTTGCTATCAAATACTTTTGAAGAAGTGCTTTTTTACAGGTTCTCATCCGTAGACTTTAAGAAGATAGCTTTTTCACATATGCTCCAAATGCCCTTCTGTTCAAAGAGAACAAGCTGACGTCCCTTGACCTGTTACCATACTCCAGGTCCTCTGGATTTCCCTACATTTTTACTTTCGTTACGATTTACTCAGTTGCTGCTAATATTTGCTTTCTCATCAAGAGTCAGAATAGTCTCATTTGCCATGGAAGAGATGTTGGTGTTCTGCTTTAGTTATCACTTTGCCATATCTTTTCTTTGCAGACCCCATATCATGTGAACCTCCTCCTGGCTGGCTATGATGAGCATGAAGGTCCAGCGCTGTATTACATGGACTACCTGGCAGCCTTGGCCAAGGCCCCTTTTGCAGCCCACGGCTATGGTGCCTTCCTGACTCTCAGTATCCTGGACCGATACTACACACCGAGTAAGTATTAATACTCTAGGGAGGGAGCAGTGGCAGAGCCCTGCCCTCAGCTGCTTCCCAGGTTTGTCCACCCTTGGAGGTGGGTGGCCAGGGCTTGAATAGGATGGATCCTAAGAAGCATAAGCAGGTCCCCCTCTGGAAGCTGCAGTCTTCTGTCGGTCAGTAGGGTCTTCCAAAAGCTGATGTAAGTCCCATTTTTTGCCAGTCAAAATGAGGTAGTACATATCTCTAGAGCTGGGTTTTGTTTTGAAGGAGGATTGGAATAGATGTCACAGTGAATAAAACATTTTTATTGGGTTCTAAAGTTCTTCAGTTCTAAGAATTCAAGGTTTTTCACTTATTTTGCTTTGCCTAGATGCTTTTTGGCATCTCAGTAAAGAATGAGTGTGTAAAGCAAGTAGCTGTGTATTTGTTTGGAATTTGCAAGGATGAACAGGTCCCCAGCATGACAACTGAAGGTTTCTTTGCTTAAACAGCAAAGCTTTCTAAGGCTACAAATCTGAGCCTTCCCTTGGTTGTCACCTAATGGCTGCCCCCTCTTGAAAGAAAAAGCTGTTGCTCTACTTGTCCATAAAGCATCAGCTTGGCAAAACTTCAGATACAGGGATGCTTTTTAAAAATTTTATTTTTTAGTTGACAAATAATAATTGTACATATATTCATAGAGTACATCATGATGTTTCAATACATGTAATGTAAACAGATCACGGTAGTTAGTACATCAGTCATCTCAAACATTTATCATTTTGTGTTGGGAACATTTAGTATCCTCCTTCTAGCTATTTGAAACTATATATTGTTAGCCATAGTCATTTTACAGTGGTATAGAACAGTAGAACTTATATTCCTCTGTCTATCCATAATTTTTTTTTTTTTTTTTTTTGGTTTGAGACAGAGTCTCCCTCTGTCGCCCAGGCTGGAGTGCAGTGGAGTGATCTTGGCTCACAGCAACCTCCGCCTCCCAGGTTCAAGCGATTCTCGTGCCTCAGCCTGCCAAGTAGATGGGATTACAGGCGTGTGCCACCATGCCTGGCTAGTTTTTGTATTTTTTGTAGAGATGGGGTTTCACCATGTTGGCCAGGCTGGTGCAGAACTCCTGACTTCAAGTGATCCACCCGCCTTGGCCTCCCGAAGTGTTGGGATTAGAGGCCTGAGCCACCACACCCTGCCAATTTTGTATCTTTTAACAAATGTCCCCCATCCCTTACAGAGGATTTCTCAGCCTCTAGGATCCTCTATTCTACTTTTTACTTCTATGAGATCAGCTTTTTTAGCTTCCACATATGAGTAAGAACGTGCAGTGTTTTAACTTTGTTCCTGGCTTATTTCACTTAATAGAATATCCTGCAGTTCCATTCATGTTGAATGACAGTATTTCCTTTTTTATGGATGAATAGTATTTCATGGTGTGTATATACCACATCTTCTTTATCCATTGATCTGTTCTCGGACACCTAGGTTGGTTCCATATCTTGGCTATTGTGAATAGTGTTGCAGTAAACACTGGGGTGCAGTATTTCCCCAGTGATATAATGATTTCATCCAGTATAATGATTTCCTTTCTTTTGGGTAAATTCCCAGTAGTGGGACTGCCAGATCATATGGTAGTTCTATTTGTAGTTTTTTGAGGGACGGCCATACTGTTCTCCCTAGTGGCTATACTAGTTTGCATTCCCACCAACAGTATATAAAGAATTTCCTTTTCTCTACATCCTTGCCAGCATTTGTTGTTTTTTGTCTTTTTGATAATAGCTATTCCTAACTGGGATGAGATGTTACCTCATTGTGGTTTTGATTTGCATTTCTGTGATGATTAGTGATGTTGAGAATTTTTTCCATATATTTGTTGGCCATTTGTATGTCTTTTGAAATGTCTGTTGAGATCATATGCCCATTTTTTAATCAAATTTTTGTTCTCTATTGCGATATTTCAGTTCCTTATATTTTCTGGATATTAACTCCCTGTTGGATGAGTAGTTTGCATGTATATTCTCCCATTCTTTAGGTTGCCTTTTCACTTTATTGTTTCCTTTGCTGTGCAGAAGCGTTTTAGTTTGATATAATGCCCTTTGTTTATTTTTGCTTTTGTTGCCTGTGTTCATGAGATTATTCATAAAATCTTTTTCCAGATCAATGTCCCGAGGCACCATTTATTGAACAGACTGTCCTTTCCCCCAATGAGTGCTCTTGGTACCTTCATCAAAAGTCAAATGTAGATATGTGGCTTACTTTCTTAATTTCTCTATTCTATTTAATTGGTCTATGTGTCTATTTTTATGCCAGTAGCATGCTGTTTTGGTTACTACAACTTTGTGGTATATTTTGAAGTCTGGTAGTGGTATCAACTACCAGATTTGTTCTTTTTGTTCAGGATTGCTTTAGCTATTCACAGTCTTTTGTGGTTCCATACAAATCTTGGATTTTTTTCCATAATTCTGTGAGGCATGTCATTGGCATTTTGATAGGGATTGCATTGAATATATAAATTTCTTTGGGTAGCATTGTCATCTTCATAATGTTAATTCTTCTGATCCATGAGCATGAGATGTATTTCCATTCGTTTGTATCCTCTTCAGCTTATTTCATCAGTGTTTTACAGTTTTCATTATAGAGGTCTTTCATCTCCTTGGTTAAATTTATTCCTAGGTATTTTATTTTCTTTGATTTTTGTGTCTGTTGTAAATGGGATTGCCTTGATTTATTTTTCAGCTAGTTTGTGTATAGAAACACCGATTTTTGTATATTAATTTTGTATCCTGCAACTTTATGGAATTCATTTATCAGATGTAAGCGTTTTCTGGTGGGGTCTTTAGGTTTTTCTATATAGAAGGTCATGTCTGCAAATAGGGACATTTGACTTCCTGCTTTCCAATTTGGGTGCTCTTTCTTTCCTCCTGTTGCCTAAGTGCTCTGGTTAGGACTTACCAGACACAGGGATGCTTTTGTGCTAAGTTCCATCTTCTGACCCCAGTCTTAACCTCGACTTTAGCCTCTGTGGGCAGTGGGTACTTTGGAATTCTTAGCTTTTACAGACTATAGATGAAGCACAGATAACCACTTCTCTCCTTACATTCCATTCTTCACTGTCAGTATTGTAAGAATCTGGCATGTTCATTCTTTTTTGGTACTGCCCTCTCGCTTAACCTTAGCCACACTAGAGCTCCAGGCCACATCTTGAAAAGAATTAGCCTGGCTTCCCAGTGACTTTCTTGATTTGGCATCTGTCAGTAATACAGCTGATTTGCCCACCAAAATAACCACTAGCCACCCCTGAAGCCTGAGTGCATAACACGTCGTCCCAGTTTGCCATGCCCACAGACAGTTCCTTTGGCTCCTATTTGGGGAAAGTCTCAGCCCCATCCTATGAATTCTCTTCCCATTGTTAAACAGAGACCCAGCTGGGAAAACAAGGCTGAAATTCTGACCCGTCTTCTCTTTCCCTGATTTGCAGCTGACTAGGGCAGATGGAATTGATTTAAACTCTGGACTAAAGGGGAGTGAAAGGGGTGGGTTATGATAAAGAGAGACAGGCTGCTGGACTTCTTCAGAGGCGGGCCCTGGCCAGGGGAGGCAGAATTCCTTCATGCTTACCCTTCACTGTAGCAAATCAATTTGCAGTGGCTTGTAGCTGCTGGAGCACTGGGTCTGGGGCACCCCCAGCTGCATGTGAAGTAAGTTGGTTGCAGTATAGAAGGCAAAGTATTTTTTGCCTTTTCCGTTTGTGTGGCACTCAGACCTGAAGAAGCCAGCTTTGATTAAGATTTGAAACTTAATCAAAAGCTGCTGAGAGTTGGTTATAATGACAGCACTGGAAGTACTTGGTCTCTGTGTTCTCTTTCAGCTATCTCACGTGAGAGGGCAGTGGAGCTCCTTAGGAAATGTCTGGAGGAGGTGAGTAGTTCCCATAGGATCCTGAAAGGAATGTTTGTCTCTCTGTTTGCCAGTGTTGTTCCTGTTCCTCAGTTATACTTTTTCAGATTTTTGCCAGAAGGTGTAATACATACCCACTAACCAGATGTGAAGTTGCTACCAGGGATAGAGTTTGGTGTGGATAGCAAGCTCATTTTTCTCTCACAGATTACCTACTCAATGTCAGTTTTATGATTTAATTCTTTCTGGTTTATGCAAACCAGTGGTTCTCAAATTTTAGTGTGTATAAGTGTCACCTGGGAAACCTGTTAAACAGATTGCCATCTCTGCCCCAACCCTCAATTCTGAGTCCACTGTTCTGAGGTACAAACTGGGAAGCTCTGCTTTAACTGGCAGTCCCAGGTGATTTTGCTACAGGTGGTAACTGAGGCTATACTTGAAGAACTTCTGCCCTAGACTTTATTTTATTTTTTTATTTGAGATGGAGTTTCGCTTTTGTTGCCCAGGCTGGAGTGCAGTGGCACGATTTCAGCTCACTGCAACCTCTGCCTCTGGGTTCAAGCAATTATCTTGCCTTAGCCTCCCGAGTAGCTGGGATTACAGGTGCCCACCACCATGCCCGGCTAATTTTTTGTATTTTTAGTAGAGACAGGGTTTCACCATGTTGGCCAGGCTGGTCTTGAACTCCTGACCTCAGGTGATCCGCCTGCCTCGGCGTCCCAAAGTGCTGGGATTACAGGCGTGAGCCACCATGCCCAGCCCTGCCCTAGACTTTATACCTGCTCTGTTCTTGTGCCACCTGTAATTGCCATACTGCCTGCTCCCTTAATAGTGTACGAGTCTTTGTAATCTGTGAGAAAAAGCCTTCCCTAAGAATTCAGGAGGACCATAGAAAGCAACTAGGAAGCTTTGGGTAGAAGGGGAGAGTAGACTTTGGTTTTCGAGGACAGGATTACAGAACACACCCTTTCTAATACTACCCCTTAGAGTCTAAGGCTTTGGGTATGGATGGAGAATGGGGAGGTCAAAAACCAGCCACATTAGTTTTTTTCATTATTTTACTGTTCCTGTGGCTTAAGGATGAACTTGAACTCGTGGTTTAGTAAGAGAGTAGGAAGATAAGAGCAGGAGCATTGGGAGTAATGTCAGTTTGCTTCTTACACAAACCTTTTGTTTTCAGTCCACAGTGCCCACCCCCCCGCCTTTTTTTTTTTTTTTTTTAAGTGACGGGTCTCACTTTGTTGCCCAGGCTAGAGTGGAGTGCAGTGGCACCATCATAGCTCACTGCAGCCTGGACTTCTGGAACTCAAGCGATCCTCCCAAGTAGCTGAGACTACAGACAGGCACCACCACGCCCAGCTCATTATTTTTAAGAGATGGGGTCTTGCTGTGTTACCTAGGCTGGTCTTGAACTCCTGGGCTCAAGATATTCTCCCACCTCAACCTCCCAATTACAGGCCTGAGCCACGGCTCCTGGCCTCTGCTTTGTTCTGAGGACAATCACTCTTTGTTAGCTTATTATCTTGAGACATTTTAAGAGAGACATCTGTGTTTACCAGACTGATAGGTACTCAGACTATGGGGAACAGAACAGTGGATTGTCTCATTCTTTCATCAGCTGACTGACCAGAGACAGGCTCTTAGCTGCACCTCCCAGTTCAGCCTCCCTGCCTCCCAGTCATCCTCCAGCTGCCGTTTGGGTACCCTCTACCACTAGAGTACTAGTGCCCTACTGCCAACTGCCTCTAATAGAATATCAGTCCCACAAAAGCAGGGATTTTTGTTTGCTTGTATTCCCAGTGTCTAGAACAGAGCCTGGCACATAGTACTTAATAATTATTTGTTGACTGATTTCCTCCATGTCTCTCTGCAGCTCCAGAAACGCTTCATCCTGAATCTGCCAACCTTCAGTGTTCGAATCATTGACAAAAATGGCATCCATGACCTGGACAATATTTCCTTCCCCAAACAGGGCTCCTAACATCATGTCCTCCCTCCCACTTGCCAGGGAACTTTTTTTGATGGGCTCCTTTATTTTTTCTACTCTTTCCAGGTGCACTCTTGATAAATGGTTAATTCAGAATAAAGGTGACTATGGATATAATTGAGCCCTCTGGTCCAGGTCTCAGTTTACCTAATATTACCTCAGAAAGGATATGGAGGGAAAATGATCTTTTTGCCAGGTCTGACTTTTCTTCCTGCTCCGCCCTCCATTAACGCTCAATACCCTTTAGCAGCTGATGGCCTCACGTTCTACTCCATGCTTGGCTTCCTTTCCAACTAGCTCTTTCATATATTTTACTTGCTAATATCGCCATTCTCTCTAAAGTAGTGGTTCGTTTTGCCCTTAAACTTAAAATTTTTTAATTAATTAATCTGAATGAATCATACATGCACTTAATAAAACATGCAAACAGTACGAAAACATGTAGTGAAAAATATTTCTTCCAGAGCTGGGTGTGGTGGCTCATGCCTGTAATCCCAGCACTTTGGGAGGCCAAGGTGGGTGGATCACGAGGTCAAGAGAGTGAGACCATCCTGACCAACATGGTAAAACCCCGTCTTTACTAAAAATACAAAAATTAGCCGGGTGTGGTGGCACACACCCCTAGTCCCAGCTACTGGGGAGGCTGAGGCAGGAGAATAGCTTGAACCTGGGAGGCAGAGGTTGCAGTGAGCCTAGATCTTGCCACTGTACTCCAACCTGGCCAACAGATTGAGACTCCATCTCAAAAAAAGAAAGAAAAATGTTTCTCCCATCCCTATAATCCAATCACCTGCTTCCTGCTTCCTTCCCTGGAGGAAACTTCAGCTACTAATTTCTTATGTTTTTTAAGAGATATTCTGTTACTGTGTAAAGTATACATACATACAGACACATGCTCCATTTAAATTTTTTAGATTTATTTATTTACGTAGAGACAGGGTCTCACTCCAGCCCAGGCTGGAGTGCTGTGGCATAATCTTGGCTCACTGCAACCTCCGCCTCCTGGGTCCAAGTGATCCTCCCATCTCAGCCTCCTGAGTAGCTAGGATTACAGGCACACACCACCAATGCCCAGCTAGTTTTTGTGTTTTTCATAGATACAGGGTCTCACCATGTCATTCAGGTTGGTCTTGAACTCCTGGGCTCAAGCAGTTTGCCTGCCTTGGCTTCCCAGTGCTGGGATTACAGGTGTGAGCCACTGTGCCCGGCTAAAAAGTATTTTTAATGTTCTACATATTGCTTATTTCACTTAACACTATATTAGAGATTGTTTTATATCATTACATATAGATATGCTTATTCTTGTTGACAGTTGCATATTTTCCATTAAATTGATGGATCACGGGCAGTTAACCAGTTACCTGTTTTACTCAGCCTACCTTTAGCGAACAGTGTGGATGTTTTGTGGTTAAAGCCACCAAAACAGTGGTTCTTAACCAGATGTGTGTTCAGAATGTTCATCTCACATTTCCAGTTGCTACTGATGCTGCCGGTCTAGGAACCACATATCAAAACCATTTGGTCTCAGACTAAGATAAACCCTACTTATCCAATTCTGTGCTTCTCTTAATATCATATACAGATAGGTTTTTGTTTTGTCTGTGATGAAATGTATCATCTAAGATACTACCTACTGATCATAACGTTCATATTAAAGTATTGGGTTAACGTTAGATTTGGGTGTCTTATACACTATTTAATACACCAATGATAAATACCTTATACCATAAGAAGAAAGCTAATCATTGAGTAAATGGGAGAAAAGAGATGATTCACATCACTGCAGTTGATTCAACCTCCAACACCACCATGAATATGCATAGGTTTGAGCTTTTAGCTAGATTCCTGAGTGTAAGGCATCTATTTTAAAAGTGCCACAGGTTGGCCAGGCGCGGTGGCTCACGCCTGTAATCCCAGCACTTTGGGAGTCTGAGGCGGGCGGATTACCTGAGGTCAGGAGTTCAAGACCAGCCTGGCCAACATGGTGAAACCCCATCTCTACTAAAAAAATATATAAAAATTAGCCAGGCATGGTGGCACACACCTGTAAACCCAGCCACTTGGGAGGTTGAGACAGGAGAATTGCTTGAGCCTGGGAGAGGGAGGTTGCAGTGAGCCGAGATCATGCCACTGCACTCCAGCCTGGCTGACAGAGCAAGACTCTGTCCCCCACCCCCCAAAAAAAAGCGCCACAGGTGATTCTGATGCCCTACCCAGTGGAGTGCTGCTACTAAAGCACAGGCTATCCTGCTACGTGATTTTCCCATCTGTACAATGACTGAAATAGCACCTATTCCATGTGGTAGATATGAGAATTCCATGAGGTAATATAGGTAAACGTTTAGTTCAGGGCTTGGCATGTGGTAAGTGCTCAGTAAGTGTATAATGATTGGTAAACTTGTTATTCTGCATTCAGGCCTCACCAGGGATGACATACGGTTCTCTGCCTTTGAATGTAAGTGTCCCCTGGGCAATCTCAGGCAAGCCTGCAAACCCATCCTGACTCTCAGTGTTTTTTTTGCCAACCTGGATCTCTTTCCTGAGCTCCAAATCAACTCATTCCTAGATAGCTCACCCTCCAGATTTAGGGACATCGAACTCAATATGTCTAAAACTGAGCCTTAACCATCTGCCACTCTCCAAACCTCTTCTATGACATTCTGTCTTAGAGAATTAGAGCCACCTGGTTTCCCAAGTGTCCAAGTCAGAAACCCAGGCATCATTTATTTTTAATAAACGTTTTATTTTGGAATAAATTTGGTTTTACAGAAAAGTTGCAAAGATAATACAGTGTCCTTATACCCCTTATTCAGTTTCTGTAATGTTAACACCTTCCGTATACCATGGTATATTTGTCAAAACTGAGAAACCAACATTGGTTGGTGTATTAGTATTACTAAGCTCCAGGCTTTATTCAGATTTTACCAGTTTTTCCACTAATTTTCTTCTGTTCTAGGATATAATCCAAGATACAACATTGTATTTAGCTGGGCATCATTTTTATGCCATTCTTTATTGCCTGTCTACATGGCCTCCAAGTTCTGGCATTTCTACATCCTAAATCTTTTAATTTTATTAAAATTTTTTATTGTTGTTTTTCAGAGACAGGGTCTTGCTCCATCACCCAGGCTGCAGTACAGTGGCACGATCATAGCTTACGGCAGCCTTGAACTCCTGGGCTCAAGTGAACCTCTTACCCCAGCCTCCCAACTAGCTGGGACTAGAAGGGTGCACCACCACACCCAGCTAAGTTTGTAAAAATTTTTTGTAGAGACAGGGTCTCGCCATGTTGCCTAGGCTGGTCTCAAACTCTTGGCCTCAAGTGATCCTCCCACCTTGGTCTGCCAAAGCACTGGGATTACAGGTGTGAGCCACTGCACCCAGCCTAATCTTTATAAGTCTCCATCCCCATTACTCTGGTTCACTCCCTATCGTTTCTTAGACTATTTAACAGCCTCCTAACTTCACTCTACTTTTAATCTCTTCCCTCTCCAGGTCTTTCTCCATATTTTAAAAAACTAGTTTCACCATCCATTCCTCTCTGCCCTTAAAACTTTCTGGTGGTTTTCCATGGCTTAAGAGAATAAAGCCCAATTCTTTGGTTTGACATGCTAGGCATTCCATAATCCTCTCCTAACCTAACTCCCCACTTTCCTCTCCCTCTTTTACACCTCATAAAGCCTGTGTTCCAACTAAATTTACATGGCCTCGTCATTCACTCATGACTTCACACCTACGTATACTACTATAAGAAGGGTAAGCGTTGCTTTCTGGAACTTTTCTTACAGAGGGGTATGTGTGTGTATGTGTGTGTGTAATCATGATGTAGTGTGTTCTGTTAACTTCTGTTTTCTTCCGCTGGATTTTAGTTTTTAAAATGCCAGCTGTATCCTAAATCAATTTCCTGAAGTTTAAAAAACACTGGGAATGTACCCATTATTTAACACTCCTGGCCAAACACTGTTCAGAATGGAGTTCTGATTAGCTCCCATCTGCTTTCAGGTGATTAATACACAGAAAAACAAATTATTGCTTCCCAGGCTCAGGGTGGGAGGGGGGATAGGTTGGAGAAGAGAGCAGCTGTTTTGCCTCAGGGTAGGGAAGCTTAGCCCTACTAGAGAGGGGATGGGAAGGCAGAAACCTTTAAGAGATGGAAGAGGCCACTGAAATGGCCCAAGAGCTTGGTCTTGCTAGCTGAGCAACCGCTAGGTCTGCCCTGCCTGGAGCCCAGAGTCCTTTCACTTCTGCTCCCCTCAGCCTTTTGACCAAAGCAGCAGCAGTGCCCAAGCAAGAGAAAGCGGCGCATTCTTGGGTTCTCTCTAAATGTCTGCTGCTTGCTTAGTCCAGTGTGTGAATTATGTGTTAGTGTGTTTGGGAGAAGAAACCTGCAACTTGCCTTCACTTACCTTCCTTCATGGGAGGGAATGTTTTCAAAGACTGAACTGTTCATATTTATTCTGGAACACTATGATCCTTTAAGAGAAAGTAGGAAAGTCTTTAAACTCCAAATTGGAATGCTTACCCAGTCTAAACACTCTCTGTTTAATTCACAGATACTTGTTTGCAAAAAAGAAGCCATGTAAACAATCTGTGTATACTTTATTTTTTAATTTTTAATTTATTATTATTATTATTATTATTATTATTATTATTATTATTGAGACAGAATCCCGCTCTGTCACCCAGGCTGGAGTGCAATGGCACGATCTCAGCTCGCTGTAGCCTCTGCCTCCTGGGTTCAAGCAATTCTCCTGCCTCAGCCTTCTGAGTAGCTGGGATTACAGGCGTGCGCCACTACACCCGGCTAATTTTTATATTTTTGTAGAGACAGAGTTTCACCATGTTGGCCAGGATGGTCTTGGAACTCCTGACCTCAAATGATCTGTCTGCCTCGGCTTCCCAAAGTGCTGAGATTACAGGCGTGAGCCACTGCACCCAGCCCCCGTGTAAACTTTAATCATCATCTACTTTTCCGTAGGGCTAAACCCAGTTAGAGGCTAAAACGTGATTTATTTTGCTGTGGGGAAAAGAAAAACAACTTAATGGGAAGAATCAAATGCTGAGACCTCATTAGAAGCTTCTTAGGCCACTTAGTGTCCATACCATACTGCTTCCTCTGCACTGTTAACTATCCTGACCATATGCTGGCTTAGCAGAGCCTCGGGGCACAAGGGCCTGGGAGGACCTGCTTCCCCTTGCTGGAGTGAGGCCTGTGAGCCCTTCTGTAGAGGGCCATGTGATGCAGTGGAAATGAAGGGAGGGTTGGATCACACACATATGCGTGATCACTTGCTTAGTGACTTTGGGCAAGTTGCTTTGATCTACAACTTTCTTGTTTCTAAAATAGGACTTGTTGAGGACTACATCGTCCTTCCTTAGGGAAAGTTGTCCAGCCCCTGAAAAGTTTTTGATAAACTAATTTCTTCTGGGTATTTATAACCTTTTACTGATTTGTTACTGTATTCCAGGCATTATATAGAAGTGCTGTATATCTTATTTAATCCCCTCAACTTCCCATAGTCTAAGATAATTTTAGAGGTAGGATGTTTCTTGCCAGGCCCTAGGCTTCAGTTAAAGCAGAGCATACTTCAGCCTTCCCCCACATTCCTTTCTCTTCCTTTCTGCAGAAAGGATTGAATAACCCAGATAGGGATACTTGGGGAAGGCACTGAGCCTCTTTGTTAAAATGAGGAAAAGCAAATATTAAGTGTTAAAGTCATGCTAGCCCCAAATGGAGACTTTCTTCTTGATGTATTCAGAAGGACTGATTGAAAGGGACTGGAGAGAGGCAGAACTTCTCCCGCATGATTCAGAATTCTTCAGTGCCACATCCGGATACTGCCTCGAGGTATCAGCACCACCTAACATCCTGCTGGGGGGGGCGGGTACATACCAGGGGACCCGAAGCTCAGGGTGGCACACCAAGTGAGTGGCAGGGGCAGGGTTAGAACATGTCGAGGGTCCCCATGCATTTAGCATGAGGGACAGGCCCCCAGAGGAGGCCCCACTGTGTCCGGAGAGCTTTCACTGGACACATGGGTATGTTGAGGCATTGCAGCTTCTTGGGAAAAAAAGTCACATCTTTGGACCCTTATCCTGAGAGATGATGCCCAGACCCTATGTTTCTAGCACAATCTTCACTTGCAAAGCACCCCAACATCTCTCCCTGACAGCACACTTGCAAAGACATGGGGACAGCAGTGCAGGCAAACAACAGTGAATGCAATGGCCCTGGGGCATAAAGTGGTAGTTTGAGGAACAGAGAGGAAACCAGTGTGGCTGGAGCAAAGTGAATGATGAAGAGAGTAGTTTAAGATGAGGCTGGAGAATTAGGCAAAGTCAGATCATTGCCGGACCTGACTTTGAAGGTGTACCAGAGAAAACAGACCCATTGGGAGACTACTGTAGGAGTCCAGAGAACTAGGGTGTTGGCATAGAAGAAAGAAGATGGACTCAGAATCCATAGTCTTTCTGAAGGATTGAATATAGAGAAAGAACCAAATAGGACTCCCCAGTTTCTGGCTTGAGCAACTGGGTAGAAGGTGGTATCATCTACTGTGGTGGGACGGTCTGGAAGAGGTCACGATTTGAGTACTTGAGTCATGTGCTCCATTTTGGACATGAGTTTTGAGATGCCTACTAGCCAAGCCGGCAGGCATAAGGCAGATAACTGTACCTCCAAGTCTGGAGTTCAGGCAGCAGCCTGGGCTGAAGATAAACATTCAGGAATTGGCAGTATTGAGATATTGAAAGACATGGGATTGAATGAGACCAATCTAAGGAGACAGTATAGAGAGGGACCTGAGGAAAGCCAACATTTAGAGGTCAAGTAGAGAAGTAGCCAGCTAAGTAGACAGAATTGGGACCAGTGAGGTCATAGGAAACCAGAAGTTAGGAGGCACAGAGGAAACAGAGTTGCAGAAAAGAACAAGTGGTCAGCCATATCCATTGACTGCTGCTGTTAAATCCAGAAAAAAAGGCCTTGAGATTTGACATTGTGATGACCATGCTGAGTGGACTTCAGCCTACTGGTCGGGAAAAAAGCAGATTGAAGAGGAAATTGGAGGTGAAGAAATGGAGGTAGAGGTGTAGCAATCTTTCAAGAACTTTAACTGCAAAGGAAATAAAGAAATGGGGAAAAGATTTATGTTTTGTAAGGTAAGAGATCCTAGAACATTTGTACTCTGGGGGGTGATCCAGTAATGATTCCGTAGAAAGGGAGACACTGACGATAGGGGACAGAAAAGATGACTGAAGAGTGAAATCCTCCAGACGAGAGTTGGATGAGCGTTGGCCTGATAGACACACACAGTCACCAGCGTTCCGACTGACACCTACACACCACCACCAACGGGCATGGTAACAAATCCACCACCTTTGGGCATGGTAACAGCCAAACTGACACATGCACCCTCCAGCCCACCAAATCACAGGAATACACATACAGTATTCATTCGACACACACCCACAGACACAGCAACTAATAGCCACACTGACATGCCAGATAGACCAACATCTGTACCTCCTCTCACACAGAGGGGCCCCCAGTTCCCTCCCATGCTGTTAGGGGCCCCTTCCAATCCTAGCCCCTGCCCAATTCCCAGGCCCTGCCTCTCCCCAGTGACATTGCCCTCTTAGGAGGCAAATCCAGGCCTGGGCTAAAGAAGGACAGGGAGGGCTTCATATCCAATGAAAGGTTTTATTAAGAGAATGAGAGATGGGGAGATGGGGAGGTACATCAACTGCAGGGGCAAAAGAACCACAAATACAAGATCCCAGCGACAACCTCAGGGTGCCTGACACACCTTTCTTCCCTCCCAACCCACCCACAGCCCTTTGCGAGCAAAAACACCCTCTCCCTCCTGGTCCAGCTGGACATATCAGTGTATGGCCAGAAAACAGTGAAATGCATCCCCAACTCATTGGGATAAATAAGTTGCACTGGACATTTTAAAATTTCAAATTTAATCACAACATACATAAATAAATAGGACAGACAGCAACGGGACTGTGATGAGCAGCAGCCTGGATTCAAGTTCTGCAATTTGTGCTTTATCTTCTTTGTTCCTTGAGGACCCCTCCTGCCCACTTCTTTCTGAGAGTAGGAAGGGTACAAAGAGTCCACTGGGGCCTCCTTCCAGCACCCCTTTTCTGGGGATAGGAGATTCTGGAATGAGGGGCACCAACTCCTCAGTAGCACCTCTGATTTATCAATTTTCCTCCTGCCGCCAGTGAAAAACACAAAGGCTTTGGCCTCTAGAAGCACCCACGGCCACCCAGGCACGCTAATGGAAAGGGCTCTGCCCCATGAGCCAGATCTTTTCATGTCAATTTTCTGTCCAAACCTTCTCAACCATCAAAGGTCAGAAAATTGCACACATGAGACAAATACTTGGGCCCTTAACTTACCAACACACCACCACAGAGAGGCCCCCTCCCTTACTCCAAGCCAGATCCCCAACTCTGGGATCTCTGGATGAATGTTCTCTTTCTGGCCTGACTTAATCCCACCTTTCAGTCCTTCCAGGCCCACCCCCAAGAGCTAAGTCCCTATTTCAGGGCCTGGGAGCCCCTT
Organism: Hylobates moloch; assembly: GCF_009828535.3. Classification (NCBI taxonomy): domain Eukaryota; kingdom Metazoa; phylum Chordata; class Mammalia; order Primates; family Hylobatidae; genus Hylobates; species Hylobates moloch. Next base: position 37,436,406 of record NW_026652283.1, on the reverse strand, counting down.
AGGGATGGGGTGGGAGAAGCAGTTATTTCCGATGCTTGACATCCTTCGAAGCCTTGGTTTCACCATGTCCACTGCCCACACTGCTTAGAAACATCTTGTCCAGCCCCTTGAGTGACTCCAGCAAGTAGTTCTGGAAGGCAGTGAGGGCAGCACAGATGGCAGGCCCACCAAAGCCATGCGTGATGAGGCTAAAGTGTGTCAAGCAGCTCTGTACTCCGGGCTCTAGGATGAGTGCTGGACGGCTGTTGCCCAGCGGTGAGCGGTCCTGAGCCATCAAGTCTGCAAACTCCTTGCAGATCTGCCTGGTGGGAGAAGGAGGGTCAGAGGTTGGAGGACAAAAGTCTGAGCCCAGAGAAGGACCTACTACATGCTAGGCATTTTACAGACATTAGCTACACAATTGCTGACCCTCCCAACAGTCTGCAAATGATGACCATACTATTTTTTACAGAAAAGGAAACTAAGGTTCAGAGAAGTCATTTGACTAGCCCAGTATCACACAGCTAATAAACAGCACATGTCGATCACCCTATAATCTTTCTCTTTTGGATGTCCAGCCCATATTCAAAGTGCAGCTCAGCTACTTACGACCTTATATAGGAAACTTTCCTGGATTCCCTCTCCCAACCCCAAACACCCAGTGCTTCACAGAACTTTGTCTTTGAAGCTATTAGGAAACAATCCAGAATCTGCCAGAAATAATAACTAGCAGTGAATACAATTGAAGGCTGGATGCTGTGCCAACCACACTGTCTGCATCATCTTAATCTTCATAACAAGTCTATACTATTATTATCCCCATCATACGGACAAGAATACTGGTTTCAGACAGGTTAGATGACCTGTCAAGGTGACCGAGCTGGGATTTGAACCTAGCTCTAGTTTGCAGCCACTCATTATTCATTCCTTTGTGCGTCCTGTGTGTGGCTCAGGCAAGAGAATCACTCATCATTCATCTTTGTGTCACCATGAAAGCCAGCCAGTATCTTAGACAGGACTGAGACCCACGAAGTGCTTGATGAATGAGCTGATTAGTGAACGAGGTGAGCCCCGCCCTGGCTAGGTTTCTCCAGCCACAGTATGAGCAGCCTCAGAGGTCTCTCCATTTGGCAGTCCCAGGAGTCTGTGCTTCCTCTTCTGCCTTGGGCACTTGAGGAAAGCCTCAAAGGCAGGAAGGTGGAGTTGTCAGTTTGAAGGACTGCGTTGGGTGGGAGGACTGGATGTTCTAAGCCGGAAACAGACAAACCCAAGGATGTGAGGACAGGGTTGGCAGAAGTGGGTGGAGTTTGTGTGGGCCAGACTGTGGGGCCCTCAAAAGAGTTTGAACTTTAGCCTACCAATTGGTAGTTCTCAGATTTATCTCTCCCTTTTCTTTTTTTTCTGAGACAAGGTCTTGCTCTGTCACCCAGGCTGGAGTGCAGTGGCGCAATCCTAGCTCACTGCAGTCTCAACCTCGGCCTCCCGAGTAGCTGGGACTACAGGTGCACACCATCACTCCTGGCTAATTTTTTTTAGCACAGACGGAGTTTCGCCAAGTTGCCCAGGCTGGCCTTGAACTCCTGGGCTCAATCGATCTGATCACCTCAGCTTCCCAAAGTGCTGGGATTACAGGGATAAGCCACTGCACCCAGCCTCTCTCTCTTTCTTTCTCTCTTTCTCTATCCCCTTCCTCTCTCTGTCTTTTCTTGCAGTGGGACTGCTATGGTGTGAATGCTTATGTTCCCCAAAATTCATATGTTGAAATCCTACCCCGCTAGGTGATAGTATTAGGAGGTGAGGCCTTTGGGAGGTGATTAGGTCATGGAGGTGGAGCCGTCATGAATGGGATTAATGCCCTTGTTATAAAAGAAGCCAGAGAGAAACCCCTTCTCCCTTCTACAATGTGAGGACACACAGCAAGGTGCTGTCTATGAGCCAGAAAGCAGGCCCTCACCCGACATGGAATCTGCCTTGACCTCGAACTTCCCAGCCTCCAGCACTATGAGAAATAAATTTGTTGGCCGGGTGCGGTGGCTCACACCTGTAATCCAAGCACTTAGGGAGCCCGAGGTGGGTGGATCACCCGAAGTCAGGAGTTCAAGACCAGCCTGGCCAACATGGTGAAACCTCTACTAAAAATACAAAAATTAACCAGATGTGGTGGCAGGCACCTGTAATCCCAGCTACTCAGGAGGCTGAGGCACTAGAATTGCTTGAACCCAGGAGCTGGAGGTTGCAGTGCACCAAGATTGCACCACTGCACTGTAGCCTAGGCAACAGAACAAGATTCTGTCTCAATAAATAAATAAATAAAAATTTCTGTTGTTTATAAGCTACTCAGTTTATGGTATTTTGTTATAGCAGCCCAAATGGGCTAAGATAAGAACTCTTTTGGAAGAACTAAATCTTTTGCCTTTCACCTTTTTTTTTTTTTTTTTTTTTTGAGATTGGGGTCTCACTGTGTCACGCAGGCTAGAGTACAGCGATGCAATCATGGCTCACTGCAGCCTCGACATCCCAGGCTCCGGTTATCCTCCCACCTCAGCCTCCCAAGTAGCTGGGACTACAGGAGTGCACCACCACACCTGGCTAATTGTTGTATTTTTACGAGAGACCGGGTTTCACCGTGTTGCCCAGGCTAGTCTCCAATTCCTGGGCTCAAGCAATCCACCAGCCTCAGCCTCTCAAAGTGCTGGGATTACAGATGTGAGCCACCTTGCCTGGCCTGAAAAACTAAATCTTGGGGCCGGGTGCGGTGGTTCATGCCTGTAATTCCAGAACTTTGGGAGGCCAAGGCGGGTGGATCACCTAAGGCCAGGAGTTCGAGACCAGCCTGGCCAACATGGTGAAACCCCGTCTCTACTTAAAATACCAAAAATTAGCTGGGCCTGGTGGCAGGCGCCTGTGATCCCAGCTACCCAGGAGGCTGAGGCAGGAGAATTGCTTGAACCTGGGAGGTGGAGGTTGCAGTGAGCTGAGATCGCGCCACTGCACTCCAGTCTGGGAAACAAGAGCGAAACTCCATCTCAAAAAACAAAAACAAAACTAAATCTTAATAGAATACTAGTTTGTTAAACAGGACCTGAGGTGCCCTCACAGACCTAATTTGAAAATCAATGCAGCGGGAACCATTGAAGATTCTTATGCAGTGGGGCGGGTGCATGTGCAGGGAGGTTGGGAACAGGAAGACTCTGGGGTGAAGGTCCAGGAGTGAGATGAAGACCTGAGTAGAGGTGGCAGCATGTGAACGGTGGTGAGGGAGGCACAATGGACTTGCAGAGCAGTCAGGTGTGACTTGGTGGCCTGATGGATGTCACTGGATCAGAGGGTTGATGGGCAAGGCTAGGAGAGGGAGCCTCAGACCTGCGATGGGGACTGGGGCTGGTGGTGTCCTGGGAGTGTATGTGAGTGTAGGACCCATGCGTGAGCCTGTGTGACCCAGTATTGACATCACTGTTCCTGATGCAGGAGCCCAGATATGTTCACATGTAGTGTCCATGTGTGCTCCAGGAGCTTGTAAGGAGTGTTCATGTATGTCTGAGTGATAAACATGATGCCCAAATATACCCATATGTGGCACCCAAGTGTGCCCAGGTGGCATGCACACATGTGCCCAGGAAAGCCTAAGCAGGGAGCCTAGGTGTGCCCATGTGTGGTGCCACATGGGCCGCAGGTACATGTGTGTGCTCACTGCTTGTGTACACAGTGGTGTGCATGTACGTGTGATGCACGTACAGCTCCCTGCTGATGTACACAGTGGTGTCCGTTGTGCCCATACATGATGTCTGTCTGTGCATGGCACCCACGTGTGCCTGTGCAGGGTGCCCTCACTCACTTGGCGGCCAGCAGCATGCTCTTGCGGCTGTGCAGCTCCCCTGGGTCAGCGTGCTGTCGGCACAGGTACTCGGCGGCTGCCTTGGCTGGGAACTCCGTCTCACAGACATAACCGAAGTCTCGGGCCAGGTGCACGGCCTCTCCTGGGGGGAGGGGAGCTGTCACTACTGCCGGGTGTACCTCTGCGCCTGGAACACAGCTTTGAACCTCTGACCCCCTGGCCAGAGGGATCCTGTCCTATCCTGCCTGTGTAGATGCCCTCTCTGACTTTCCTTCCCAGCCCAGCTCCAGCTCCCATTCCATTGCTCTCCCTTGGGGCCTTTAGGGTTGGGCTCTGAGCTCAGAGATGGGAGCTGGGCCCACCATGTATTCCAGAGGCACCAACCTCCAGGGGAGGGGGCTGTCACCCCCTTCATCCCTTTACCACATCCAAACACTGGCTATTCCCCGCCAACACACACACCCACACACCCACACACCCACACCCACACCCACACCCACATACACATACGCACACTGCAAGTAGGTCTCCATTGCACATGCATGCACACATGTACAAAGACTACACACAGAAATCACAAACACACCTTATACATGACAGAGAGTACACACACAGATACTGCAACACTTACACGGATACACAGACACCACTAAACACACCCTCCTGCATTAGAGACAGTCACACCAGACAACTCACTTGCCCTCGCATCCACTCCCATGCCCATCTTCAGGCCTCACTCACCTTCCACTAGCGAAGTCAGCAGCGTCACATTGGCGGCCTTGCGACGGCCAGCTGGCAGGTTGAGCCCAATCTTCTCTAACCGTTCCCGCAAACACCGGCCCCCATTTTTGGACTTGGCCCTTGACATGCACAGAGACAGACAGACATACAACTATGAAGACAAGAGAAACGTATGGAGGCTAAGTGGCTGCCAAAGGGCCTTGTTGCCTCCACCAGCCCCTGTTGAGGTTTGGGTCTGGTCCTGGGGATGCTCTGAGGTCTCTTTCAGCAAGGGCGCAACCTCTTCCTAATCTCCATGGTTTTGCAGCCAAGACAGAGGCGGGGGGCCAGCACCCAGCTCCAGGAGCCCCTCAGTTCACTCTAATCCTCTCCACAGCAGGGGCAGCCAGGGTGGGGCATCCTGGGGTCCTTAGCACACCAGATGGCCACACACACCTACCCGGGGATACATAGACCTATATGTAGAGACACACAGTGACATACAGAAAGAGAGACACATGGGGAGACACAGGTACACACACAGCCACCTGGTGACTCACACACACACACACACACACACACGTGAAAGAACAGAGACACGTAGAACCAATAGAGACAGACATATGCAGAGACACAGACTCAGACACCCAGGGACACAGAGACACAGGATCACACCAAGTCAGGGTCCCAGGAACACATGTACAGACACTCAGGGACTCACAGAGATCCTCCAAGATGCTAGGAGTAAGGAGATACCCCCTATGACTGCACAAATGCCACTCCCACACAGTGGCACAGATATGTGAACATCCATGTGACTAGCTCCAGATGCACAGGCAATCACACACACACAGCAGGACACACTGTAGGCCACACATCCCACTAGAAGAAACACAGGATACTCACACTCATGAAAACACATGCTCCTGGCCATCCGCTACTATAGACACACGCACACGCACATGCACACACATGTCCACACCATCCTCAGACTCATCCAAGTTCATGACCCTGAAGCAGAAATACCCTTCCCAGGCACAAAGACATGCACAGAGAGAGAGAGAGAGAGAGAGAGACAGGTCTAGGAAGACGAACCATGGACTACCATGCTCCGCACCCCAAAACACACAGGGCCTATGCTGCCGCGCAGAATGGGCCTTGGGTCCTGGGGTTCATTTCCTGGAAGAGGGGGTGAGGATGGCCCTCTCTCTTCCCCAGACCCAGTCTCGTCCTGACCAGTGTAGGTGAGTTCTCCATCCCTACTCTGTGCCCAGGCTTCTTTCTCTGCCCTCCTCCCTACCCCAGACCCACAGACATGTGGCAGCCACCAGGGACCTGGGCCGGCCCCTACAACATGCACAATCCAGAGTCCCCGGGGCCTCCCCTCCCAGGGAGACTGAGGCAGGAGGCCTAGGTGAGACTGGCCTCCTCTCTGATGCCTTCAGAAGACCTGAAGAGGTCAGGGATCCAACCAGGCGGGGAATTGTGGGCTGGCCTTCCTACCTGCGGAGGACACCCCCCAGGAGGGAGGCGTTGAGGCACTCGGGAGGTGAGAGTCGCCGCTGCACCTCCCCCACCGTCACCTTGTACTTAGACGTTGAGCTGAGCAGTGAAAGCCGGCCAGGCACGGAGCAGAAGACCTCACCAGGATTTGTGATGCCGCCCACCAGGCTGTCTTTGGCCAAGGAGAGGGCTGAGAGGCTGCTGGCTTTGGAGGGGACGGGCACTGTGGAGAAGAGGGAAACACTGAGCCAGTGGCTGCCGCACACGGCCCCACTCAAGGGAGGGTCTGGTATCCTTGCTTTATGAAGGGAGAAACTGAGCCACGGTGAGGTGAAAGTGACTCGCCCGAGTTCCCTCAACTGATGGATGTGAACTCTGAGACTGAACTCTGAGTTGTCTGGCTCCTGAATCTGTGTCCCCCTCACTGAATCGGGCTGGTCCTATCTTAAACTCAAACAGTTCCAGCGGAATCTTGGTGTTTTAGCAGATGCCATCAGAGAGGGACTTGCATGTAAGGATATGAGTGTGAGCTGGAGGCAGGACCCCGGGGCCCTGCAGCAGGGCTAGGCCACGGCTGGGCAATCACAGGGAGTCCCCAGATCCCCTCTTCCCACTCGTGATTCCCACGTTTTTCCTCTCCGCCCTCCCACCCCACCTGACCCCTGCATCAGTGAGGGGTCTGGAGACTGTGGGCTCCATATCCCAGAGACAGGGAAGTTATTGCCCTGTTAATGCCTTCAGCCCTGGCCCTCTCTTCCTGCCAAGTCACTCTGTGAATGCTGAAGGAGACCAGGAGATAGGCCCTATACCCCCTCCCCAAACACTCCCTAATTATCTACTAACTGAAGACCAGAGAAGGGAATCTGAGAAGTTAATTTTCTTTCTTTCTTTCTTTCTTTCTTTCTTTCTTTCTTTCTTTCTTTCTTTCTTTCTTTCTTTCTTTCTTTCTTTCTCTCTTTCTTTCTTTCTTTTCTTTCTTTCTTTCTCTCTCTCTCTCTCTTTCTCTTTCTTTCTCTCTCTCTCTCTCTTTCTTTTCTTTTCTTTTTTTGAGATGGAGTCTCGCTCTGTCACCAGGCTGGAGTGCAGTGGTGCCATCTCAGCTCACCGCAACCTCCGCCTCCCAGGTTCAAGCGATTCTTCTGCCTCAGCCTCCTGAGTAGCTGGGACTACAGGTGCCCACCACCATGCCTGGCTAATTTCTGTATTTTCAGTAGAGATGGGGTTTCACCATATTGGCCAGGCTGGTCTCGAACTCCTGACCTCATGATCCACCTGTCTCAGCCTCCCAAAGTGCTGGGATTACAGGCATGAGCCACCGTGCCTGGCCAGAAGTTAATTTTCTAAAATTCACTTAGACATTCTTGGCTATAAGAGAAAGAAAGTTCTTTCTGCAGTCTAACCTCCATCCTCCTGCTTAGCCTTGGGGGAAGGGAGAATATTGAAGCACTTGCTTCTTTAGTGGAACCCTTTGGCCTTCTCTTCCTTTAAGGAGGTGACAGCCTTGGTAGACAAGGCCTCGTGTGTACATCAGGAGTGAGGCTCGAGTGTGGAGTCTGGGACTAACAGCTACTGAGCACTCACTGCTGCGTGCTCCCGTAGATAAACCCACTCAGTCCTTGGAACAACCCACAAGGGGATACACTTATCACTATTCCCATTTTACAGATGAGGAGACTGATGTCCAGAGAGGTGAAGTAATATGCCTGAGATCACACAGCTGGTAGATGGAGAACCAGTCACAAACCCAAGACTGCGGTCTCAAAGGTGGTGCTCTTTGCCTTCCAGCCATTTGGCAATATTGGCTGAGCACTTGCATGCCAAGAATGGTGCCAGGCCTGAGGAATACAAAAGTAGAAAAGGCTAGCCTGATCCCTAGCCTGGCAGAACGTCTAGTCTCTCCCTCTCTGGATAAACCTCCCCACCTCCACCCAGCAGCCCAGCCAGAAACCTCTGTGATACCCTCTGCAACCCTCTCCCCCAACACATCCCATCCATCACCACATCCCATCCATCACCACATCCTGTCCATCACCACATCCCATCCATCACTAGAGCCTACAGCTTTCCTTTTTTGTTTCTCCCACCCCTGCCCATCCCACGACTTTCATTTCTTCATGTGCCTTGGATGTGGCCACTCCTCTGCATGCACACAGACACAGGTTCACTTCCCATGTGAGTTTCTCCACAGACCTTGCTCTGATCTCCCTGCCCCCGCCCAGAGGGATCTTTCCATCTGGATGCACCATTCTGCAGCCAAAAACTCAGCTTAAAACTCATCAGAGCCCGGTCAGTTCTCTGAAAATCAAATCCCAGCTCCAGAGCTAGACAAAATGTTGTCACCTGTCAATGAGTAAGTGCCAGGTGCTGAAAGTTCAAAGAGGTTAAAGTGGGACAGCAAGTAAGGAGCAGAAATGAACCTTTAACTCTGCGCACTGACTCTGAAGTTCACAGCTTTAACCATCATGTTACAATGGCCTCCTTCACCCTCCCTTGTGTTCTGGCTCTGCCTGCCCCTCTCGCTGGGTCCCCATTTGTCCATTACGCTCTAGACCCAAGCTGACCAAGAGAAATATAATGTGAGCCACATGTATACATTTAACGTTTCCTAGTGTCCACCATCTTTTTTTGAGACAGGGTCTTGCTCTGTTGCCCATGCTGGAGTACAGTGGTACAATCACAGCTCACTGCAACCACCACCTCCCAGGCTCAAGCGATCCTCCCACCTCAGCCTCCCAAGTTGCTGGGACTACAGGTGCGTGCCACCATGCCTGGGTAATTTTTGTCTGTTTCATAGAGATGGGGTTTCACCATGTTGCCCAGGCTGGTCTTGAACTCCTGGACTCAAGCTATCCACCCGCCTGCCTTGGCCTCCCAAAGTGCTGGAATTAAAGGGGTGAGCCACCAGGCCTGGCCCACATTTTAAACAGTAAAAAGAAACATGTGAGGTTAATTTTAGTCAATATAATAGTAAATAATATATTACTATTTAGTATATTTTATTTAGCACAATATACACAAAATAGAATCATTTCAACATGTAATCAATATTTTTAAAATTATTAGTGAGATATTTTACATCGTTTGAAATTAGCCTTCAAAATCCAATGGACATTTTATGCTTAAGTGCATCTCAATTCGGATTAGTCGCATTTTGGGTGCTCAATGGTGGTTATAGTGGCCACTTGGTGGATAGCACAGCTCCAGGCTTCAAGGGAGGAAGGGCTCAAGAGGTAACATAGTAAGTGGGCTGTGGGGGAGGTTGGCAGGCTAGAGGGGCACCTTATGCAAAGTCCCGCCAAGCAGGACACAAAGCTCCTGGTTTGTTTGTGTTTTTGTTTTGTTTTGCTGGTTTTTGAAACTCGGATTCTGGATTTTTATGTGAAATCTCTGGATTTGTAAGCATTGGCAATGACTCAAAGATTGAAAAACCCAGCACAGGCCAAATGGAACAAGTGTGAAGTGCCTCCTGCGATGTGGTGCCTCCCAGGGTGTGAGCTCTTTGAGCCCCACAGTGCTCCTTTGGTTCTCAGGGGTCCTTCTCTACTCTACTGAGTTTAGGCACCAACCCCTGCGCAGAACTTCCCTCCCCTGCCCCCCAGCTCCCTCTCACCCCCATCCCTGGCCTTACCGCACTGAACCTTTCTGGTCTGTTTCCACGGGTGTCTTCCCTACCAAGTATGAGTGTGTCGAGGGCAGGGTCTTGGCACAGGTGGCCATGAGTGAATATGAAATAAGCTAATGATGCAAGGGCCCTGGGAACCCGAACTGAACTATACTGTATGTATAAAAAAATTATACCTCGAGCTTGACTTTAAACAAATAAAACTACAAATTAGGCCAGGCACGGTGGCTCACACCTGTAATCCCAGCACGTTGGGAGGCCGAGGTGGGAGGATTGCTTGAGCCCAGGAGTTCAAGACCAGCCTGGGCAATACAATAAGACCTTGTCTCTACAAAAAATACAAAAATTAGCCAGGCGTGATTGCACATGCCTGCAGTCCCAACTACGCTGGAGGCTGAAGTAGGAGGATTGCTTGAGCCCAAGAGGCAGAGGTTGCAGTGAGCCGACCACGCCAGCCTGGGTGGCACAGTGAGACGCTGTCTCAAAAACAAAAACAAAACCAAAAACCTACAAATTGATAAATTAAAAATAAAAAGAAGGGCAAAGTAACTGTCTTCCCTCCCATCACCCCTCACCAAAAGTAGGGGTTGGAGAAACAGGATGAGCAGCCTTCTCCATTCAACTGCTATTAAAACCTAGGGCCCAGGCTGGCTGAGCATGGTAACTCACACCTGTAATCCCAACACTTTGGGAAATTGAGGCAGGAGGATCACTTGAGCCCAGAAGTTCGAGACCAGCCTGGGCAACATAGTGAGACCTCATCTCTACAAAAAAAAAAATTTTTTTTTTTTTTTGAGACGGAGTCTCGCTCTGTCACCCAGGCTGGAGTGCAGTGGCCCGACCTCGGCTCACTGCAAGCTCCACCTCCCAGGTTCACGCCATTCTCCTGCCTCAGCCTCTCCGAGTAGCTGGGACTACAGGCGCCCGCCACCACGCCCGGCTAATTTTTTTTGTATTTTTAGTAGAGACGGGGTTTCACCGTGGTCTCGATCTCCTGACCTCGTGATCCGCCCGCCTCGGCCTCCCAAAGTGCTGGGATTACAAGCTTGAGCCACCGCGCCCGGCCTAAAAAAAAAAAATTTTTTTAAGTTAGCCAGGCATGGTGGTATGTGCCCATAGTCCCAGCTGCTCAGAAGGCTGAGGCCACCGAATGACTGAGCCCAGTTTGAGGCTGCAGTGAGCTATGATTGCACCACTGCACTCCAGCCTGGACGACAGAGCGAAACTCCATCTCAAAAAAAAAATAAAAAAGGATAACTGTATACAAAAACTGTATGCCCTTGTGATAAATACAGCAATGAGGATGAGCTGGAGTATGGAGGAACGTGGTAGCCTAGATATGGATATTTGCAAGTGCTTTCTCCTGTTGATGCCAGATTTATGCAGACATAGGTGCTGCTAGATATAAGGGCAGACATGACATTGCTCATGTGTTTGTGAATATGAGTGACAGACCCTGCTGCTTCCCCCACCAGTCCCTTTTTTTCTCAGAGCTTCTTCCCTTGAAAATGGCAAGAGGGATGGAATCCATGGTTAGGGAAGCAGGTGGGTCAGGGACGGGCAGTGATGGAAGTAGGAATTAAACTAGCACAGAGGGCAAAGCCGAGACACTAAGGTTTGTCTCCCACACACACAGGACAGGATTCCCTGTGGTAACTCCTGAAGCTGAAGTGATCTAATGGTGTCCTGCTGGTCACACATGCAGAAGCCATTCACACACACACACACACACACACACACACACACACACACACACACTCACTCCTGCAGACACAAGAGCTCCCAGTTATTTAACCTGTCAGACAAGGCACTCTGTCCACAGGTGGTAGATATGGTCTGACTTCTGAACCTAGGCAAGTGTGCAACAGACTCTCCAAGAAGCCTTGTTAAAATTGCAAGTTTTTTCTAGAAGAAAACATAGAAGGCCAGGCGTCCTGGCTTACACCTGTAATCCTACCACTTTGGAAGGCAAGGCGGGTGGATCGTTTGAGGTCAGGAGTTTGAGACCAGCCTGGCCAACATGGCAAAACCCCATCTCTACTAAAAATACAAACAACAACAACAACAACAGAAAACTTAGGAGAAAAATCTTCGTGACCTCAGGTTGAGCAAAGAGTTCCTAGATACGACACCAAAAGCAAGGCCCATAAAAGAAGATGATAGGCCAGGTGTGGTGGCTGACTCCTGGAATCCCAGCACTTTGGGAGGCCGAAGCGGGCAGATCACCTGAGGTCAGGAGTTTGAGAGCAACTTGGCCAACATGGTGAAACCCTGTCTCTACTAAAAATACAAAAATTAGCCCAGGATGGTGGCGCTCACCTGTAATCCCAGCTACTTGGGAGGCTGAGGCAGGAGAATTGCTTGAACCTGGGAGGCAGAAGTTGCAATGAGCTGAGATAGCCCCACCGCACTCCATCCTGGGCGACAGAGCGAGACTGGAAGAAAGAAAGAAAGAAAGAAAAAAGAAAGAAAGAAAGAAAAAGAAAGAAAGAAAGAAAGAAAGAAAGAAAGAAAGAAAGAAAGAAAGAAAGAAGGAAGGAAGGAAGGAAGGAAGGAAGAAAATGATGATAAATTGGACTTCATCAAAGTCTAAAACTTTTGCACCTCAAAAGAGAAAGAAAGAAAGAAAGAAGAAAGAAAGAAAGAAAGAAAGAAAGAAAGAAAGAAAGAAAGAAAGAAAGAAAGAAAGAAAGAAAGAAAGAAAGAAAGAAAGAAAGAAAGAAAATGATGATAAATTGGACTTCATCAAAGTCTAAAACTTTTGCACCTCAAAAGATATTATTAAGAAAATAGCATGGTATGGTGGCATGAGAATGTAGTCCCAGTTACTCGAGAGGCTCAGGCAGGGGGATCACTTGAGTTCAGGAGTTCGAGGGTGCAGTGCGCTGTGATCTTGCCTGTAAATAGCCACCAAACTCCAGCTTGAACAACATGGTGAGACCTATCTCTGAAAAATTTTTTAATTAAAAAAAAAAAGAGAGCAGTTGCTCACACCTGTAACCCCAGCACTTAGGGAGGCCAAGACAGGAGGATCACTGGAAGCCAGGAGTTCGAGACTAGCCTGGGCAACATAGCGGGACCCTGTTTCTATGAAAAAAAAAAAAAAAAAGATAATTTTTAAAAATGCAAAAATAAAACATTAAAATTTTAAAAATAGAAAAGAAAAAGATAAACCACAAACTGGAAGAAAATATTTTCAAATCATATATCTGATAAAGGACTGTATTCAGAATATATTATATAAAGAACTCATAACTCAACAATAAGATAGCAACCTAAATAGAAAATGGTTCAAATATGTAAATAGACATTTCATTAAAAATGAGAGATGAATGGTTAATAAGTATATGTAAAAGTTCTTAACATTATTAGTCATTAGGGAAATGCAAATTAAAACTATACTGAGATACCACTTGATGGTTATAATAAAAAAGACAGGGGCCAGGCACAGTGGCTCATGCCTGTAATCCCAGCAATTTGGGAGGCTGAGGTGGATGGATCATGAGGTCAGGGGTTCGAGACCAGCCAGCCTGGCCAACATGGTGAAACCCCATCTCAACTAAAAATACAAAAATTAGCCAGGTGTAGTGGTGCGTGCCTATAATCCTAGCTACTGGGGAGGCTGAGGCAGGAGAATTGCTTGAACCCAGGAGGCAGAAGTTGCAGTGAGCTGAGATTGTGCCACTGCACTCCAGCCTGGGTGACAGAGTGACATTCCATCTCAATAAATAAATAAAAAAGGCCAGGCGCAGTGGCTCATGCCTGTAAGCCCAGCATTTTGGGAGGCCAAGGCGGGTGGATCACCTGAGGTCGGGAGTTCAGGACCAGCCTGACCAACATGGAGAAACCCCGTCTCTACTAAAAAAACAAAATTAGCCAGGCGTGGTATCACGCGCCTGTAATCCCAGCTACTCAGGAGGCTGAGGCAGGAGAATCACTTGAACCCAGGAGGCGGAGGTTGCAGTGAGCCGAGATCACGTCATTGCACTCCAGCCTGGGCAACAAGAGTGAAACTCCATCTCAAAAAAAAAAAAAAAAAAAAAAAGACAATTCTAAGTGTAGGATGTGGAAAAGTGGAACCCTCACACATTGCTGGTGAGAATGCAAAATAATACAGCCACTTTAGAAAACAGCTTGACAGTTTCTTAAAAATTAAACCTAAACCGACCATATAATCCAGCAATTCCACTCCTAGGAATTTACTCAAAAGCACTAAAAATATATGTCTATAGTAAGGCATGTATATGAATGTTCACAGCAACATTATTCAAGACAGCTAAAAAGTGGAAACAACCCAAGTGCCCGTCAACTGACCAATGGATAAACAAAATATGTTACACCCATACAATGGCATACTATGAAGCAATAAAAAGAAACAAACTGCTGATAATAGTTTGTTTCTTTTTATTGCTGCTTCTTTTACTTAGCATAATGTTTGGGGCAAGCCTCAAAAATATTATGCTAAGCAAAAGAAGCTTGATGCAAAAGTCTGCATATTTATATATTCTATTTATAGAACATGTCCAGAATATGCAAATTTATGGACAGAAAGCAGATCAGTGGTGGCCTAAGGCTTGGGGTGAGAATGGGGAGTAGCTACAAATGGGAACTTCTGGGGATGACAGAAAAGCCTCAAAATGGATTGTGATAATGGTTACACAACTCTACATTTACTAAAAATCATCAAATTGTATTCTTACAATGTGTGAATTTTAGGTATGTAAATTTTACCTCAAAAAATCAGTTAAAAAATGCAAGTTCCAGGGCCATACTTCCAGGGGTTCTCATGCAGTCAATGTGGGGTGGTGCCCAAGAAATTTGCTTTTTTTTTTTTTTTTTTTTGAGGCAGAGTCTCGCTCTGTCGCCCAGGCTGGGGTGCAGTGGCGCTATCTCACCTCACTGCAAGCTCCGCCTCCCGGGTTCACGCCATTCTCCTGCCTCAGCCTCCCGAGTAGCTGGGACTACAGGCGCCCGCCACCATGCCCGGCTAATTTTTTTTTTTTTTTTTTGTATTTTTAGTAGAGACGCGGTTTCACCGTGTTAGTCAGGATGGTCTCGATCTCCTGACCTCTTGATCCGCCTGCCTTGGCCTCCCAAAGTGCTGGGATTACAGGCGTGAGCCATCGCGCCCAGCCAAAATTTGCATTTTTAACAAGCACCCCCTGGGGGTCCTGATGCATGTGGTTCCTTAGACTACACTTAGGGTACCACTGGTCCAAAGCTTGAAGGGGTTGGAGCAAGAGGAAGGTAGACAGGAGGGGTAGTGACCTGCTCCCCACCCCACACTGGGGGCACAACATGTGCAAATGCCCTCCCTAGAGTCTCTTCATCTCCCCTGCTGGGACCTGCTGATTAAGTTTCCTTCTCATCAACTGCTAGAGGGTTTCTTTCTTTCTTTTTTTTAAGATGGAGTTTCGCTCTTGTTGCCCAGGCTGGAGTGCAATGGCACAATCTTGGCTCACTGCAACCTCCACCTCCCGAATTCAAGCGATTTTCCTGTCTCAGCCTCCAGAGTAGCTGGGACTACAGGCATGCGCCACCATGCCTGGCTAATTGTTTTGTATTTTTAGTAGAGATGGGATTTCACCATGTTGGTCAGGCTGGTCTCAAACTCCTGACCTCAGGTAATCCACCTGCCTCGGCCTTCCAAAGTGCTGGGATTACAGGCATAAGCCACTGCGCCCGGCCCAGGGTTTCTTTTACATATAATTTCTATCCTTCACTCCCCTGCTCCAAGATTTTCCATAGCTCCCACCGTTTTCAGGTAAAGTCCAAACTCTATCTGCACATTTTTTAAGTTGCTTTCTGGGGCAGAGAGTAGCCTGGGAGGCAAGTGAGAAAGGGTTGTGGAAGTGCAAGTTCAGTAAATTTTTGATATTTTGTTTATCATGGATTTTTGCACTATTTTCATTTAAAAAGGCCAAGCGTGGTGGCTCACGCCTGTAATCCCTGCACTTTGTGAGGCTGAAGCGGGCAGGTCACTTGAGGTCAGGAGTTCGAGACCAGCCTGGCCAACATGGTGAAACCCGGCCCCTACTAAAAATACAAAAATCAGCTGGGCGTGGTGACAGGTACCTGTAATCCCAGCTACTTGGAAGGCTGAGGTACGAGAATCTGGGAGGCAGAGGTTGCAGTGAGCTGAGATCGTGGTGCTGCACCCCAACCTGGGCAAGAGAGTAAAACTGTGTCTCAAAAAAAAAAAAAAAAGAAAAAAACAGATTATTATTATTATTTTTTGAGATGGAGTTTCGCTCTTGTTGTCCAGGCTGGAGTGCAATGGTGTGATCTCTCGGTTCACTGCAACCTCCGCCCCGCGGGTTCAAGTGATTCTCCTGCCTCAGCCTCCAGAGTAGCTGGGATTACAGGTGCCCGCCACTCCACCCAGCTAATTTTTGTATTTTTAGTAGAGACGGGGTTTCACCATATTGGCCAGGCTGGTCTCGAACTCCAGACCTCAGGTGATCCATCTGCCTCGGCCTCCCAAAGTGCTGGGATTACAGGGTGTGAGCCACCGCCGCCCGGCCTCTTTTTTTTTTTTTTTTTTTTTTTTGAGATAGTCTCACTCTGTTGCCCAGGCTGGAGTGCAGTGGCATGATCTCGGCTCACTGCAACCTCTGCCTCCTGGGTCAAGCAATTCTCCTGCCTCAGCCTCCCGAGTAGCTGGGATTACAGGCTAGCGCCACCACACTGGGCTAATCTTTGTATTTTTAGTAGAGATGGAGTTTCACCGTGTTGGCCAGGCTGGTCTGGAACTCTTGACCTCAAGTGATCCGGCCTCCCAAAGTGCTAGGATTACAGACGTGAGCCACCGCGCCTGGCCTATTTATCTTGATTACTGAGTTTTTTGGCACCCTCTCAAATTCTGTCCCAGAGGTCAGTATCTCACTCATCTCACCCATGTCCTGGCTGCTTAGAGATTCTCTGGGAAGTGGAGACCCTCCCCAGCTCCCTCCTCCTTCTCCAGGGCCAAAGACAGCAAGGAAGAGGGCGACTGTTTACATCAGCTCCTGTCCTAGAGATCCCGAGATCGGACAGCTGATCCGGTGGAGAGGGATTCCCCACCCCCAAGTAGGCAACTACCCACTCTCCTCCAGAGGGAACGAGGGATCCATCTCCGTTCTCATCCTTGACCACTCCCCTCCAGCTCTGATTGTATAACCTGAAACCCACACACGGTTTGTAACTTTTTTTTTTTTTTTTCGAGACGAAGTCTCGCTCTGTTGCCAGGCTGAAGTGCAGTGGCGCGATCTTGGCTCACTGCAATCTCCGCCTCCCGGGTTCAAGCGATTCCCCTGGCTCAGCCTCCCGAGTAGCTGGGACTACAGGGGCGCACCACCATGCCCGGCTAATTTGTTTGTAACCTTTTTAACCTGTCTGGCTTTTCCACAGGGAGAGGATTTGCACATGCTGTGTCCTGTGTGATGAAAGTAGCCCTTTTTACACACCCCCTCTTTCAATGCACTCAGACTTCAAAACCCATCACTCATTCATTCAACAAACACCCACTAAGCACCTCTTGAGCCCGGTTCAACTATCTCTCCTCTAGGCACTCACCCAACCTCGGGCACTCTCCGCGCCTCTTCTGAGCTCCTCCCGCGTCCCATACAGCCCCTGCTCACTACTGGAAAATATTCCTGTTAAGCTCCGTCTCCCCACCAGTCCTGCCTGCTTTCTGTGTCTCTGGGATAGGTTGCAAAACTGGAGGTGACAAACGTGGGCAGGAAATGGAGGGCTCCCTTATATGCCTAGGGTCGGCCTCAGCCCTGCCATCTCCTGCCCGATACCGCGGGTGCAACTGGCGGGGGACCCGGAAGTGTGTGGTAAGGCGCCGGGGCTTCGCCTGGCCGCCCCTCCCGGACGCTTGCCTGCAGTCAGCGAGGCTTTTCCAACCCAGGTCTGGGCCCTGCGAGCTCCAGGTGCCTCTGCCCCGCGGCGCTGGCGAAGTCGAAGCCCGAGAACGCCCACCGCCGCGATGCGAAGGCCGCAGCTGAGGCTGCAGCTGCCTCCCTTTCGCACCAAGGACCCCAACCTTCAGCGACGCAGCCGCCGCTCCCGCCCAGGCTGGGAGGCACTGTAGAGATCCGACGCTTCAGGTGGCCAAAGAGCGACTTTCTCTGATTCCAGGGCCCTGGCGGGGCAGGCTCCAGTACCGCACTCGGCGGAGGCCGAAGGTCTGTGGGGCAGGACAGGGGTTCCGCGTGCCGTCGGAAGGGCCGAGGACGAAGGAGGGCGCTAATTCACTCCCCACTGGGCTGGCGGCGACGCGGAGGGCCAAGGTGAAAACTGCTGGGGGCGCCGAGGGCGGGTGTGGGGAGGGGCGGCTCCAGGGAGCAAGGAGCCCACCTGCCTCGCCGCCGCAGCTGCCCTGGGTCGCCCGCCCACGCTTTCCCCTGGGTCACGACCTCCGGATCCAACTGTGCCCAGCTCCTGCCCCTTCTCCTTTGCTGCAGCTCCGCGGGCTGTAACTTGACGTCTAGGCTGGGACGTCCAGGGCGCAGTCTCCGCTCATGTCGCCGGCGCTCCACTCGCTCCACTCGGCCACAGACCCGCTGGGGCTGGGGTCCCGCTGGCGCTGGGGTCCCGCTGGCGCTGGGGTCCCGCGGTTGTGCACGTGAGTCCGCGCGGCCGCCGCGTCCCGCCCCGCTCCAGGGAGCCAGCGCGCCGCACCTGGGATGTTAGGGCTCTCGTTGTGTTCTTTGGACTGCTTTGGGGGATTTCAGCGCACCCCTAGGATCTATGAGTCTTGGAAGTTGTTTGAGAGAAACTAGCTCTGGGAGGGCCTGGCATCCAGTCTCCTGTCTCGGCTTTGGACCGGGGTTCCGGGTTAAGGTGCTCAGAGCAACAGCTGATCCTTCTACCCTTGCGCAGGGCAGAGATCCCCAAACACCTTTCTAAAATGCAGGGTCTTAGTCTTTCTCAGGGAGTCAGTGAACCTAGACTCCCAGTCTCTCGAGCCCAGCATGAGTAGGGAACTGGGGACCACCACCATGCTCATATTTCTGGTGGCCAGGAAGTCCAGGCAGGCTTTTGCCCCCTGCAGACGGATCTCTTTCTTCAGGGGTCAAGAAAGGCTCTGTCCAGTAAGCCAACCAAGCCCCACCAGCAGAGCTGCGCTGCAACCAGGTTCCTAGTGTCTTTCCCACACCCCCAGTTCCAAGCAACACAGGACACAGCCCCAATTCCACCCCCTCCCCACCACTTCCTGCCCTGTTGCCTCATCTTCCCTGCTACACACTCCAGGCCATCCAGCTAACCCCCAGCTCCTGGTAACTCAGCCCCAGCTCCTGGAAGTCCAGCCCCAGCCCTGCTACCACCACTTCCACCTTGGCCTCCCTTGAGAACAAGTGGAGGGCAAATAGAGCCCAGGCTTGAATTCACTCGTTTGAAAAACAATTCGAGCCAAACCCTGTGGGAGCAGTGCCTGCCTGGGGCACCGCAGGCTCATGTGCACCTCTGAATTCTTTCGGGCACCTGCCCCAAATGTAAACAGGCTGCTGCCCAATGCCTGGGCCCCTCTGAGTCTCTGCTCCTCTCTGGCTGTCTCTCTCTTTTTGTCTGTCTCTCACCTTCCCCTGTCATGGCCAGTACTTGGTCCTCAGGCCAGAAAAGGTGGGTACCGTGTCCCAGGATTTTACTAATGCCAGGAGTCACACAAATACTCCTACATATACACAGAGAGGACCCGTGCATGCTTGGAAATCCTCAGATACCAAAGAACAAAGTGCAGGACACAACAGGGATACTGTACACATTGAGACCCGCAAATGCAGAGAAATGCACACCAACATACAGAGACACACCTCACAAACACATTCACAGAAACAGACACACTCACACTCCAAGAAATACTAAGACACCCATGAAGGGAACATTTCAGACCCGCACAGGACCCTGAACTCACATAGACACAGACACCCAGGAGCAGGTGGGCCCTGACTCAGGTGCATACAGCCTAACACACAGTATTCACACACAAGATCCCCTAAGTCTAAATGCCGCAAGAGACTCCCACAGAAAGAAAATTCCCCCAGAAGCCTCCAAAGCCCTGCCTGGAAGGAAGGGGAAGAAAGTGCCCGCCAGGCTCCGAAATGCTAAGGCACTGTAAAATGAAAATCATTTCCCAAACTCCGTGGGAACAGCACTTCCATTCCCACCTCTTAGGGAAACAGGGAAGTGGTTTAACTCGTTCTGCAAATCAACTCCAGATCCACAAGAGTGCCCTCCCCCTCCTCGGAGAGAGGCCAGGCTCCCAGTGCTGCAGCCCAGTGAACGCTGACCCGCTTAGGCCCACCGCAGGCCGCAGGATGCTGGGCAAACTCACCAAGCCCGCACCTCTCTCTGCCTAATCTCTGGCTCGGCCAGGAAGAGTGCCTGGTGGACACCCAACCTGGCGACACACAGGAGGCATGTCCGGTGAAGAAAATGGATCTGTGCACCAAGGGCCTGCACCATCTCGCCCGGCTCTGCCCTGACAGATGCACACCATTCCTTACCTTTCTTTATCACGGACTGGTCTAGGAGGCTCATTCCCGGCTCGTCCATCGCCTGCAAATAGCAGAGGGAGGCAGTGAGGGCGCATAAAGCCCTAGCCGCCCATGGCTTCCCAAGCCCCTGCCACCCACGGTCTCTGTCTGCTCCGCCCAACGCGCACCACCTTCTCTTGGGGCGGCGACGGGCAGGCCCAGGAATCGCTATGTCCAGGCACCGAGCTGGAGCCCTGGGCATCTCACCGTGCAGTGCAAAAAGGGAATTTTGAACCTTAGACTGGTAACTACTATGCTTCTCTTCGTCCCAGGTTCAGGCTGCCCCATGGATGCCACACGTGGCTCAACGGCCCAGCGGGGAGAAAAGAAGTGATTCAGTCCCTGCCGAGGATTGCTGCCACCCAGGCACTGTTGGCGGACTCAGTGCCAGGCAGCCTTGATGGCCAGGCAACGTCTAACCCAGGAGGTGGGACACATCCTCGGAGTCACCAGTGAGAAGTGGCGAGCTGGGAGAAAAGTCGGGTTCCTGCATTTGTCACCTTCTGCCTCCAGCCATGGTAGTAAACCACCGCGGCCAGTCCCGACCCATCCCGGACCCCTCGGGTCTCACCTGCAGGTCCTCCAGACCGGGGGCCGCCGCCAGCCCCGGAAGGCCGAGCGGTGCGTCTGCCAGGCCGTGCGCGCCGTCGGCCAGGCCGTGCAGGAGCCGGGGCACGGCGGTGGCGTAGTCACGGCGCGGGTCAAGGCCCAGGACGCGGGCGGGCGGTGCCAGCAGGCCAGGAGGCTCCTCGTGGGCGCGGGCGGCTGCGCGGGGCGCGGCCCAGGCGGCCTGAGGAGGCTGCGGCTGCGCCAGGGGCGCCAGGCCGCCATACGGGTCCCCTGCCAAGTGGGGAAAGGCTGCGGCGGCGTCGGGCGCCTGACCGTAGGGCAGCGGTGGCTGCGGGTAGGGCGGCGGGAAGTAGGGCGGCTGGAAGTCGGCGGCAGCTGCGGCGGCCGGCGTGTGGCAGAGCTGGGGCGCCGGCCCGTAGGCAGCCTGGGGCAGAGAGGACAGGCGGGCCCCGCCGGCAGCTGCGCCCAGCCCGTCGGGGCGCTCCTGGGGAAGGAGAGGAGTGCCTTAGGTGACCCACTGGCAGCTGAAAGGACCCCAGCCCGAAAGGATCCTCCTCAGCTCGGGAGGGTTCAGCTGCCGTCCCCCCCGTTTCTTGCGGCCCGAGGTTTATTTCCGAGCCACCCGCAGGCGCAGGAGCCTCAGGCTGGGGACAGCGGTCACTTGCGCATCGTGTTCTCAGCTGGCGGAGTCCCTGCGGCCCCCTCCCTCCGAGATTTCGTTGGCGCGGGGCAGGAGGGTTGGAAAGCCCAGCACTCAGGCGCCCCGATCCTCCGGCCGAATATGTCCCGGGCCCGAGACTACTCACCATGGCGGAGTAGGTGTGCACCAGCATGGGGCGGTGAGTGCGGGGAGCGAGGCGTGGCGGCGGCGGAGCCCTAGCCCGACGGCGAGCGCTGCGGGCAGAGGCGCCGGGAGCCGGCACAGCCCGCGGGGGTCACGGTGCGGTAGCTGGGTGAGACCCAGCCGGGATCCTAGTAGGCGTGGGGTCCTCAGCGGTGGCCGTTCCCGGGCGGGTCCATGGAGGCAGGACGGATGGGCACTGATCGCACTTGGAAAAGTCAGTCAACGGGTGCCCAGCGCCCGCCCTTCCTCCTCTGAGCGTAGCCTGCTCCATGCACTCCAGTTATAGTGGCGGGGGCGCGCCGGGCCTCTGGGGGCGCGCATTAAAGAGACAAGCTATGGCAGTTCTCTCCCTTTTCCCCAGCGGCCGCCACAGGGGAGGCAGTGGCTTTGGCGGGATCGGGCAGGGTGGGTAGGGGGCGTGAATTCAGCGCACATTGATCTGAGCCGCCTTCTGGGCTCGCAGCTCGCAGCTGCGGTGAAACAGAAATGTTCGAGGCTGGGACGCAAGGGCCCTACATTTGCTCGACTCTATCACATCCTTGCCTTTAAGCAAAGCACTATTCTTCGCTGGCCTCAGCTTCCTCAGTCAAATAGGTATCAATCCTTTCTCTAAGCACCTCAAGAGACTTTGGACGAGGTGGGCAATCGGGAACGTGGAAGAAGTTTGTGAGCTGAAGACTCAAGCCTATCTGCTCATGTGCACACAAGTGTCAGTGCGTGTGTGTAGGGGGTCTACCACCACAGTCTCTCCTGAATGGTTCTGGATCAAAATCCCTCGAAGGTGCCCACTTCGCTCAGGCTTCCTGGGCTGAAAACTTCCAACGCCAAGCCAGGCTCTGAGGGAGTTGGAGACACAAGCTGGCCAGACAGAGAGAGACTTGCCTGGGATGGGTTTGGGTATGAGCTCCACCTGACGAGGGGCCAAGATATTTCTGAAGCCACAGGGGTCTGGGCTGATTGAGTGTGGGCATGAGATACCCAGAGACTGTTGAGTGACGGTGTGTAACTGACTAGCATGGATGCCATGTGATTGTTACACTAACATGCGCAGGCTACATGTTCCTGTGTTACCATGGCAGGCACTCCCTGGCTGTCAAGCAAGTTCCAGTCTCTATAGTCACTCTCTCTTTCTCCCCAAACCCAACCCTCCCCTCCTGAGAAGCAGAGACAGGGATTAAAGATGGATAAATGAGAGGAATGCTAAGGAGAACGGGAATTAAGAAAGCAGAAGAAAGATGTTTTTAAAAGCAAGATGTGCAGACCAGGGCAAAGTAGAAATAATCACAGCAGACTTATTACAGAATGTGCCAGCCTCTGTGCAAAGTGCTTCCCAAATATTGGGTTATTTAACCCTCACAGCAGCTCTATGAAAGAGATACCCATATCATCCCCATTTTCAGGGGAAGGGTGAGGCATGGAGAGGTTAAATGGCTTGCCCAAGGTCAAGCAGCTAAGTGGCAGAGTTGGGGTGATCTGCCCCTGGCCTCTCTCTGTTCAGAATCACTATTCTCTACTGCCTCAGACTCAGGGGCTTGGATTTAGTCCTGACTCTGGCTGACTGTGTGATCCTAGCTACATCCCCTTTCCGCTGTGATCTCGTTTCTGCAACTTCGACAACACCAATAAAAAAGTAGGGGAAGGCAGAGAAGACTAGTTGTTTTTTTAGGTTCCTTTTTAAGTACTAAATGAGAAGATTAAGGTAAAATTATTGATATAGAAGAGAAGGTGATAGTGACACCATTAACTCATGGAATACATGGTTCCAAGTGGGTATCCCAGAAGGTACATGGCAGGTGCAGAGCTCGGGGCTGGATGATCTCAGCCTGGGGAGTGGTGGGGAAAGAAGGAGGCTAGAAGCCAAGGATTCATCATTAAGAACTTTCTGAAGTCTGGAACCACCAGCGAGGGTGGTGGATGAAGCAGAATTGGGAAGCTCTGCAACTTTCCTGCCCGAGATGGGTCAGAGATCAGGAGTGTGTTTGTGTGTGTATCTATATATGAGGAAGTCTGTGGCAACGCCCTGTTCCACCCTCCCTCAACCCCAGCCACAGGGCATCAGAAGTCAAGCTCCAGGACAGGTGTCAGTGCGTGAATAGAAATTGGTGAACTCCTTTGGGAGAAGTCTAGGAGCCGCAAAGGAGATGATGCCTGTGCCCAGCTGCAGGGATGCCCCTGCTCTCTCCAGCAGCTTGGGAAGGCCAGAATGACGGGATGTGCTGCCTGTCTGTGGCTTCCTTGGGTTTCCTCAATCTACTTCCTACACCGTTGATAGCCCCTTTTTGCCTCATTGTCCTACTCCGACCATTTCTGTCTTCTTTTCTGTTTCTCTTTTCACCTACATGCTTAATGTCAGTAATTCTTTCTGAGAGCAGAGAAGCTTCTCTTTTTCTTCCTACACTCTTCATGAGTGAGCTCATCCCCTCTCAAGTCTTTTTTTTTTTTTTGATAACAGAGTCTCACTCTGTTGCTTGGGCTGGAGTGCAGTGGCACAGTCTTGGCTCACTGCAACCTCCACCTCCTGGGTTCAAGCGATTCTCATGCCTCAGTTTCCTGAGTAGCTGGGATTACAGGGGCCCACCACCACACCCGGCTAACTTTTGTATTTTTAATAGAGACAGGGTTTCACCACGTCGGCCAGGCTGATCTCGAACTCCTGACCTCAAGTGATCACTCCCCTCAGTCTCCCGAAGTGCTGGGATTACAGGCATGAGCCACCACGCCCGGCCCAAGTCTTTAATGACTACCTGTCTGCTGTTATCTCCCAATCGTGTTATCTCTGGCCTGGATCACTAGTGAGAGATCCAGACCCATAGACACAGCTGCCAGCTGCGTATTTTCTCCAGACATCTCATTGCAGCCATCTGAAATTTTCCAAGTCCAACATTGAACTCAACATCTCCTCCATCCCCACCACCAACCCCAACCTGCTTCTCCTCCTTTGCTCTGTAGTTTCATAAATGACACCACTCTCTTTCAAGTTCAAAACTTGCTAGTCATCCCAGAAGAGCCTAGGACCTTTCCTTAACCCCCACAAGCTAATCCTTATGGAGTGTTGCCATCTCTAACCCTTAAACATCCACCCACAGAAGGTATGTGGTGGAGAATTGAGGCAGGTATCCAAGAGGGCACATGGCACCCTGTCTCAGCACCTTAAACTACCTTACTCTTACTCATAGACCAGTGGCTCTCAAAGTGTGGTCCCTTGAGCCCAGGAGTTTGAGACCAGCCTGGGCAACACAGCCAAAGAGTGGTTCCTGGACCAGCATCACCAACAATATCTGGGAGCTTGCTAGAAGTCCCAATTCTTGGATCCCACTCATGACCTTCTGAGTCAGTAACTCCGGGGGAGGAGCCCAGCAACCTGTGTTATTAATAAGTCCTTAAGGTGACTCAGAGGCACACTAAAGTTTGAGAACCACTATCTAGGCCATTGCAACAACTCTCTAACTGGTCTCCTGACTTTATTCATATCTCTTCTGATCCATTTCCAACTTCCACAAGAGTGACTGGACCATGTTACCTCCCTACTGAAAACTTTCCTGGGGCTCCCCATGACCCATCTTCGGGGGAAAAAAAAGTTCAAACATTCTAATGAGCATTCCAGACTCTGCAGTTGTGACTAACTTTCTTTTCCTCTTTCAGGAACTGCTTCGCAAGATTAAAGGAGAAACAGAAAATGTATCTAGTGCTGTGCTTGGTGCATGGCAGGTAATCGATGAATGCTTATTAAATACTGTAAATGATAAACAAATCAATGGATGATGTTATGAATCCCATTGGCCTATTAAGGGATCCTTTAGGAAGGCTCTATGTGAACATGATCCTGGGTACCTACATACAGAACCCAGGTATAATCTGAAGAGATCATCTGATAAATGAGTGATTTTGATTATGGCTACTAGGGAGAGGGATGTTCTCCATGGTCTGCTGCTGCTTTGAGGCTCCTAAAACATCATAGTCCCATGATTTCAGACTCAGGACTACTTTTCAGTGCCAAGGGACTCCTCACTCTTGAGGCATGGAGGTGGAGATTTCTGGTTGTCTGCTCCCTGGGACACATGCACACATGTGGAGGCCTGGGGTGCAGTGGGGTACACATGCAGACAGCCTTGGGAACATGGGGCACACAACTTGCACAGAGACACTCATGGGAAACACAAGTACACATGGGGCAGAGGACATATATTGACAAGCATACATAGGAACATGGGACATATATTGACATACAGGGTTGCACGCTCAAACATACATGGACTCCCATTTGGCACACTTGGCATACTGCTCTTCTCCAAGGCTCCTTCTCTTTTCAAAAAGTGAGCTTGCATTTGGATTTTATGTTAAGAAAAAACTCTGATCTGCCTCATTGATTGTTGACGCAGCCACCCCCATCCTCCCAGCCTGTGATCACCTCCTGCTCCCGGCCAGGCTGAGTGTTGGCAGGGTAGGGAAATCTGGCACAAGGAGATACCAAGGCGCCATCTCGTGGTTAGATCTCACAACTGCAGCTCAGATCTCCCTTTTCCCCACTCCGCCGAAATACCAAGAGCAAGCCAGAACTCTGACCATACCTCATTTAAGCACAGAACTCTGTCTGCCTTGTATTAGGAAGCTTTGCAGGGTTTGACTTCTCCACTGTGGGAGGGAGAGCACCCTGACAGCAGGGACCATGGGTGGCTGTCACTTTCTTTGGGACCTTTCTCTTCTTTTTTCACTTCCCCAGATGATCTCAGTTCCTCCCATGACTTTAGGGACCCTCTATACTGACAGCTCCCAAATCTGTCACTCGCCCAGACTCTCCCTGAGCTCCAGACCATAGAAAGCAACTACCCCTTGGATATTCCATGAGCAGCACAAATTCGCCATTTACCAAGCTGAGTTGTGTATGGTATGCACAAATCTGTCTCTGTCCCAGTGTTCCCAGTGACAATGAATGCCCCATTATCCACTCAGTCTCTCAGATCAGGAATCTGGGAGTCATCCTTGGTTCTACCCGCCCTTCTCTTTACCCCTCTTCACTTCCAGTTAATCACCAAGTCCTATTAACTCCTACCTATATCTTCTCCAGCCTCATTGCCACTGGCTTAGTTAAGACTTAGCACCTCCCCTCTGAGCTCTCCGGCTCAGCCATTCCTTTTGCAGTGCATCATCTTCCCAAAATGCAAACTGCTAAAAAATGTGCAGTCTAGCCAGGAATGGTGGCTCATGCCTACAATCCCAGCACTTTGGGAGGCTGAGGCAGAAGGATTACTTGAGGCCGTGAGTTTCGAGATCAGGCTGGGCAACAGAGTGAGACCCTGTTTCTAAAAAAAACAAACTGCAATTTGATCTCTCAGCATGATTCTACGTCTAAGCTTCTGAGCACAGCACAGTAGGATCTGGTCCATGCCTGCTGGTTCAACCTCATCTTCCACCACTCCACACTTCACACTCTATACACCATGGAATGAGAAACTACTCGCAGTTCTCAAGCTTGCATGCCTTCATACCTTGCTGTTCCTTTTCGTGTCTGCCTGGCACGCCCCTCCTCACCCTGGAGTCTCAGAGCACATAGTTGCTGTAAGTTTTCCTGTAATTGTTTGGCCAGTCTGAGGGGCTCTCATGGTCCAGCCACAGTGTTTGGACCTACATAGAAGCCACTGCTTACAAATTTTTTTTTTTTTTTTTTTTTTTTTGAGACAGGATCTCACCCTGTCTTCCAGGCTGGAATGCAGTGGTGTGATCATAGCTCACTATAACCTCAAACCCCTGGGCTCAAGAGATCTTCTCGTCTCAGTCTCGGGAGTAGCAGGGACTACAGGCACGAGGCACCATGCCCGGCTAATTGTTTTTCTTTTGTAGAGATGGGGTCTCACTGTGTTGCCCAGGCTGATCTTGAATTCCTGGGGTCAAGTGATCCTCCCACCTTAGACTCCCAAAGTATTGAGATTACAGGCATTAGCCACCACATCTAGCCTCTATGTCTTTTCATATTTACCCCAGAGAATCCATGCTAAGAAGATGGCTTTCAGTACATCCAGTCAATAAACAAACATTCCTGTCTATGCATAGCCAACCACAGGTGGGCACATAGGCTATGCTCAGCACATGCTTATAGGTTTGAGGACCTAGGTGAAGGAGGTTGCAGAGGGTATGGGTCTGGGGCCTGTCTGGCTCCAACCTCACAGCTTTGGCTCAGGACTGGTGAAGTACCCATAGTGGGTACTTGGCTCATCTGCTGAAGCTCGTGGGCCCTCTGGCTTCTCATTTGGCATACAGGATCAACAGCTGGTAACCTGAAAGCTACATTTGGACTGCATGTTTTGTTGGATCAGTAGTTATTTAATTAAAGATAGTTACTGACATTCAAAAGTTGGGTTTCACATACAAATTAGGACTTCCGACTTCTTTAAAAATGGGAGGATATGGCAGGGCCACTTGGCAGCAACCCAGTGACATGGGGGGCGGGGTGGAGTGCTTCATCTGTACTTGAGAGCACCAGAGCCCCCACAAGGCCTGGCCATGTCAACATGAGTTTGGCAACCTGCTGTACAAGTCAAAGATGTGGGCTGGGGAGTCGGACGGCCTGTGTGGAGTCCTGGCTCTGGCACTGACTAGCGGCAACACCTTGAGCCAATCACCTATCTGTGCCAAAGTTGCTTTGTCTGTAAAATCAGAACCCTTCAGAGGATTCTTGGAAGGGCTGAATGAGGTAAGACTCATGATGTGTTTAGCAGGGCGTGTTCAGCACCTGGTAGCTATGAACTGATGGAGCCTGGAAGGGAGAGAGCAGGTGCAGGGCAGACCACGCAGGAGGCTTCTTGTCACCAATGAACATTTATTGAGTGTCCACATGTGCACAGCTTTGAACTTGGCGATCACAGAACGCACTGGGGGAGGGAGGTGGGGAGGGAAGCAAGGGATCAAGTGTGTGTGTGTGTGTGTGTGTGTGTGTGTGTGTGTGTGTGTGTGGTGTGTGTGTGTGTGTGTGTGTGTGTGTGTGTGTGTGTGTGTGTGCATGTGTGTGTGGGGTCCCCCTGGGTTTATAAGAAAGGTAGTCCCTGCTGGAGCCGCCAGTCGCGTCTCTGCAGAGAGGAGTCATAGCAGGGGTGGGAGTTAAAGCCAGGCACCACGGTTGCAGTGGGGTGCAATCACTGGGGAAACATGCGGATTCTGGGGAAGTGTCCCTCCTGTTCCTGGCTCCAGCCAGGCCAGATGGCACCAGGGGGACAGGAATCAGATGCTCAGGTGTCCAAGCAGGGATAAGGACAGGCAAAATAAATAACCCCCCCAACCCCCATCGTCACTCTGCTGCAACACGACACAAAGGTTTAAAGATCTGGGCCCAAAGACTCCTGGGTCCCTTCAAGCAAGCTCAGGTGGAAGGAGGTTTCCCCACCCCCACACCAGGCCTGTCTGCCCCAGGTTGCCCTAGGATGGGGGCAGTTCAGACTCTGGGTCACTGAAGTTGATAGGAAGAACTGCGATATCAATGGCCTAAGCCTGCTCTCTGCCCAAGGGAGCCAAGGGCAAGAGCCAAAGGGCCAATTTAAAGGACGTGGACCTGGGGGGCCAGAGAAGGCACCACAGCCGAGGGGAGCCCACGCCCTGGCCGGCAGGGCACATGGGCTGAGGCAGTCTGCTCCTGCCAGCCCTGTCCTACCCTGCAGCCTCCCTCCTGCAGGGGAGCCAGACGTCGGGCACAATGACACCTAGTGCCCCCCTCCCTGGGGGCTGCTCCAACCGTCCCCGGCCTGGCGGGGACAACCACGTTGATTTCCAAGCCGATCCCTGCCCCCATGGGGGCCTGAGGGGCGGAACGCAGTTCCTTACACTTGAGGGGTGGGCACCATGCCCTTGCCCTCAGAAAAGCCAGAAAGCTGGGGTGTTTTGGGGGGGAAGGCTGGGGAGGCGGGGGCCAGTTTGGGGGCTTCAGGGAAGATGCCTCCTCCCTCCTTCCCTCTCTGCCCGCCCCTGGGTCTGTCCCCAGTGGACACCCCTCAGGGCTCTGACAGGCACTGCTCCAAGGCAGCCATGCGGTAGTGGCTGGCCGTCTCCTCGCCTGCCTGCAGCCTCATGGCCTCCCGGCACAGCCGGTTGGCCCGCGCCAACTCCACCAGGACACCCTGATAGGCAGCCACCATCTCGGGCTTGACAGAGTTGGGGCTGACACTGCCTAGCAGCTGGAGCAGCTCCTGTGGCCAGCGGGAGCGCAGGGCAGCGGGGGCCAGCCAGGGCAGCAGCGGCACACAGCCAGTGAAGGCCTGCATGCCCAGGAACCAGAGCTCCTGCAGGTCGGCCCAGATGCCCTCATACTCAGGGGACAGGGCTAGCACTGCCTGGTCTGAGCCCGGGGTGGCCCGCGCCACGTGGGACTGCGATAGGAAGAGGATGGCAGCTGCGAAGAACCCTCGGGACGCTGGTGTTCCCTGAAGAGCTGCAAGGTAACGGAAGGAGTGGGGGCATGAATCGGACAGGCCAGCTGCTGTGCCAGACCCTTCCCTAGCCCTCTGTGTAGACACATGCAGGAGCCAGGGCACAGCCTGGAATCAGACTGCCTGCATTCAAACCCTGCCTTACATGCTCACTGTGTGACCTTGGATAATTAACTTTTCTGGGTCTGTTTCTTTACTTGTAAAATGGGCCAGTAGTGCTCATCTCAGAAATTTGTTGTGAGAATTAAATGTGATCATCTTGGTACACTCAACCACCAAGACCTCTACTGGCACAGGAGGTGGGGGTGAGTCACAGGGTCAGATGGGAGAGAGAACCCCTCAGGGTTCTGGACACAGAGCTCAGACACAGGTTAAGGGAGTTGCACCATTTGACCCTTGGGCCAGAAGAGGGCGCCAGAGAGGAACATGAGCAAGTGACCCTGCTTTGCTTACGGGCTGTTCAGGGGGTGACCCTCACACTGCAGGTGCTCTCCAGGAAGCTGTCAACCTAACCTGGTGGTATTTGAGGGTGAGCCAGAACTGGGACCATGAAATTGGGGGCTGTAGAGATGCAGCCTGGGACTGAGAGTGCAGAGTGGGCTCCTGGTGTACAGGGATGTGCACCCCTTCCCATGACTGGGTACCCTGCTGGGAACCCCTCAAAAGGAACACAGAGGCAGTGGAGGGTACGGGCACGTTACGCCCTGTTCCCAGGCATCTGCTCAGCTCCTCCAACCTGACAGATGGGGCACAGGGAACAGGCAGGGACAGAGGGACCCAAGCAGACACCCACGGCCAAAGTGGGAGACACAGAGGGCTGCCAGGGGCTGGAGGGGACGTCCCTCCCCCTGCAAACAGCCAGAGTGAGGCAGAGCGAGGGAGAAGGTGTGCATAGAGGGACACCAAGTGCTGAAGCCTGTCACTGACGGGGGTGAGGTACCGAGCAGAGCAGAGAAAAACATCAATGGAAGGAAGTCAGGTTTCTGACTCAAGGCCTGGGTGGGGGCGGCTCCACCTTGAAAACACTGGATTCAGATTCCTCTGGCTGCCAGGGATTCCAGGTGCCTATGCCTGTGCCTGTGAGCAGGTCTGTACTTAACACCCACCAGACTTTGCCTTAAAAGTCTTCAGAAGAAAGAGAATGTTAGCATTTTGGGAAGAACGGTGGGGGTGGGGGATGGAGATACACTGCAAAGATTTCCTCTTGCTTAGAAAATGCTGCAAAACCATCTTCTGAAAATGGTGACTTTTGCCCCAAACACAGGAGGTCCACCCAGGTCTTCTGCCCTCACCCATTAGGACTGGATCCCCAGTTCTTACCTGGAGAGGTGCTAAGGAGCCGGGCCATGAGGAGCCCCAGGGTGGCCACATTAGCAGCCAAAAGCAGCCTTCCCTGTTGCTGCACTAGTGCTGGTAGCGAAGTCATGAGGGTGTTCATAAGAGATGTGAAGCAGGCGTCACGCCTGGAAAAGAAAGGGGGGAAGGATGGAGGTAGGTAGGGGTCTAGTACAGCCAAATCAAGCCCTTGGCAAGAAATTAGGCACTAGGGTGAATAATTAACTTTGGGCCCCAAACATAGCATCTGGAGGGCAGAGATTGGAGCAAGCAGACATGCTGAGATAGTACCTGGGGGTTCCAGACATGCCGAATCCTTCTGTGCGGCTGGCTATGTCTACTCTGAGACCCCCATGCTACCACTAACAAATCCATGGGCATGGGGGGGCGAAGTAGGAGACTGAGAATTGAGGCAATTGGGCAGCCTCCTTTGCCTCCTCCGGCCTCCTCCCCCACCTCTCCCGAGCCCCTCACTTGATCAGCCCCGGTGCGGTGACCACGAGGTTGAGGAAGATGTGGCAGCAGGTCTGCAGGCCAATCTCCACGCTGTCGGGCAGCACCGAGGTGTCGTGGCCGGGGGATGTGAGTTCCCACTGCTGCAGGAAATACTTGCACAGAAGCGAGGGGGCCCCTTCCTTGATCAGGATCTCCCGGGGCCCATCTTCAACCGTCAGGTGGCACCAGCCAGGCAGGAGGAGCCTGGGGATGTGGAAGGGACAGACGTGTGTGGGATTGGGAGAGATGAAGGCACATAGATTCCCTTTTCAGGGCACCTTGCCTAAGAGAAATGGAAGTAGGAGAGAAGGACACATCCTCGCAGGTACCACAGAAAAAGTACAAGCTTCAGAGTCGTACAACCTAGGACCAAACGGGCTCTGCCACAAAGTGTGACTGTGGGCAAGTGACTTTAATCTCTATGAGCCTCAGTTTCCTAATCTTTCATATGTGAATGAGACTTCTGTTAGATTTACCACGTGGACCAAATGAGATCGTTTTGGTAAAGGGTATGGCAAAATACCTGGCTCGTAGTAGGTGCTCAATAAGTATAAGTTCTCTTTTAACTGAGAAATCTGGGGTTGGCAAGTGACACCTGGCAGCCGAGGAGTCCTGTGGGAATAAGCCCCCCAAAACAGAAATAACCCTAAGGGAAATCTCATGGCCCAATCAGGAAGCCTGGCACAGCTCAGTTGGTGGGGAGGGGTGTCCTTGTGTTAACGCTTTTCGGTAGAATCATCTAGCTGGACAGACTGTAACTACAGACTCACCGGAGAGCGTCTCCTGGCCAGGTGGGCCCTGGGGTGGTTGGGGAGATGGCCAGGTTGGCCACCTGCTGGGAAAGGTCATTGGCCTCCTCGGCCTCCTCGTAGAGGGTCTTGGCATAGCGGACGAGGAAGGGCAGCAGCTGGCACACCTCCTTACGCAAGGATGAGGTCTCCTCGGCCAGCCAGGCACCCAGGATCCGCACCGAGGCAAACACAAAGGGCTCCTTCTGCTTCTCTGACCCCACCTGTTGCCACAGGACCCCCTTGAGATGGAGCAGGACCAGGGACCCTCCCTGCCTTGCCAGAGGCCAGCCAGCTAGAAATAATACAACTAGAAGGAAATTCTGGCCTGTGAGCCTTTCCAAGGCAGGCCCCAACCTTTATTCTGACCCACGAACCCAGCACCCAGCATGTGGTAGGGACGCACACAAGGGACTGGCACAGAGTGAGCCAGGCCCTCCACGCACGTCTGCTGAGTGAACTGGGCCTGAATGAATTGAGTGACCTGCCCCCGTACTCGCTGAGGCTCCGGTCACATCTCCCTAACTCCCCACCTCTGGAGTGTCTCAAGGCTAGAAGGAAATTCACAGGTCAAAAGCTAAGTGAAACACCCTTTACAGCAGCTCTGACCTGGGGCAGGAGGGCAGGTTCCTGGCTACTGTGTAACTGCTCCCAATGGTGGGAGTGAGGGGATGCTCTCTTTTGGGCTAAGTCAGAAAAAAGACATGAGCTTAGCGTGGTCCATGGAATATATGGCTGGTGAGCTCGGTGGCTGAAGCAGGCCATTAAAGAGACCAGAGTCATGACTGAATCCCTGTGGGACAGGACAGCTGGCCTCTGAGGCGGGGAGGCAGGAGGGGATGTAGGGGAGGCAGGCGAACTGATCTAGCCAGACCTCTACAGAGGCCAGGAACCAGGCAGCCCTGCTTCTCTCCCCTGCACCACTAGAAGTTCGGGTGTGTGCGTGTATAAAACAATGCTATGGAGTGAGCAGAACAGACTGCTTCAATCTTGTGTGCATGTGTTGGGGAGAGGTGTGTGGCGTGTAGTGTGTGTGTATTGGGGGGAGCGTTTGAGTGGGAGGTTACTGTGTTGTGTGTGTGCGTGTGTGTGTGTACTGTGATGTGAGTGCACATATGGTGTGTGGTATGGTGCTTGTGTGGAGGGAGGGAGAGAGAGGGAGGTTGGGCCGCACGCTACTCCTTGGAGTGCTGGCTACAGTATCAGCTTGTGTGGACATGCAGCTTCGCTGTCTCCCCATTATTCTCCTTCCCCTTGCCTCCCAGCTCCAGCACTGGCTCCCCCCATACTGGGCCCCCTCTGTGGGTCACTGCACCCTCACCTGCAGCAGATAGTGGATAACAGCCCCTATGGCCTCCTTCATGACGCTCACGAGCTGCACCTTCTGTGGCTCCTTAAGCAGTGACTGCTCACAGCGAGTGCATTCCTGGATCCCCAACTCCATGAGGGCATAGCAGGCGGTCACCACATCCTCTTTCACCTCCGTGCCCGTCTCCTCCAGTGCCAGCCGCACTTCCACGCACGCCAGATTCACCAGCAGGGCCAGGAACTTGCTCCCGGAGCTGCCCGCCGGGATCCAGTCAGAGCCGCAGGCGTGTGCCAGGCGGGCTGCCAGCTTCAGTGCAGGGTTGCGCTGCCAGGAGCTCAGCTTGCTTCCCAGGATGCGTGCCAGCCCGGCCTGCAGATCCCGGTAGCATTCAGGGGGCACGGTTGTCGGGGGCAAAAAGAGGGGCAGCAGCTGGCAGAGCTCAAACTTGCTGGCATCCTCAGCTTTCTGGAAATCCTCACTGAGGCCCCGCAACACGGCCAGCAGGTCGGGCTCTGCCTCCTTCCAGCACTGTGTCTCGGCAGCCGCCAGCAGCCCCACCAGGAGTGCCAGGGCCTGGTCAAAGCCATAGCCGTGCCCCAGGTATGCCTGGCATAGGGCAGACACAGTGCCGCCAGCAATGAGGTGCCGAGGCCCTCTGGGTGTGCCTGCTACAGCTGTCAGGCACTGGTAGGTGTCATCAATCATGGAGCGGCGGGCAGCATCGTCCGGGTCCCCCCGGGCTGTGAGGAAGGTGCTAAGAATGGGAATCTTGTTCAGGACTTGGGGATGGGCGGCCAGTTCGGGGTCACTGCAGAAGCAGGCCAGCAGGGCCACGCCCAAAGCCCGCAGAACATGGTCAGGGCAGCCATCAGGCGCCTCCTTGGTGGTCAGGAGACGATTGGGGAAGGTGAAGCCGACAGCATCGAAGATCCGCCGCCGAGTTTTGGCATCTATGTCACCTGCTTTGACTGCCTTGGTCACCTATAGGGGGTATGTGCTATCATCAGGATGAAAGGAAGAAGTGGCAAAGACTGTCCCTCTCCTGCATCCCGGGGCACTGAGGACTAGCAAGATGAGGTTATGCAACAGGACTCGTCTGGGGTCATTTCATCCAGCTCCTTTTTTCTCCTTAGAGGCAGATAAATGTGACCTCTGGGATCCCTCTCATCTGTGACTGTCCCATGGAAGTGAGGTCTAGTCTTCCTCAACCATTCATTTGAGCATTTCAACACCTGGCCAGTTGAGAAGTTCTTCCTGATGTCTAAATGCCCACAACCTGGGATGCAAGGGGCTTAGAACTCAGTGTTTAAGATCTCCCAAGGATTTAAAGTCCTTCCTTAATTGCTCCCTCCAGAGAAGTCCCTGATCCATTTCTGCCACCTTCTCAGGGGAAATGGCTCCTGTGTCTCGCCGCTCCGCCTGTCAAAACATTTCACCTAAACACCTCCTCTGCTGCAGTGTGAGCCCTTGACTCCAGAGCCTTCTCCTTGTTGCCATGGCAAACAAGCAGCAGCTGTACTCCCTCCTCCCTTCACCCCCCACACACAACCCCCCCTTCCTAGCACTGCAGCTTCTGCTCTGCTGTCCCCAGCTTGGGTTCCTCCAAAAAGGCTAAGCCCCAAACTGGCTCCCATTCCTTAACCTACCTACTGCCATCCTGGCCTTCCCCTAGGACCCTCCCCAGCCACTTCTAGCCCTGCTACTCTCTCCAGGCCCAAAACAACCATCCCCGGCCCTCAAGTACTCTGCACTAGTTACTACCTGCTGCTGTTACCCTATGAGTCAGCTCCCATCTGCTCTGGGACGCCCCAGAAAACAGACCCAGGCAGCCCCTAGTGCCACAGCCTTATTCAGTCCCATTCTCCCCCTTGCCCCCATTCTCAGGGGGAGCAAAAAAGAGCACAAAGGTAGGGGTCTTGGGCCTTCTTTGGTGCCTCCAGGGTTGCTAGCACTGCGTACATATCCTTGGGGACTCACTGACCCCATTCCTTGGGGGCCCAACCACCCAGCCCTTCCCACCTCCCAATTTTCAGCCAGTTCCTTACTAGCAGCAGGGCTGCAAACTGCTCGCTGTCATTCTTGGCCTCACGGAGGGCTCCCAGGTAGCGCTCCAGGGTGGGGTTTCGGCCTTCTGCCTGGTTCAGAGCTGGCTCGCAATCCGAGGCCATGATGCTCGCCTTGCCCAACTGTGAACACAAGAGGGACTGAGCATCCCTCTGCAGAGGAGGGACGGGGGTGGGGTGGGGGTGAGAGTGGAGGATGGAGGGAGGGAGGGATTAGCACAGAGGGAGGGGAGGAGAGGATCTGGAGGGGTGGGCTCCTCAGGACTGACCTCCCCCGGGGAAGCCCCTTTAAGGGGCTGGATCTGCAAATCCTTAGGGATAAAGAGGGGACCCTGGTCCAAGGTCACCTCCAGAAAGCGGGAAAGAAGGACCATGCATGCTGCTGCTCAGCTGGACAGCTCTCCTCACCAGTCTCCTGGGGGTGGGCGGGGGCTGGCCCCACTGCTCAGCTGTACCCCTGGCACCAGAGGCTGGGTTTTATCTCCCTCCACAGGGACACAGAGGGAGTGAGTGGTGAGGACAGACAGGGAGGAATGGAGACATACATGGGTGAAGTTCGATTATCCGGACTCAGGCTGACATGGGAGAAAAGGACACCCTAGGCTTCCTTTCCCCTCCCTTCTTCAGAGGCAGAGATACGCTTCAGAAGTGAGAATACAAGATGCTCCACAGGGAAGGCTTGGAGGCCCCTTTGGGGACCCCACCCCTCCAGCCAGGGCTCTCAGTCGCCCCCGCAGGCTCCTTGCCTCCTCTCCTTTCCCTCCCTCGGGTAGAGGCTGCAGCAGCAGCAGCAGCAGCAGCAGCAGCAGCGGCAGCAGCAGAATTAACCCCTTGCGCTCCCTCTTCTCGCCCTCCCCGTCCCGCTACCAGCCTGTGGATGCCGGCAGGGGCTGGAGAAGCAAGAGGGGGTCCTGGATAGTTCCCAGGACAACGGAGAATCCAAAAGCCGGATAATCGAAGCGGGGCTGCTGAGATGGGGAGATGAGAAGGGGAGGAGGGTTCCTGGCGGTCACCACCTGTCCCGCCGCAGCCAGGTCACAACACGACATTGATGAAGTCACGACAGGGCGGCGATGAGATCACACTTCACGATGGCGCGGTGATGTCACGGAGAGATCACGTCAAAATCACGACATGGGAGACAGCCCCCAAAGATGACAGGGCAAATTAAAAAAAAAAAGATATATATTGAAAAGGGCTGTGACAAAATGGAGTCTCGACAGGGCACGATGGTGTCGCGATATGGCGCGATGGAGTCGCGATAGGGTCCCCGGGGTGTGTCGGCATCGATCAGCGCCGGCTCGGAGAGGCCCCGGCTGGGATGCAGGGGAGGGCCCGAAGGGGGCTGAGCTCACCAGGCTGCGGCCCCGAGCGGCGAAGTCTTCTCCCAGCGCGATGCTCCGGGAGCCTCGGGCCGCTGCTCACGCCGCGTTGCCCACTCCTGGCTCCAGGCTGCTGCAGCTCCACCCCCACCCCCGCACCGTTCTTGACCAATCCGCGGCTGCTTCACTCCGGGCTCTGGCCAATGGCAAGTCAGGGCGCTAAGCAGTAGGGGGTGCCGCCGTTGCCGCCATCTTGCTTGTGGGTATTGCCCGAGTCTGGGGCCTGGGGCTCGCGCGAAGGAGGCAAGGTGCAGACTGCCTCTGGAGAGCGGGCGGCGAGAGGCTGGGGGCCCAGATTCCTTCGCTTGTGCGTAGTTTTACTCGCCCAGCACTGCCCCTCCTCCCCCCTTGGGCTCGCGGCCGGCATTGCGCTTCCCGGGGGAGGGGCGGGAGGGCTTGGTTAGCATGGAGAGTGTGTTTCCGGGTTGGTCCCGGGGAGGTGGGAGGAGGCGGCGTTTCCGGCCGCCGTCGCTGTCCAGGGAGGCTGAGGCGAGAGGTAGCTGTCCGGGTGGGGAGCCCGCACTACCTTCTTCCTCTTCCTCCTCCTCCGGGTGAGGGAAGCGAAGGTTGGGGGTCCCCGAGCCCATGGACCAGGAGGAGGCGGAGGCCGCCGAAAGCCGGGGCCCCGCTATGTGGCCCTGAGCCCCGGTAGGTGGCCGGCGGCGGCTGGCTGCCAGGCCGAGGACCATGGGCTCAGGGGAGGGGCAAGCGGGACGGGCGATGCCAGCGGGTGCGCTGGCCGGATGTTGGGTCCGGAGGTGGCGCCCCTGGCTCGGCCAGGGCAGCCAGCTCTTCTGTCCTTGCAGGTGCGCAGCTTGGGTCCCAGGCTGAACCCCGCTTCTGTCGGGCCTGGGCCTAGGCATGCAGCTCCCTCCATCCCCTGACAGCCAGGCAGACAGCCAGGGTTCGGGGCGCTGCCGTCCTTCTTCCACCTTCGACCTCTGCAGCCTAGCCTTTAGTTGCTGTCTCTGATGTTTGGTCTCCCCACCAAGATAGAAAGTTGATGCAGAATGAAGAGGGGACGGGGTTGAGCACGATGTGTCCATTATAATGTGAAACCTGCCTCATCCAGGATTTTGAAAATTATGCCCCACAGAGGGTCCTGTAGTGGCTGCAGTGAGCACAAAGGTGAAATGAAGGAAGTCAAAATGGATAACCTCTGGCGGGATTCCAGGAACTCTTTGGCTTCTGGTCTCATCGTGGTTGTGTCCAGCTGACAGTAGTTGCAGTTAGTGAAGAGCATTAGCTGACTCTCCTTGTGCTCTCTCCTGTGATTAACAGACTGAAAACTAGGAACAAATTGGAAAGACGACCTCCCAGAACAATCTGTTCATTTTTCCAGCTATTTGGAAAACAGTGTCTGCAAATATAAGCAAAGCTATTCATGGCAGTCTGTTCTGTAACTTTCCCAAATATCTGAGACTTTTTAAAAAAGAGCTTTATTCTCGATTACTCATACCAGCTGAATAGGCTGTTTCAGACGTGCGCCATCGTTCAAACATATCTTATCGCTGTGTACATAAATGGAGTTCCACGTATGTAGTTGACAGACTGAACTATGATACATCCCCCATCAACCTGAAGTACTAAGTAAACGTTACCCCCTGCTCTGTCTGAACAGCTGCTGCAACAGAGTGCTTTTATTTTGGGTGTACTTGTAACGCCCTAAATGCCAGAACTATTGTGAGCTTTTCTAGATTTTCATTTGTCAAGTATTGTGGGGGTGTGTGTTCTCTCCCTGGGTTGTTACCCTTTGATTCAATAACAAACTATTTGGATCTTGGTTATGTGTTGTTGTTCTTGCGTTTGGTCAGCAAGCCTTTAACTGGACCCTAGCAGTGATTTGTGCCCTTAGGCAATTATAGGTTTCAGAGGAATGACTGGTTAGGAGTTCAAATGAAATTAACTCTGCCTTTCTCTTACACAGGATTTGTTAGACATGGCACTTCTAATCAGCTTGTTAGTCCAATGGTGTTTATTACTCCATTTTTCAAAAGCTATTCATTTCTTTTCTGTTTCTCCCACCCACCTGTCAGGCTATTGATGACAGCTGTTGAGTCACCTTGAGTTTTAAATCCTTTTGTGATAGGCAGAAATGTGTTGGGTAAGATTCATACACACACATACACGCACACATGCATACTCACTCGTTCCGTCTTGGGAGGCTAGAGAAGTTGCTGGATGTACTTTCTAACTTAGGCTCCATTTCATAATCTCTTGAACATGTCTCTGGCCCACACACCTCCTTTCTGCCCCCTGCTCCCTGAAATACAACTACAAAACAACTAGAAATAGGAATGGATGGAAGTGAATGAGAACGATGCAGTCCTTCAGATGAGTGTGGTTCTGCGAAAGCCTTTTCTTGGGTGGGCTGCACCTTAGTTTTGCAGCTGTGTGTATGTCTGTGTCTGTTTCCTGGTATTAGTCAGCATTGGTATCCAGCCCAGGAAATGCTGGCCGTGGACAGAAGTTAGGGGTTGGCAGCCTGTGTCATTTGCTGGATGTAGATGACAGGTACATAGTTGGACAGAAGTTTTTGAATTGCTTCTTCAGAACTCAGTCAACCCTCATAATGTTGCCAATATTTACGTACTAATTTAGACAATATAGCAAAGTTTTATATGAGGGAAGACATTTATGGTAAATGAGTTTTTCTGCTGGAAGAGACCTAAATAATCCAGCCCCTAGATTCTGGAGTAGCCAGCATAGTGCCTGACATAAATATTTGTTGAATGCAGGGATTGGGGTGGGTAGCATTGAGGTGTAAATTGAATAGATTTTCACGATAATAGTGGTGGGCGGGGACAGTAGCAGACTGGAGAGTGCAAGCCCTGCCTAAAGACATTTGCATTCAGAAATTTAAAAAATACTGGGCCAGACATAACCCTCAGGTTACTTTACCTCTGAGGGTGCAACCTCTTCTCCTCAAAAGTAAGAAAGTGTGTTTGGTCGAAGTCACAAAGCTGTTAGTGGCAGAGCTGCAACTAAAACTCAGATCTTCTTGTCTGCGGGCTGGTGCTGTTTCCATTTTACCACATAGGTGATTTACTGTTAGATTAAAAAAAAAAAGAAATATAAAGTTTCAGTTTTCAGTGGATTCATTTGATATCCCTTGCTGTGTTGTTATTGTGATAATTACAGGCTACCTCAAAGCCCAGGTTTAAAATTTATAGGCAGGGTTGAGCCATTAAAGACAAACTTGAAATTTTTCTTTCCCCTAATCTGTCGTATTTTCTAGCATTCCACATTTCCAGGAATTAATTATTAATTACTTGGCATGTAATTTCTTCTCTTTCTGTCCTTCTAGTGTACTGGTTCTGCCTGTCTGGAGGGCCATGGAGAAGAGGCTGGGAGTCAAGCCAAATCCTGCTTCCTGGATTTTATCAGGATATTATTGGCAGACATCTGCGAAGTGGTTGAGAAGCCTGTACCTGTTTTATACTTGCTTTTGCTTCAGCGTTCTGTGGTTGTCAACAGGTACCATTTTCTTTATAGATTTAAGATTTTTTTTTGGAAAAGGGCACTTTATGTGAGTCCCTCAGTTCATTTTAAGGACTATTAGGAGGCAGAAAAGCAATCTGCTAATTAACAGAAATGGTCATCCTTTTGGTGAATACTCAGTCTGTTAGGTTTATTTATTTGTTTTGTTTTGGAACCAGAATTTAAATTGGATTCTTTTTCATAAGGGAGAATTGGCACAACCGTTTTAAGACTTGATAAAAGTCAACTGCGTATTTCCACTTAATGACTATAAAACCTTGAGCAAATTACCTATTATCTTTGAGGAAGGGTTATATCTACCTCATGGTTTGATTTGAGGGATAGTATAATTAAAGCATGTAGCACAGCACTCAGCATGGGTGCTTAGTCTTGCTATTTGCCCAGGCTGGTCTTGAACTTCCTTTCCTTTCCTAAAGGAATCTACACTTATGGGAAAAATGCGTTCCTTACTTTTTCCATAGGAAGGGGCTATGTTGATAGATTTTGTAGACTATGCTTTCCTCCTAGAGATTATTTCACCAGGGTAAAATTTCTTGCCAGGAATCAGTGCCAAGAAGGCTAAATTTCAAAGGAGAATGCCCTTTCTTTCTTTCTTTCTTTCTTTCTTTCTTTCTTTCTTTCTTTCTTTTAAGTTCTTTTGTTGATATTGTGCTTTCATAGTATGAGTGTGAGAAAACAGCAATTTGAGAAAGATTTCTGAGTATGCTGCCATCCTGGCCAGTGACCAAAAACCTTCTGCTGTAGAGACCACCGTCCGGGATAACTAATCAGCCTTTTTCCCTTATAATTACAAAGATTTCTGTTGCTTTCCTAAAGGAATTGGTGGTCATGATTTTGAGACTCTAGTAATTATTGTATTTAGCAATTTCAGGAACATCAGCTTTGGGGTTTTTGTTGTCTTGCAGTGATGGTTGATGATTGCATAATTATAGCAGTGGAAGTTGTACTTGACAGAAAGCTGATCTACATGTTTTTTTTTACCCCAGATGATGCTTTGCTGGGACAGCTATTTCAGGTCAACATTTTATATAAGATCATTAGAATTAAATAAGTAATTGATTTAGCACCATCAGAGTAGGGAAAAATCACTTCTTTAAAAAAAAGAGATGGGGTCTTGTCACCCAGGCTGGAGTGCGATGGTGTGATCATAGCTGCCTGCAGCCTCAAACTCCTAGGCTCAAGCTGTCCTCTTGCTTCAGCCTCCAGGCATGAGCTAGTATGCCCGGCTAATTTTTTTTTTTTTTCTTTTAAGACAGTGTCACTCCATCACCTAGGCTGGAGTGCAGTGGCACAATCTCAGCTCACTGCAAACTGCCTCCCGGGTTCAAGCGATTCTCCTGCCTCAGTGTCCCGAGTAGCTGGTATTACAGGCGCACACCACCACACCTGGCTAATTTTTATATTTTATAATTTTTATATTTTAGTAGAGGTAGAGTTTTGCCATGTTGGCCACACTGGTCTCAAACTCCTGACCTCAAGTGATCTGCATGCCTCGGCCTCCCAAAGTGCTGAGATTACAGACATGAGCAACTGCACCCATCTGCCTGGCTAATTTTTACATTTTTTTTAAGAGATGGAGTCTTGCTGTTTTGCCCAGGTTGGTCTTGAACTCCTGGCTTCAGTCGATCCTCCAACCTTGGCCTACTGAATAGCTGGGATCGCAGGCACCAACCACCATGCCTGGTGTAAATCACATTTTTTGAAGCACACCTACCACATACCAGACTCCTAATTGTAAACATTACATACCTTATCTCATTTAATCTTCATGATAACCCCAAAATAGATAGTTTTCTCCTCATTTTGTAGATAAGGAAATTGAGGCCTAGGAAGGCAAAATGACTTGGCCAAGGTCACATAGCAAGAACATGATGGAGCTAGGATTCTAAATCCAGGTTTGTCCACTGTAGAGCTCATACTGTTTCTCTTCTGGTACTCTGCCTTCCAACCACAGGTGATGTTTTGGAGGACCAAAGGCAATTTTTTTTTTTTTTTTTTTTTTGAAACAGAGTCTCACTCTGTCACCCGACTGGAGTGCAGTGGTGCAGTAAGATCTTTGCTCACTGCAACCTCCATCTCCCAGGTTCACATGATTCTCCTGCATCAGCCTCCCGAGTAGGTGGAACTACAGGCACGCGCCACCACACCCAGCTAATTTTTGTATCTTTAGTAGAGACTGGGTTTCACCGTGTTGGCCAGGATGGTCTCCATCTCTTGACCTTGTTATCTGCCCATCTAGGCCTCCCAAAGTGGGATTACAGGCATGAGCCACCATGCCCGGCGGCAATTTTTTTTTTACCCAGTACCATGGTAAGCAGCTTGCTATTTGAGGGATTTAAAGTATAGAGGATGAAGAAGCGATTCCAAGTCTTTCTGTGCTTTCCAATCTAGCACTTGGTTAAACACAGCATTGTAGGCTCATTGTGCAAGTCTTTAGTAACCTTGAGCTTGGTGCTTAAAAACAGCACCCTAATTAAGTATAGAAGTGCAAAGGTGGTGGTGTTAGGAGTAGTTCTGGTGGGGATTAGGTTATGCCAGTTCTATTTTAGAAAAATTTGGAGCTTTTATCATGGAAATTAAAAGATCAAGAGCCATGTATGTTCAAATTGAGGGAACATGCAAGCAACATGTGACAGACATATTTGTTACATACTTTGATTTAATTGGAGCTCCTTCCCATTTTTTTTTTAAAGGAATATCCTAATAGAAAAAATAAATAGGGCTGGGCATGGTGGCTCATGCCTGTAATCCCAGCACCTTGGGAAGCTGAGGTGGGTGGATCACCTGAGGTTAGGAGTTCGAGACCACCCTGACCAACATAGGGAAACGCCGTCTCTACTAAAAATACAAAAAATTAGCTGTGTGTGATGGCGTGCACATGTAATCCCAGCTACTCAGGAGGCTGAGGCAGGAGAATCGCTTGAACCCGGGAGGCCAAGGTTGCAGTGAACCAAGACCGCACCACAGCATTCCAGCCTGGCCAACAGAGTGAGACTCTATCTAAAAGGAAAAAAGAACAAATAAATAAAAGGCATAAACAGAGTGCCATAAATAAGAAATTAAAATGAATATATTTAAAATGTTCATTCTCATTACC
Organism: Hylobates moloch; assembly: GCF_009828535.3. NCBI lineage: Eukaryota > Metazoa > Chordata > Mammalia > Primates > Hylobatidae > Hylobates > Hylobates moloch. Next base: position 37,392,429 of record NW_026652283.1, on the reverse strand, counting down.
AATCAAAATGACAGATTAAAATGAAATATCCTTTTAAATCTATCATATTGATGAAGATTAAAGTAAAAATATCTAGTGCTGCCAAGAGGTGATGTGGTTGTCCTCATATAGTGCTGAGGAGTTTGAACAGAGAACTTCTTGGCATAAATATCAAGAGCCCTAAAAAAATTCATATTTTTCGACTTAATTCTTCATTTAAGAATTTATCTGAAGGATACATTTAGATAGTTGTGAATGAGAGCACCCCTCAACACTCACTTATTCTGTGCTGCAAAATATTGCTAAAACCTGCTTAATTATAGGAGAGTGGTGAAATCTTTGCATCTCCACATGGTGGGATACTATCCAGTCCTAAAATTCATATTTTAAAAGAAAAGCTGGGTGTAGTGGCACACGTCTCTAGACCCAGCTACTCGGGGGCTAAGATGGGAGGATTGCTTGAGCCTAGGGGTTTGAGACCAGCCGGCAACATAGTGAGGCCCTGTCTCTTGAGAATTAAAAAATGTTTAATAATTTAAAAAAAAAGTACACGGGAAAATGCTCCTAATATTAAATGATAAAATCAAGTTATGCAACTACATATTCAATATGGTGTCAATTTTGTGAAAAGAAGAAAAAATTATATAATAGAAAACAGTCTGAAATAAGATGTACAACTAAATATTTATGTATTTTTTTGACTAGAGGAATTATTATCTCTTTATATTTTTCTGTGTTTTCCAGGCCTTTATTTGGTATACTTGTATACCTTTTTATATAAGGGGGAAAACAACCTACTTGAAAAAGCAACAACAAAATAATAACAGCAAAAACCTATTGGTGGGAGCCTGAGTCAGTATTTCTCTACTCATGAGTTTACTCAGTGTTTACCTGAGTGTTTACATTTTTTCAGATAAAATACATTCTTGATTCCTGCTGTTATTTAGCTCATGGATTATTTCTGAAAAACTAACCAAATTAAGGCAGCTCTGCAGTTATCCTCCACTCCTGCTTCCCACTTAGGAGTTTGCTCCATCTTTGGTAGAGCCCCAGGCAACTGTTGACTTATACATGGTGAGCTTTTTCATTTCCGCTTCTGGGTTCAGTGCTGAAGCCCTGCTGTTAGAAAGTGTTGATTACAATTTGATAAAAGATGGTCTGTCTGTGTTTTCCTTGTGTGCCATTGAATGGCTATTTTTCTGTTTAATTTTATTGTTAAGTGGCTTGAAAAATAGCGTTTTGGACCTGGGGATTCTCGTCTGGAGACAAATAGGAAGTGATCCCAGGAGTTTTGGAAATTCCTACAATAGATTGTCAGTTTCTTGAGAGCAGACATGTTGCCTGTTTTAGTTATGCTGGATATTCTTAGCGGGTACCAAGAGCTTGGCACATAGTAGATGCATAAAATATTTGTTGACTGAATAAATTAATAAATTACCAATAAGGGAATTGTTCTTTGAGAATTAAGCTTTAAAAACAACAAAATCAGAGCAGAGATATGGAAAGGCACTTTAAGGAGACCAATGCCTTTGAGACCAAGAAGATTGACTAAAATCTTAACAAATATATTAACACATACAAAGAAAGAATATATACATCTGAAGAGTTATGTGTGCATGTTTGTAACCTTGAAGTTACAAACCTAATTGCAAGGACCTAATTGGCCTTAGAAATCTAAAACAAGGAGAATCACTGAAGCTAATGTCCTTAGGCCCAAAGCTAACAATTGGCTATGAAAACTTGTACTGACATTTCCCTACCTCTGGGAAGGAGATTATACAGTTAGTTAATATGTATTTTGAGTACAGAGAAAAATTATTCAATTCAGAACCATTTTTTGAGAACTTACTAGGAGTCTGCTTCTAGACTAGGCACCAGGATAACAAAAATTAGTACAATACAATCCTTTCTCTGGAATAATTACCAGTAGCAAGTGAAAAGGTAGAGGCCAGGTGCATTGGCTTATCCTAGCACTTTGAGAGGCTGAGGCAGGAGGATCACCCGAGGCCAGGAGTTCAAGACCAACCTGGACAACATAGTGAGACCTCATCACTACAAAAATAAAAAAAATTAGCCGGTGATGGTGGGCACCTGTAGTCCTAGCTGCTTGAAAGGCTGAGTTGAGAGGATCACCTGAGCCTGGGAGTTCAAGACTGCAGTGAACTATGATCATGTCACTGTACTCCAGTGTGGGTGACAGAGGGAGACCCTGTCTCTTAAAAAAAAAAAAAAAAAAAAAAAAAATGCAACGCACAGAGTGCTACTGGAACCACAGGAGAAGCATTTAGCTTGGAGGCAAAGAGGGTGCCCTAAGTTCTTTCTAGAGAAGCATCTTCTAGAGAAGCTGATGCCTGAACAGAGTTGTGAAGGTTGAATTTGAAGGATTCAAAGGGTATTCCCATGCAATGGGAATGCAAGAGCAAAGGTACAAAAGTGAAACAGCCTGGTATATAGAAGAAACTCCACAAGCAGTTTAGCACTACTGGAATATAAAGAGCAAAGCTGGTATGGCAGCTCCAGAAGAGGTAGGTGGTGGCTAGGTCACAAAGGATCTTGTATGCTATGCTAAGAAGCTTCAATTTTAATCTTTTTAGGTAGATGGTCTATAAATTTTTTTCATGATGCACTTTAATCCATTGAAAAATTGAGAATGTACCCCTGTATATAAATTTATACATTATAACATGTAATTTTGTACTAATGTCTTATGTATGTATAAGAGATGCCAAAACCAAAATGTTAAAGGGATCGACAGAAGCAAATATGAAGAGTTCTAATATTTTCTTTTCATGCCCCAGGGATTTGTCTTGTGCACCTCTTAATGCAAACACTATAATACTTTAATGCTAGTATTAAATATAAAACTATTAATACTGTATTAAATATACTATAATACTGGTAAGTTTCTGAATAATTTTTGCAGGAGTGTAGAAGAATGTTAATTGTGGAGATGGAGGTGGATGGAAAAGGGAGGGAGGTCAGGGTTAGAGGTTAGGGTATCCATTAGGATGTTAATGAAATAGTCCAGGAGAAAGTTGATGAGACTCTGTCTTCAAGGAACCTCTCGGTAATTTCAGTCAATACAAACAAGTAGAGGTAGTCCTAAATAGATGGGTAGAATTTAGGTGTTCTGTAGTAAAGAGATTAGAGGAAGTTTTTTTTTTTTTTTTTTTTTTAGACAGAGTCACACTCTGTTGCCCAGGCTGGACTGCAGTGGTACGATCTCAGCTCACTGCAACCTCAGCCTCCGGGGTTGAAGCAATTCTCGTACCCCAGCCTCCCGAGTAGCTGGGACTCCAGGGGTGCGTCACCACACCTGGCTAATTTTTGTATTTTTAGTAGAGATGGGGTTTTGTTATGTTGGCCAGGCTGGTGTCAAACTCCTGGCCTTGAGCATTCTACCCGCCTTGGCCTCCCAGAGTGCTGGGATTACAGGCGTGAGCCACTGCACCTGGCCAAGAAGTTTTTTAAAATTGAGATATACCACTATCTAATTCCAGAACTTTTTTCTCACCCCTCGAAGAAGCCCTGTACCCATTAGCAGTCACTCCCTATCCTCTCCTCCCCCAGCTACTAGAAACCACAAATCTACTTTCTGACTCTATGGATTTGCCTATTCTGGACATTTCATAAATGGAATCGTACAATACGTGGCCTTTTGCGTCTGGCTTATTTCGTTTAGCATAATATTTCCAAGGTTCATCCATATCCTAGCAGGTATCAGTACTTTGTTTCTTTTTATGGCTTAATAATATTCTATTTTATGGATATGTCACTTTTGTTTATCCATTCATCAGTTGATGGACATTGGGTTGTTTCTACTTTTTGGCTATTATGAACAATGTTGCTCTTAACATTTATGTATACATTTTTGTGTGAACATATGTTTTGAATTTTCTTGGGTATCTGTATATATAAATACATGTATTTACATACAAATAGTACAATTGCTGGGTCATGTGTATATATGTGTATATATATGTGTATATATATATGTGTATATATATGTCTATATATATATGTGTATATATATGTCTATATATATATGTGTATATATATGTGTATATATATGTGTATATATATGTGTATATATATAAAACATATATATGTAATTCCACTCCACTATATGTATATATCCAATTGCACTATATTAAAATATATATGCAATTTATATATAAATATATATGAAATAAATTTGTATATAAATAGTGGAATTGCTGGATTATATATAATCACATATAATATATGTATAATTACATATATAATTATACATATGTAATATGTATACATATATGTATAATTACATATATAAATAGTGGAATTGCTAGATCATATATATAATATATGTAATAATATATATGATCTAGCAATTCCACTATTTATATATAAATATGTAATAATGTATATATGATCCAGCAATTCCATTATTTATATATGTATATAAATTTATATATAAAATTTCACCTTTATATATATATTTATACATAGGAATGGAATTGCTGGATGATATAGTAACTCTTGGTTTAACTTTTTTGAGAAATTGTTTTCTACAGCAGCTGCACCATTTTACATTTCCACCAGTAAAGTATGGGGGTTCCAGTTTCTCTACATCCTTGCCAACACTCGTTATTGTTCATCTTTTTTATTATAGTAGGGAAGGTTGTTGAAGGTTAGAAAAATCAAGTAAAGCTTCATGGACGAAATGGAACTTGGCTTGGGCCTAATACATATTCAGTTTATAGATGGACAAACTGACACAGTAAGAGACAAGGACTAGGGAAACAACTAGATGGGTATAGATTTCTTCATTCTTTTGTTCATTTTTAAAATTACTTACTCAGTCAATAAATATTTATTGAGGCAGGCACTGTTCTTCGTGAAAGATTGCTGTTCAGTTCCCTGACTTGATCTTTGCAGTCAGTGAAGCTTTCTGAAAGAGTAGACCACATTTGCTATTTCCATTCTCCCACCTTCGTCCTCTTCTGAGTTCAGTAAGATCTGGCTTCTGCCCAAACCTTGGCTTTTGCCAGGGTAACTAGTGACCTTCCTAGTTGGACACCTTTACTTCTTACCTTACTTGACATCTCTGCTGCATTTGACACCATTGATTACCTTCTTGAGACCGTTTCCTCACTTGCCTTAAGTTATACCATGCTTTGTTTTGTCCTCCTCCTAGCCAATGCACAGCACTTTCTAATTATTTTTTCCCCACTCCCTTCTCTCCCTTATATCTTTTGTTTGTCAGGGTTCTGTTTCACCCTTTTTGTCCCACTTGTGGTCTCCCTGGGCAGTCTCATTCATTTCCTCACTTGTAACCTATGTGCTCACTACTTCCAAATTTATAACTATTCCTGAGCTCCAGACCACTTAGCCATCTGTATGTTGCACATCTCCAGCCAAGATGTCTCACGGCTACCTCTAACTTAGTATAGCAAAACTGAACCTGTGATCTTTTACCCCTTTCGTCTCCTTTATTCCCTATAACCATGAAAAGACCACCTCTAGCCATATTCTGAGGTAGAAATCCCTGAGTCTTTTTTTTTTTTCAAGGCAGAGTCTTGCTTTGTCGCCCGGGCTGGAGTGCAGTGGCACGATCTTGGCTCACTGCAACCTCTGCCTCTCAGTTTCAAGCGATTCTCCTGCCTCAGCCTCCTGAGTAGCTGAGATTACAGGCACTCACCACCATGCCCAGCTAATTTTTGTATTTTTACTACAGACAGGGTTTCACCATGTTGGCCAGGCTGGTCTCAAACTCCTGACCTCAAATGATCCGCCTGCCTCACCCTCCCAAAGTGCTGGGGTTACAGGTGTGAGCCACCGCACCCGGCTGCCTGAGTCATTCTCTATTCTTTTCTGTCCTTCACATGCGTGTCACAGTTCATCTCACATATCTGTGTAGAGGGCTCCATTTCTCTGCATATGGCATTACCATTCTGCCTGATGTATTCCAATTCAGGTAAACATAAGCTCCTTTCTCATGCTTTTCCTGAGACCCCTGGTGTGGACTTCTCTAATGTTCTCATAATGTCTATGCATCTCTCTATGATTATACCATGTTATACTCTGTGTGGCCTTAGGCTTTGTGAGGAGAGGTTCAGAGTAGGTTTTGCCCTAGAGTGTGGTCCTTACTCCTAAGGTAAGCCTTTCTGGTGGCTCTGCTGGTATATGGCATTAATGTGATTGCTTCACTCTTCACTCTGGCAGGGCCAGAGTTCCAGCATGTTCCTCTTGCCCCCCTAGAGGGCACTGCTTGACCTCTAGTGAGTCTCCCTCTCAGCCCTGTAGCATCTACCATGTTTATGCTCAGCCCTGTAGCATAAACATCATGTGGTCTTGCCGCATGTCTTTACAGTCTAGCCACAGACTGGCAGGGGACCCTCCCACTGGACTTCTGGGGCCCCCTTTCTTCACAGCTCCTTCCTCTCAAATTCTCAGCCCTCAACTTCTAGCCAAACTCACATCTCTGCTTCCTGGGCTCAGTGAGACCCATGTGTTCTGTTTGGGTTCCAGCTTCCTACGTCATGGTTGGGAAATTGTCCCTTAACATACAGCTGGGCAGTTACGGGGCTTACTTCAGGTTTCCCTTCTCAGGATTGCAACCTTGCCCTGCCTGTTATCTCCTGACTAAAAACAGTTGGATTGTATCTTCTGTCCAGTTTTGTAGTTGTTTACGGCAGGACGGTGAGTCTGTTATCAGCTACTCCATTATGGCTTTGAGCAGACGTCTACTTTGATTAGTTGTTTTTGTGTCTGTCTACTCCATGAAACTATTTTACTCATAGTTACATCTCTAGCATCTAGCACTATACCTGCTGTAGTAGGTAGCAATAAAGGTTTGTTGGATTAAAGATAATGTACCTTGGAATATACATGTTAGGGAACATCATTCTTTCCTGCTCTGTTTTTCAACCTCAGCCTGTTAAGTGGGCACTTCACTCCCCAGGAGGGAACAAGTTCTGGGGAGTAATTTTTGCTATATACTCTGCCTTTCCTCTGACTCACTCCATGAGTGGCAGAGTGATTTTTCTGATTGATGAGATTAGAAAAGAATCCCATTGTATGGAGTGGCCAGTCTTCAGGACTTTTTTTTTTTTTTTTTTTTTTTTTTTTGAGATGGATTCTCACTCTGTCACCTAGGCTGGAGTGCAGTGGCACAATCTTGGCTCACTGCAACTTCCACCTCCTGGGTTCAAGCGATTCTCCTGCCTCAGCCTCCCGAGTAGCTGGGGACTACAGGTGCGTGCCGCCGTGCTTGCCTAATTTTTTGTATTTTTAGTAGAGATGGGGTTTCACTGTGTTGCCCAGGCTGGTCTCGAACTCCTGAGCTCGGGCAATCTGCTCGCCTTGGCCTCCCAAAGTGCTAGGATTACAGGCATGAGCCACCACGCCTGGCCCAGTCTTCAGGATTTTTATGTCTTGTTCCACTTCCATGCTCTAGCCGGTCTGCCCATGGCAGGTCAGCTTGCATTTTGTCCAATTAGGTAAGTTTAATTCAGTATAGGAAAGTATAAGAAAGGCCATTTGTGATTACACATCTCAGCCATGTTCTCCAGTCATCCTTATCACTTACTATAGAGATAATATTTGATCTTCATCTGCACCTAACTGCCATGCTTTATATTTTAATTATTCCCAAACTCTGGGTGGGAGAGATTAATTATCACCCTCAACCTCCACAGAGACTGCAGATGGGACAAAAATCACCTCCTGCCTTAGCAAGAAGTCTCTTTACCACTAGTCGCCTTTTTTTGTTGTTGCTGTTCTCATACCTGCCTGTATTCCTGAACCCAAGTAAGTGTCCCTGGCAGGCAAAAGGTACCTGTAGGCCTTGCCCTCACTTGCCTCCTTTGCCCTTACTTTGAGGGCTGTAGCCTCTGTCGTACCAGTCAGAGCTAGTGGTGTCTTTTTCCTTTAAGAGAATGGTATATTTTGAATGTGCATTGGTCTTAATCTTCAGGGGAAAAGCATTTTCAGGAGACTTTTTAGGTGGCATTATATCTCTGCTCTTCATGTATCTGCTGGGCACCCAAATTGAGGCAGATGACTAATGGAATATATCTTACAGCAATGAGTCTTCAACAGGAACTTTCTCCTGCCAAATTGTCCTATATTCTTAACTACATTGCAGTACAGGAAGGTAATAAATTATTAATCCTAAATCTGTCTCCTCAGACTGTAGGATAATGACTTGAGTACATGTCAGTTGGGGGAAGGTAGAGTTTTCTGGCTATTAACACAAACCATGCAAGGTTTTTGATTCTAAAATTCAGCTAGCATTGAGCAAGTCTATGGGATCTTGTTATATCATGATTTAATTGACATAAGTAAGGCCAATCAGAATTTGCTAAAGTTGGTCTCTCTCTCTGTGAAGTTAAATCATTGTGTCTTGCTTAAACACTTTAGTGAAAGATAATCATCTTAAATCCTACTATCTTGGAAAACCATAATTTTGGTGGGTTCTTTTTGCCCTTTAGAAGACCTGTGCAAATATAAACTTACTTCCCCATTTGTGTGACAAAATGAAGAGGGATGAGAAAATTAGCATAATTGGGCAGTAAATCCAACTCAATTTAAAAACTATCTTAAATTTATTCTCCTCAGGAATTCCTTAAGGGAGGAAATAATAAAACAGCAGAGGAGTTTATAAAAACAAACAACAATTGCAGGGCCAAAGCATAGCCTTTTGGCTTATTTTGGAGATTTTATAAAAATCTCAGTAATTGGAACAGCTTCTAATTCAAGGCATTGTGTGGAACTGTCAGGAACATAGTCAAGAACTATGTGTGTGGTTAGTGTTTGGACACTTTTGTATTTTTTTTAAAGCCTCAGCTCTTCCCTATGGATACCTATTTTCAGATGAACAGTAGTGAAGGGTTTGGGTCAGAATGGATAGCCTCAATTGATTTGAGGACCTGCCTTTTGAACTTTCTTTCTGATCCTTCTTCCAACAGCTTTCCTAAGAAAAGCCCGTGTGGTTAAGATCCAGCCACTTTCTTTTTTTTTTTTTTTTTTTTTTGAGGCGGAGTCTTGCTCTGTCCCCCAGGCTGGAGTGCAGTGGCGCAATCTCAGCTCACTGCAAGCTCCGCCTTCCGGGTTCACGCCATTCTCCTGCCTCAGCCTCGCGAGTAGCTGGGACTACAGGCGCCCGCCACCACGCCCGGCTAATTTTTTGTATTTTTAGTAGAGACGGGGTTTCACCGTGGTCTCGATCTCCTGACCTCGTGATCCGCCCGCCTCGGCCTCCCAAAGTGCTGGGATTACAGGCTTGAGCCACCGCGCCCGGCCCAGATCCAGCCACTTTCGACTCCAGATAGTACTGGATAAGTTCCAGAGAGAAGTTGTAAGAATTGGTCTTGACCACCTGCCTTTTCATCAACTGAGCAAGAGATAGGAGACAGAGTGGCCAAGGGCGTGGAGCATGGACTTGGGTGTCAGACAAGTCTCAGTCCTGGTTTTATTATGTACTGGGTGCTGTTACTGAAACCTACTTTCCATCAGGTTCTTCATCTATAAAATGGAAATGACAGCACCTCTTAACAGGATTGTGAGTATTAAATAAAATATTCATGCAAAGGGCTTAGCCTACTCCCAGGTACATAAATAAAACTCAGCAATTGTTAGCAATAACGTAAAAGTTTAATATGGTTAAATTCTTGTCTAACCTCCAGATGACCCAGCAGGCAGGAGGGTTGAGTTCTCTGCTGGCTTCTTAAACCTCTGTCCAGTGGGAGCTTTGTCTGCACATTATTAAGTATGAGGTAGGCAGCTGGCCTTTCTGTATTGTTGGGGAAAGTAGGCCTTCATTCATACAGCTTTACAGGTCTGAGACTAATTGAAGCCCATGACAGAATGAATTGTATTGTGCATTTACCGTGATTGTAATATGCCACTGAGGAGCATGATGGGCCACTTGTTTCTTCCCCCAGCTAAGGAAACATTTCCTCTGGAAGAGGACTCTGTTCTGCTGCCACGACTCCACCTTGCTCTCTGCCCTAGTTCACTTCCCCCAAAGCTGATACGTGCCCATGCTTGGCAAGGCCTTGTGGTAGGCCAGGTCGGCTCTGTCTTTGGTCAGGACAGTGTTTTGACTGGGGCTGATTCAACAACACTTTTGGGTTTTGGGTTAGAAGTAGCTTGTAGGCTGGGCGCGGTGGCTCACGCCTATAATCCCAGCACTTTGGGAGGCCGAGGCCGGTGGATCACCTGAGGTCAGGAGTTCAAGACCAGCCTGGCCAACGTGGTGAAATCCTGTCTCTACTAAAAATACAAAAGTTAGCCAGGTGTGGTGGTACATGTCTGTAATCCCAGCTACTCAGGAGGCTGAGGCAGGAGAATCACTTGAACCCAGGAGGGAGAGGTTGCGGTGAGCCGAGATTGCACCATTGCACTCTAGCCTGCATGACAGAGTTAGATTCCATCTCAAAAAAAAAAAAAAGAAGTAGCTTGCAGAGTTTGTCTTGTGCTTCCTTCCTTCAAAACATATTTATCAGGTGCCTGCTATCCTAGGGATTAGAAATGCAGTGGTAAGGCCAGGCACAGTGGCTCATGCTTGTAATCCCAGCAGTTTGGGAGGCCGAGGCAGGTGGATCGTTTGAGGCCAGGAATTTGAGACCAGTCTGGACAACATAGACCCTGTAACAAAAAAATAATACAAAGTTAGCTGTGCTTGATGGTGTGCGTCTGTGGTCCCAGCTACTTGAGAGACTGAGGTAAGAGGATCGCTTGAGCCCAGGAAGTCAAGGCTGCAGTGAGCCGTGATCACGCTGTTGCACTCCAGCCCGGGCCACAGAGTGAGACTGTCTCAAGAAAAGAAAAAAAGGGATCCAGCTGAAACTGGACCCCTTCCTTACACCTTATACAAAAATTAATTCAAGATGGATTAAAGACTTACATGTTAGACCTAAAACCATTAAAATCCTACAAGAAAACCTAGGCAATACCATTCAGGACATAGGCGTGGGCAAGGACTTCATGTCTAAAACACCAAAAGCAATGGCAACAAAAGCCAAAATTGACAAATGGGATCTCATCAAACTAAAGAGCTTCTGCACAGCCAAAGAAACTACCATCAGAGTGAACAGGCAACCTACAGAATGGGAGAAAATTTTTGCAACCTACTCATCTGACAAAGGGCTAATATCCAGAATCTACAATGAACTCAAACAAATTTACAAGAAAAAAAAACCCCATCAAAAAGTGGGCAGAGGACATGAACAGACACTTCTCAAAAGAAGACATTTATGCAGCCAAAAAACACATGAAGAAATGCTCATCATCACTGGCCATCAGAGAAATGCAAATCAAAACCACAGTGAGATACCATCTCACACCAGTTAGAATGGCCATCATTAAAAAATCAGGAAACAACAGGTGCTGGAGAGGATGTGGAGAAATAGGAACACTTTTACACTGTTGGTGGGACTGTAAACTAGTTCAACCATTGTGGAAGTCAGTGTGGCGATTCCTCAGGGATCTAGAACTAGAAATACCATTTGACCCAGCCATCCCATTACTGGGTATATACCCAAAGGACTATAAATCATGCTGCTATAAAGACACATGCACACGTATGTTTATTGTGGCACTATTCACAATAGCAAAGAGTTGGAACCAACCCAAATGTCCAACAACGATAGACTGGATTAAGAAAATGTGGCACATATACACCATGGAATACTATGCAGCCATGAAAAAGGATGAGTTCATATCCTTTGTAGGGACATGGATGAAACTGGAAAACATCATTCTCAGTAAACTATCGCAAGGACAAAAAACCAAACACCGCATGTTCTCACTCATAGGTGGGAATTGAACAATGAGAACTCATGGACACAGGAAGGGGAACATCACACTCCGGGGACTGTTGTGGGGTTGGGGGAGGGGGGAGGGACAGCATTAGGAGATATACCTAATGCTAAATGATGAGTTATTGGGTGCAGGAAATCAACATGGCACATGGATACATATGTAACAAACCTGCACAGTGTGCACATGTACCCTAAAACCTAAAGTATAATAAAAAAAAAAAAAAGGAAAATAAATACATTGGTGAGCAAGACAGATACGGTTTCTGCCCTCATGAAGCTTGCAGTCTGTTAATACCTTTGCCATTCTTAGGGAACAGAAATTCCCTTTGAGAGTGATGGCATTGCTGACATCAAGATTCCCTTCAAGGAGTTTGAGGGTTCCCTAGGGTCCCAAGGTCGTGCCATGACAATAGAGGCCTAGTCTTCCTTGCAGAATCCTGGGAATGTAGGAGACTAGACAATTTGATGTCTCAAGCTGGTCTTAATAGAATAACCTTCTGCCAAGAATTACGTAGGTGAAGTTCCCGTCCATAAGATGGTATATCTCCAGTTTTCCTTTCTATCCAGTGCTCTCTCTGTCTCACCTTTAATAATCCGCATTTCCTAAATAAGCAGTTAGAGTGGTTATTTGGAAATGTGGAAAGAGTGCTATAGCTGCAGCCTTTGCCCCCAAGTTGGAAGTGTGTTCCTGTGGTGATTTCATGGGCGTTAGATACACCCAGCCCATCAGCACTTGAAAGTCTTCTGCATTAGGGTGCTCCTGCCCTTTTGGCATCAGGTTTGTTACTCAGGATCTCAGGTGAACCATTCCAATGCTTAGCATGAAGCAAGCACCAATTATATAAATCTTGAACTTCCCTGGCCAATCACAAAAAGAAACTATAAAATGCCCTAAGAAGAGAAAGAATTACGAATGTCCCTGAATGGTGAGTTAGCCATCACAGACGCTGTCCAAAGGGAAACAGAAGCAGGGAGGAATGCCAGCCAAGGCCTATCTGGAACTCTACCCACTGCAGACTCTGCCCCTAAAGATGGGTGCCCAGTGCATCTCACTTCAGTTCCTCTTTTTAAACTCTTTCAGCAGATGACAGGATTTTTAGGAATGCTCTCTTTCTTCCAACTGGCTTAACATTATGTTTTGATTCTAATCCAGCAGCACATTTGAGTTTGAAATAAATATATGCTTATGAATTCTTTCACTTTTAGGTAATAAGGGGAATGACTAATATTACCAGAGCTGGGAGATGGAGTCGGGGGTTAACATTGATTCAGTTTCACTTCTGTAGCCTTAATTTCAGATTCAAGTTCACAATTTCAAGAGGACTGCCATCCTGCCTGTTAAGAAATGGCTCCTCTGTTTTTTGTTTGTTTGTTTTTGATACAGCTCAATGTTTATTGTCCTTAACTGAGGGCAACCTGAGTCAGCTGGAGGCTTATGGAAGTGGGGTGGCTAGAGTGAATGAATCTTAATCAGAATAAATGAAGCAGCCTTGCAGAGAAAAGCTGAAGAGCCAGCTTCTATCTCAGAAAGTTGAGTAATCTGCATCCTGCTGGGTCAGTCTGTGGCATCTGGCCTGAAGCAAGCAGCCCCATATGCTGAAGCAGTGCCAAGCTGTCTTCTACCTGTGCATTCTACTTCATCAGTTTCTAACTGCTTGGTTTTCAAAATTGCTCTCAGCTGTGCTCCCCAGGGTATGCTTATAAGCTGCACTCTGACATTTCTCACAATGGACTTTTCAAATAACAGCGAGTTTTCCTGTTACGCCTTCTGTGAAAGGTTAAAGGGAGGAGTTGGCCTCTGAGCTGAGGTCTGCAGACCTGGAACAGGGTTATTTGCTCAGGATGTTCAAGGCAGAAACAAAAGTTTTCTGGCCTATCCCTGGAGACTTTCTCTGACAAGCATACCCTCCTTTCCGTTCCCAAGCTGTTTTGATTGAGCTGTTTCGCCTCCACTCTTTTGTATTTCATGTGGGGGTTGCTACCTTGGCAGCATGGCTGCCTCTGTCAGTGGAGAGGAAGTGGTGGAGAGTGAAGGCTGTATGTGTACGATATGTTTCCAGGGCTTTCCTGTGTCCCTGTGGGGAGTGTGTGTGTGTGAAAGAAAGAGACACTGAAGAACATTTGGGTGTTCTTATTTCCCTGCCTAGAATTAATACCATTTTTTGAAGCAGCAGAGAAATGTTGCCATTATACAGATGAGGATAAGGAAACGCCAGTTTCCGTGCAGTTAGAGATAGTCTATACTAGATAATTTGGGAGTCAGGAGTGTTGACCAATTTGCCCAAATTTTCATTTCTGTCAGTAGAGTGTGACTTACAGTTAACTTGAAAATGGAGGTATAAGAAAAAACCACATGTAAAAACATGTCAGAAAAATGAAATCTATTAAAAGCCACATGATTGCAATAAATAAACCAAACAATATGAAATTACCTGAATGTCAGTGCCACATTATGGTGTTGACTTAGATTACATTCTTCTAGTATTTGTGGTCTCTGGCCCTTTATATGTGTTATCTCACATTCAGTCAGTGCCTTAAAATAAGCTAACTGCATTTTTTTTTTTTTTTTTTTTTTTGGAGACATAGTTTCACTCTGTTGCCCAGGCTGGAGTGCAGTGGCATGATCTCAGCTCACTGCAGCCTCCACCTCCCAGGTGCAAGTGATTCTCCTGCCTCAGCCTCCTGAGTAGCTGGGACTATAGGTACGCGCCACCACGCCTGGCTGATTTTTGTATTTATAGTAGAGATGGGGTTTCACTGTGTTGGCCAGGGTGGTTTTGAACTCCTAACCTCAGTCAATACACCAGGCTCGGCCTCCCAAAGTGCTGGAATTACAGGCGTGAGCCACTGTGCCTGGCCTAACTGCATTTTTGTACCTTCTCTAGGATGCTTAATTCACATTATTAATGATAATATCTAGGTATTATATATATATATATATATATATATACTATAGATACACACATTTTAGGTCAACAAATAATGTACCAGGCTAAATAAAACCCAGTTCCTGCCATCAGAGAGGTCACACTGTGGAGGCAGAGATAGACGTAGAAACATAAAGAAGCATGATCAATTCCAAGATGAGCTGTGGGAACACAAAGAATGGGGCAGAGAATAGCTGAACCCTGTTTTATAGCAGGCTGGTAAGACATGGGATATTCTGATCCCTTTGAACCTCCTCCTCCCAGATTCATCTGAAGTGGCTTTTAACCCGCAGAGCTCTTTTCACTTTTTTATCTTAGAGGGAGGGATAGAGGGAAGAGTTTGTACAGCTCTGTAAGTCTAGAGAATAAGAGCCCTAAGAAATTATTTCTGTACAGATACAGATTGGCTTTGATTTAATTTAAATAAACTGGCTCTCAAAAATTCTAAGAATACTAACTACTCACACAGTTTTGCTTTCATTTACACACAGATGAGAAAGCATCTGTAGCTCTGCATTTTATTTGCTATAAGCAAAAAGTGGTTCGAGATATTTAAGTATCTGAAGCTTGGTTGTATTGAGTCCTCACATGTCCCAGTTCAGCCCACTGCAGGTTTTTTTTTTTTTTTTTTTATAGCGCTTACATAATGCTCCAAAAAGAGAGAGTTTCAATGGATAAATTGATACAAACTTTTCCTCTATTGGCCATATCTGCTGAAATAACACTTCATGGCTAGCTATATTATTTCCTTACTTCCTTCCAAGCCTACTATTCTGTTTAATTTACGTACTTCTGCTGTGGCCCTCTAAATGACCTTCTCTTTAAAAACAGCAAAACAAGCCAGAAAAAAAAAAAAAGGAAAGGAAAGGAAAAACCTTCCCAAAAAACAAAATAGTGCTCTGATTCAGGGTTCTTTGTGTGGGTTTCCAAGGGAGGTTGGTATGATTGTGCTGAATGCAAATAATTTATCAGCCAGTAATAACTGCAATGAGAGATGGCAATCAACTACAGATTCTTAACAATACCATCTACAAGTGGGCTACACAGGGAATTGCTAGATTCACGACATCATATCTAGGTGCTTTTCTTTTTAGAAAGCAATTCTTTCTTTTTAGAACCACTTTTATGTATAGGCCAAAGTTTATCTGTTATAATTTAATACCTGTGCTTTTTGAAGTACAAAGACAGTATTACATAGAGAGGTGTGGGCTCCTTCAAGCTGTGGCTTGGAGGCGTGCTCTCCTTGCTGACAGCATTCTCCAGAGTCTTTTAGTCATAAGGTGGTGGGAGAAAAAGCGAAGCAGGAGATTCTGAGTACATCATATGCAGCAGTGTAACCCCCTAGTTACAGTTTTTTTTTTTTTTTTTAAGTGCATAGCTTAATCGTTTACCTTCAATCTGCCTTTAAATATTATAAAGCCCTTGATGACTGGATTGTTTCTGAACAGGTGACTTTATGGTAGGAGAGCTATTTTCAGCTACACCAGTGATTTGGTTAATACTTGGCTGTGAAAAATGCCTTTGGGCTAAACCTTGGCAGATGGGTCTTTTGAAATGGAGTAGCACCTGTATCCAATTAATGCAAACTTTTGACTTATTAAGTTGTTTCAGGTAGAAGTTAAAGGCATTAGAATTGTGATAGAGTGGTTTCCCTGTTTTCACCTAGGTGACCAGAACTTTGAGGTATCTTTTTCTGTTTTTCCTTTTTCATCATTACTCAGGACAAGGGAAGGTGAATGGATCTAGATGTCATCAGTGATGCATGGCTCTTTGCCTAGGTGAACTGGGAACCTATTCTCCACTGTTGCTTTGTTCAGAAATTTTCATGGTGAAGGCTTATGTCACCTTTGAGTGAAGTCGAATGGTCTGAAATAGATAGCTCAGGGTGCTGAAATTTGGTTTGTCCTTTCATGAGGAAAGATTTCTTTGGGATTTGAAAGGATTTTCTAGTTTAGAGTTTAGACAGGAAAGGCTGTTTCCCAGCTGGTTATATTATTCAGTTATCTCTTTTTTATCCACTCTGCTTTTCTTCAGTTTCTTTCTTTGCACATCTCTCATATTTCCTATTCAGTGCACTCCCCAATTTAATTGGAAAAGCTCATTCTAATTTATTAGTGAACCAGGAACTTTACTTTTCTCTCTTGCCTCTTCTTTCTTTCAGCCAAGGAAATAAATTAAAATTAAGGATCTGATTCAAATGACTATAACTCAAGATATTCCATATTGGAGCTGACATCTTTTGCTTGATCTTGTTAGTATAGAAAAAAATCCCACAAATTTATTTAAATATTGGGTGAACTTTTAAAATTAACAAGAAAGCTCCTTGAATGTCTACTATGTGCTAAGCATCTTTCTGGGCCTACACATACAATATACAACCCCAGCACTTAAAGAGAGCAGAGTGTGTGAGGTAGACAAACAAGTATGATCTGGTGAGAGAAATGCTATGATAGAGGTATATGTAGGATGCACAGAAGAGAGGCATCTTGGGGTGAAGGTTTCGTGGGAGAAGCCTTCCTGGAAAAAGTGGTGGCTGAGCTAAAATGAAGTATAATAACAACAACAAAAATAATGGCAACTAATATATACTGAGCTTTTTAATACTATATGCCAGGCTCATGTTAAGTACTTTGCATGTATTTTC
The DNA here is from genome assembly GCF_009828535.3 of Hylobates moloch. NCBI lineage: Eukaryota > Metazoa > Chordata > Mammalia > Primates > Hylobatidae > Hylobates > Hylobates moloch. The sequence goes on along the minus strand of NW_026652283.1, from coordinate 37,375,072 downwards.
TCCTTTATATCTTTAATAACTCTGTAGGGTAGGTACTGTTAAAATTATTCCTGTTTTGCACATTAAAAAAACTAAGGAATTTGACCCAAGATGACACAGTTAGGAAGTGACTGGGTTGAGATTCAAATGCAGGAATCTCCGCTTTAGGAACTAAAGCTTTAACCACAGATGTTTGGGGTGGAGGCCAGAAGATAGATGAGAGCAATTGTGGAATAGGGCTGTTGATCTTGATAGGGGATTTTGTTTGAAAACAAATTTCAGCTCAGTGTTATGAGGGACATGTACAAACATTACCTTGGGGAATGAATTTATTTTTTCACCTAGACTAAATGAGGGTGGTTTTCATATTTTCTTTAACCTGTAACGTATAGGTATTCTGTTTTAAGTAGGTAGAGTAAAAGGACTTTCCCCTACTCTTTTGTCTATAAATATTGCCCTCTTCTAGGGAGATGTTCTGGTGCTGGGTACTGTTATTCTTTTTTTTTTTTTTTTTTTTTTTAAGACGGAGTCTTGCTGTGTCGTCCAGGCTGGAGTGCAGTGGTGCGATCTTGGCTCACTGCAACCTCCATCTCCTGGGTTCAAGCGATTCTCCTGTCTCAGCCTCCTGAGTAGCTGGGATTACAGGCACATGCCACCACGCCTGGCTGATTTTTTGACCGCCATGTTGGTCAGGCTGGTCTCGAACTCCTGACCTTGTGATTGTTATTCTTTTTTTTTTGAGTGGGTTTCGTCTGTCACCAGGTGCAGTGGTGGTCTCGGATGCAAGTCTGCCTTCCAGTTCCACCTTCTCTTACAGGCATGAGCCACCGCACCCGGCTGCTGATTGTTATTCTTTTCAACAGTTTGTCACAATCCAGTATCTTTGAGGCTTTTTAGTGACAGTGTTATAGGAAAGGACTTGCTGTTTTAAGCATTCTTAACCAGCAAAGTGCTGCAAGATTCAGGTTTTGTGATTGAGTCCTTGGAAGCTTGTTTTCCATCTAGCAGATAATCAAGAGTTAACGTGAATAGTAGCGGATATGTATCTGTTGGGCAAGTAGTTCCATGAGGAGTTTGTTTTTGTTCAGAATGATCTTTAGGAAAAATGGAAATACCACAGTGAAGGGAAAGAAGTCAGAATATGTACACAAAGCGTATTAATTCTTGTGTAGCAGTTAGTGTAGTTTCAGCAAATCATCTACACCATACATTTTAAAAAACTGTACTCTTAACAAAGCTAGGCACATAGCAAAGGCAGTGAATAGTAATTATTTTCAAAGGACTGCTTTGTGAGGCAGCTGCCACCTTTCAATCCAACTAGTGTGTAGTTGAGGAAAAAAATGTTACCCCTTTTGAAAAGGAGGAGAGAGGGCAATGGTTATTACCCTGGCTTTTTTCAAACTTCGTAATACCTGATTGTGTCCTTCGAAGGATTTAGTTACCTCCTCTGCCTTGTTTCTGGTGTGCTAACCCCTGCAGGGTAGAACCGATGTGGAGAGTAAAATGGAACCATTTTTTTGTATTTGTTTATTAGTGAGTGTGCAGGTGACAGACATGCTGACAGTCAAAAGGAAGGTGGAGGGTGCCCCCTGAGGAGGTTTGTTTTTGAATGGTTCCTGTGAGTTGTTTTTGGGATTGATAATGTGCCTGCTTATCTCACTTTCATGTGGCAGCCATCTTGGCTGAGACCCACTGCTTCTGAGAGAATGCATACTTTTGATGATAGCTGTAGAGAGACAGATGGTGTAGAGCCATAGTTCAATTACTGAATAAAGAAATAAATTTAAGGCTGTGCCTTTCTCCTTGATAATAGTTCATCTATAGGTATAATTATCAAGGGAAGGCTTTGAATGAAGTCTTGACCATATTAGAAAATTGCGAGATTTCAAGAAAAGAATTTTAGCTTCAATGACTGTAAATATTAATTGCAAATTTTGTCTACAAAATACTCTAACCATGTACTTTTTTCTGCAGCAAAAACCCCACCCAAGAAAAGAATTTATCAACTGCTTTTTTTTTCTTTTTTGAAATAATACTGGTAGCTCATTCTCTCTAGTCTTATTTCCACCATCACAGCCTTTCCTTTGGGATACAGTCTGATGAATTTAGTTAGAATGTACATTTCTGGACACTTTAACAGTATGACTCTTGAAACATGGGACGTTCTGTCTCTGCTCCCTACTTGGTTGCTAACCAGGGCAGTTTTCAAGTTTGCTTGAGAAGCCAAGCTTATTACCTGAGATTTAAGAATGCCAGAGGCAACAACACTGTCTTTAAATATTTCCAGAGTTGTTCACAGCTTTCTAAAAGTATTTAATGAATTTCCTTCTGGCAATAATTCATATATCCTGTAGACTTTTCCACTCTGCTACTTGGAATTATGAAACCTGGTCTAGATTTTGTGCCAGATATATTAGAATTCTGTCTTTTAAGAGGTGGTGATGTAAGTAAGCATTGCTAGTTCCAGAGCCTCCTGTTTTGGGGATCCTCCAGGTAGTACATATGGGAGCACTGCTTTCTCTGCTTTGCTATGATTTTAGAAAAAGGGGGATTGGCTTTGCTCCACTGTTCTCACCCTGGGTAAGCTTTCTCCATGCTCCTACCAACAGTGCATTCCAGACTTTCCCAGAAGATTTTCAGTCTAAGGTTCTACCAACTGTAAGCCATTTTTTGTAAAGATTTAATATTGCTTTTGCCTGGGCCCTGGGAGCAGAGCCAGGGTATGGCAGCGTGGGCAGGGAGAGGAACTGATCTAAAATTGGAGTATATTTTCATCTTACCTTTTATCCCAGTTACTTCTAGAATCCAATATTGACTCTACCAATGCCTTTCTGCTTCCTCCTTTCATGAACTCTTTGTCCCAAGAGTATCAACACTGAAAATTTAATCTTAGGTTAAATTATTATTCAAAGGTTAACTATCTGGTAAATGATGGACCTAGAGCTGAAACTAGAATCATTTAAGACGTTAACCGTCTTTTAACCACCTAAGACAACTATGATTCAGGGAATGGATGAAAAAGAACTGTTTTTATCTTTTCATATTTTTATTATTGAACACATGATGTAACAACATTAAATAACATTTAATTTTTAAAAACTCAGTCAAAATCCCACGAATTAAACATATGAACTGAGAGATCAGAGTACCTCTTCCTCTTTTTTTTTTTTGAGACGGAGTCTCACTCTGTTGCCCAGGCTGGAGTGTAGTGGCACAATCTTGATGACTGCAACCTCTGCCTCCTGTGTTCAATGATTCTCCTGCCTCAGCTACTTGGTGCCTACCACCACGCCTGGCTAATTTTTGTATTTTTGTAGAGTTGGGGTTTCACCATGTTGGCCAGGCTGGTCTTGAACTCCTGACCTCAAGTGATCCACCTGCCTTGGCCTCCCAAAGTGCTGGGATTACAGGTCTGAGCAACCGCGCCAGGCCTACCTCTTCCTCTTATTGGAAACCATTGAGATTAGTTTTATTACCAACACTATAGCCCGCTAACCTCCCCTGGGCCTCACATTTCTTTTATAGGAGCTAGCTTTTCCTAGGCCTCACATTTTTTACTTGTAGTCATTGTCAAAGATATAAGGGCCTGAGTCAAGATGACCGACTAGAGATATAGAATTCAGTAGAGAAGTGACAGAAAACACATGAGGCACTGAGGGAGAGGGAAGCTAGGTGGACAACCCAGGCAAGATTGGCTGAGAGCCAGAGGGGCTTCCCAGCGTGGAGACAGAATAAGTGAGCAATCCCCAACAGTCCACGTTCTCACCACCTCCTGTAATCCTAGCCACGAGAGAGCGCTTTGACCCTTGTGGGCCCTGATACTGGCAGAGGGAGATCCCTGGAGTCTGTGTGATGGCATTGCTCCAGAGAGGGAATGCACACTGAGTCTCATGCATCCCCAGGTCCCTAGTGGGACACAGCACCATTTTGAGAGTCCAGCTCTCACCAAACTGTATCCTGCCCTGGGGCCCAATAGCCCCTGCCTCTCTACATCCCTGGAGCCCCCCTGACATTCCCTCACATCTGCCTAGAGGGCTCTAGCAGCAAGACACTGGTTGGGCCCAGAGGAACCACAGGGTCCACGCAATGCCCTGCATACCAGGGAAAGGGCAGTGCAGTGTATCAGGGAGGCTGCTGCCAGGACAAAGGGTGCCAAAGTGCAAGCTCCCCAGAATATGAAACCTGCCTGCCTGGGGCCACCGCCACTAGCAGCAACCCCATCCCCTTCAGCAGCAGGCTGCCATGTACTTTCATGTGCCATGAGGACAGGATCTCCTTGCCAGCTGCTACAGCCACTGCTGCTGCCAGAAGCTGAAGTTTATGCTCCCCGGAGCCTGAAACCTACCTGCCTGGGGTGACTATTACAGACAGCAGCCCTGCCTCCCCCTTGTCTCCCACAAGTAGGGCTGCTGCACACTTTCACGCACCCTGAGGACAGCCTTTCCCTGCCCACTGCTGCTGCTGTTGCCATGCCAGTCAAGTATGCTGCCCACTAGCAACTGTAGCCTAAGCCACTGAGAAAATCACAGATGTCACTCATGGTGTTGGTTGCTGAAGAAATCATATGGAGACTGCACTGCCGCATGCATCCAGAATCAAAGCCAAAGTGCGCTACCCAACCAACACTGTAGATATATCTGTAAGAAAAAATCTTTCCCTGTGAAAGCCAATACAAAAAATTAGAAGTGACTGTTAAACTTGATATGCAGTTATCAACAAAAGGACTCAAGAAACATGAAAAGGCAAGGAAATATGGTATCTCCAAAAGAACACAATAATTCTCCAATAACAGACTTCAGTGAAAAATTTATGAACTGCCTGAAAATTCAAAATCATGATATTAAAGAGGCTCAGTGATATGCATGGGAACACAGATAAACAACACAAAGAAATCAGAAAAACAATTTAGGATATGAATGAGAAATTCACCAAAGAGGTAGCATAAAAAAGAACCAAACAAAAATCCTAGAACTGAAGAACTTAGTGAATGAAATAAAAGACAATTGAGAGCTTTAGCAATAAACTAGATGATAAAGCAGAAGAAAGAATTTCAGAACTTGGGCTGGGTGCAGTGGTTTGTGGCTGTAATTCTAGCATTTTGGGAGGCTGAAACAAGCAGATTGCTTGAGTCCAGGAGTTAGATGGGCAATATAGTGAAGCCCTGACTTTGCAAAAAAAAAAAAAAAAAAGGCTGGGTGTGGTGGTGCATGCCTGTAGTCGCAGCTACACAGGAGGCTGAGGTGGGAGGACTGCTTGAACCTGTGAGGCCGAGGGTGCAGCGAACTGTGATTGTGCCACTGCACTCCAGCCTGAGTGACAATGAGACCCTGTCTCAAAAAAAATAATTTCAGAACTTGAAGACAGGTCTTTAAAAATAACCCAGTTAGATTAAAAAAAGAAAGCCATTGTGACATATAGGATAACATAAAGTGACCAAAAATCTGAGTCTTGGGTGTCCCAGAAGGTGAAGAGAAGTTTAATGGCATAGAAAACTGATTAAACAAAATAATAGCTTTAAACTTCCCAAATTTAAGAAGAGATTTAGACATCCAGATACAGGAAGCTCAGAGATTCCCAGATACATCCCACAAAGATCTCCTTGGCACATGATAGTCAAACTGTCAGAAGTAAAGACAAAAAGAATTCTAAACACAGCAAGAGAAAAGCATCTATTCACATCTAAAGGACTCCTGATCAGACTAACAGCAGATTTCTCAGCAGAAACCTTGCAAGCCAGGAGAGAATGAGATGATATATTCAAAGTGCTGAAGGAAAAAAACAAACCTGCCAGTTAAGGATACTATACCTAGTGAAGTTATCTTTCATAAATGAAGGAGAAATGAAGACTTTCCCAGACAGGGAAAAACAGATGATTCATCACCACTAAACCAGTCCTACCAGAAAAGATTAAGGGAGTCCTACATTTGGAAGTGAAAGGATAATAGCTACCATCATGAAAACTCGTGAAAGTATACAACTAACTAGTAGAGCAAGCACACAGATGAGAAAGAGAAAGGACTCACTCATTTTATCATCAAACCATAACAAAAAGGAACAAAAGATATGAAAATTACCAGAAGGCAGTTAACAAAATGACAGTAGTAAGTTCTCACATATCAATAATTACCTTGAATGTAAACAGATTAAATTTTCCACTTAAAGGATATGGACTGGGCCAGTCATGTGGGCACATTCTTTTAGTCCCAGTACTTCAGGAGGCCAAGGTGGGAAGGATTGCTTGAGCCTGGGAGTTTGAGACCAGCCTGGGCAACATAGTGAGACCTCATCTCTACCAAATAACAACAATAACAACAACAACAATAACAACAACAACAGACTGTCAGAATAGATAAGAAAACTTGACCCAACTATATGCTGCCTACAAGAAACTCACTTTACTTGTAAAGATAACTTTAGACTGAAAGTAAAGGGATGGAAAAAAATACTCCATGCAAATGGAAACCAAAGGTGAGCAGGAATAGCTTTACTTGTATCAGGTAAAACAGACTTTAAGTCAAAACCAGTAAAAAGAGACAAAGAAGGTCATTATATAATGATAAAGGGATCCATTCAGCAATAGGATATAACAATTCTAAATATATATACACCCAACACCAGAGCACCCAAATGTGTAAAGCAAATATTAGACCTAAAGAGAGAGGTAGACTCTAATACAATAATAGTTGGGGACTTCAACACCCCACTGTCAACAATAGACAGATTATCTTAACAGAAAAATCAACAAAAAACACTGGATTTAAATTATGCTTTAGATCAAATGGATCTCACATTTACAGAACATTTCATCTAACAACTGCAAAATACACATTCCCATCAACACATGGAACATTCTCTAGGATAGACCATATGTCAGACCACGAAACCTCAACACATTTTTAAAAATCAAAATCATATCAAGTATCTTCTCAGCCCACAATTGAATAAAATAAATCCATAACAAGAGGAACTTAGAAACTATACACATACATGGAAATTAAACAACATGCACCTGAGTGACCACTGGATCAATGAAAAAATTAGGAAGAGATAAATTTCTTGAAACACTTTGGGAGGCTGAGGCAGGAGGATCACTCGAGACCAGGAGTTCAAGATGAGTCTGGACGACATATTGAGACTCTGTCTCTACAAAAATAATTAGCCAGGTGTGGTGGCACATGCCTGTAGTCCTAGCTACTCAGGAGGCTGAGACAAGAGGATCACTTGAGCCCAGGTGTTTGAAGTAGCAGTGAGCCATGATTGTGCCACTTTGCTCCACCTGGGTGACAGAGTTAGACCCTGTCTCTAAAAAGAAAAAAGAAAAAAAATTTCTTATATGTAAATGGAAAAAAAATACCAAAACCTATGGGATACAGCAAAAGCAGTGCTAAGAGGGAAGTTTACAGCAATAAACACCTACATCAAAAAAGTGGAAAGATTTCAAATAACCTAATGATGGACCTTAAGGAACTAGAAAAGCAAGGACAAACCAAACCCAAAATTAGTAGAAGGAAGGAAATAATAAAGATCAGAGCAGAAATAAACAAAATAGAGACTAAAAAATAAAAAAAAGAAATGAAAAGTTGGTTTAATGAGAAGATAAACAAAATCAATAAACCACTAGCTAGACTAACCAAGAAAAAAAGAAGAGCCAAAATCAGGAATGAAAAGGAGACCTTACAACTGATATCACAGAAATGCAAAAGATATCAGAGAACATGAACCATAAATGAACAAACAGGAAAACCTAGAGGAAATTGATGAATCCCTGGACACATAAAACCTACCAAGATTGAATAAGGAAGAAATGGAAAACCTGAACAGACCAATAACAAGTCACAAGATTGAATCAATAATAAAAAGTCTCTCAACCAAAAAAGCCTAGACCTGATGGCTTTACTGTCAAATTCTACCAGACTAATAAGCAAGAACTAATACCGGTTCTTCTCAAACTAGTCCAAGAAATAGAAGAGGCAGAAACTCCCTCTAATTCATAGAATTCTTCATAATTCTATGAAGCCAGCATTACCCTGATACCAAAACTAGGCAGAGACACAACAAAAAAAGAAAACTACAGGCCAATATCCCCAATAAATATAGATGCAGAAATCCTCAACGTAATATTAGCAAAACAAATTCAACAGCACATCAAGAAAATACTTCACGATCAAGTGGGATTTATCCCAGGGATGCAAGGATGGTTCAACAAATGCAAATCAATAAAATGATACGTCATGTCAACAGAATGGAGGATAAAAACCGTGTGATTATCTCAATAGGCAGAGAAAAAGCAACTGATAAAATTCAACAACCTTTGTTTCCACAAATGCTTTTGGAAATTTTTGTGTATATACATGAAATTCAGTATCCCCTCATGATAAAAATGCCCAACAAGTTAGGCATAGAAGGAACAGCCTCAACCTCCTGGGCTTAAGCAATTCTCCCACCTCAGCCTCCTGATTGGCTGGGACTATAGGTGCATGCCACCACGCCTGAATAATTTTTTAAATTTTTTGCAGAGACAGGATCTTGCTATATTGCCCAGGCTGGTCTTTAACTCCTGGCCTCATGTGACCCTCCTGCAATCCTTCTGCCTTGACCTCCCAAAGTGTTGAGATTATAGGCATGATCTCATGACCCAGCCTCTAAAATTTTTATGGAACCACAAAGACCCCTAATAACCAAAGCAATTTGAACAAAAAGAATAAAGCTGGAGGCATCACACTTCCTGACTTCAAAATGTATTATAGTCTGGACACAGCGGCTCATGCCTGAGCAACTTAGTGAGACCTCATCTCTACAAAAAGTTTTAAAAATTAGACAAGGGTGATGGTATGTATATGTGGTCCCAGCTATTTGGGAGGCTGAGGCGGGAGGACTGTTTAAGCCCAGGAGGTTGAGGCTGCAGTGAGCTAAGATTGGACCACTGCACTCCAGCCTGGGGAACAAAGCGAGATCCTGTGTCTAAAACCCCACAAACATATATATATATGTACACACACACATATGTACATATATACATATATATACACACACGTATACACATATGTATATATGTACATATATATGTGGGTTTTTAATATATACATATATATATTTGTATATAAAATTCTAGTAACCAAAACAACAGACAGCATGGTATTGGTATAAAAACAGACAGTCACATAGACTAATAGGACAGAACAGAGAACTCAGAAATAAACCCACGTATTAATAGCCAATTGATTTTTGACAGAGGTGCCAAGGATACACACTGGGGAAAGGATATCTTGTTCAACAAATGGTCCTGGGAAAACTGGATATTCATACACAGAAGAACGAAACTAGAGCCCCTGTCTCTCATCACATACAAAAATCAACTCAAAATGGATTAAAGACTTAAATGTGAGACCTAGAACTATAAAACTACTGGGAAGAAACATAGGGGAAACACTCACACATATCGGTCTAGGCAAAGATTTTATGGCTAAGACCCTAAAAGCACAGGCTGCAAAACTAAAAGTAGACAAATGGGATTATATTAAGCTAAAAAGCTTCTGCACAGCAAATGAAACAATAAAGTAAAGAGAGAACCCGTTGAATGGGAGAAAATATTTGCAAAATACCTGTCTTGTGACAAGAGACTAATATCCATAATACACAATTCCAACAACTCAACAGCAAAAAAACCTACACAGCCCCATTAAAAATTGGGAAAAGATCTATATATCCAGACATAAAAATGACTAACAGATATGTGAAAAAATGTTCAACATCACTAATTATTAGGGAAAGGCAAATCAAAACCCCAATGAGATATCATCTTACCCCAGTTAGAATGGCTATTATCAAAAAGGCAAAAAAGAACATGCTGGCGAGTATGTGGAAAAAAGAGAACTCTCATATACTATTGGAGGGAATGTTAAGTAGTACAGCCATTATGTAAAGCGGTATGGAGATTTCTTAACAAACTAAAGATAGAACTACTATATGATCCAGCAATCCCACTACTGGGTATTATTTATCTAAAGGAAAGAAAACTAGTATATTAAAGGGATATGTGCACTCCCGTGTTTATTGCAGGACTGTTCACAATAGCAAAGATATGGAATTAACAAGTGTCTGTCAACAGATGAATGGACAAATAAAATGTTGTATATTTATGCAGTGAAAAATACTATTTGGCCTTAAAAAAGAATGAAATCGTGTATTTTACAGCAACATAGATAGAACTAGAGGTCATTATGTTAAGTGAAATAAGCCGGACATAGGCAAATATTGCATATACTTACTCAAATGGGGGAGCTAAAAAAGTTGATCTCATGAAGATAGGGAGTAGAATGATAATTACCCGAAGCTGGGAAGGATGTGGTTGTAAGGCAAGTGGGGGGATGAGGAGAGGTTAATTAATGAGTATATACACACAGCTAGATAGAAGGAACAAATTCTAATGTTCCATAGTAGAGTAGGGTGACTATAGTTAACAACAATGTATTATATATTTAAAAATAACTAGAAGTGAGGCCTTGAAATGTTCTTAACACATAGAAATGATAAATGCTTGTGGTGATGGATATCCTAAATACCCTGACTTGATCACTATACACATTCTATGCATGTTACAAACACTCACAGGTATCCCATAAATATGTACAAACTTTATCAATAAAACATTTTTTAAAAAGATGTGCTTCTCATCATCTTTTCCTAGGCTCTACTCCCTTGAGATAAGGCAAAGGATCCAGTTTGTCAGATAAATTGCCGAAGTCAGAGATCTCACCCAGTACTAAGTTCTAGCAATAATTTAGGAATAAAACAGTTAAGAGGTACAGTCAAGTAGGGAGAGTTGGGGACATTCTGTATGACTCTTCAAGTTCTTTCTTCCCTCATTGAACATGTTCGCTTGAGCCTTAGAGTAATGGATGAGGTCTCTAACAGAGGATTCCAGGGTCACCTGACAAAGCTTGGACAATGTTGGGGTTATGAAACATTTCTTTTTTATACCCCGATAATTGTATAGCTTATGTGACATTCTTGAGGGAACCATGGACACAAAAGAAGGCATTTTCAGGACAAACCAGTCTTACAACTTTCTCCACTGCTTTTGTCTCCTATTTCAAAGGTCTGGATTTTACCAGAGCTGCTAGCAACAACCAGGGAATATAATTTTTTGTTATTTTTTCTTTGACCTAGTAATCCGTTAGTCCCTGTGACTATTTCCCCGAGTCTAAATCTGTTTCCACCAAGTTCAGTTGGTAAGACTTGCCCCATGATTTGCCTCAGAGCTTTTTGCCATTTTATACCAAGGACGAATAGGTAGTCATCCTGTCATTAGTTCCTCTTAGTTTTCCATCCTCTTCTTTTTCTTGCTATAAAGTGCCTTAACCATTATGATTTGTCAGTCTCATTTGACATTCTTGTGTAACCTGGTGCTTTTTGACTCACTTGCACTTAACTCTCCCTCCCCTCCCGACTTTTAAACTGTGACTAGAATCCATTGAGTTAATAAACCGCAACTATACTTAGACTTATTAGTTAAGACATTAGATAGAATATTTTAAGACTGGCTTTCTCTTAGAAAAAGACACTGTTTTTCCTCTGGCATGCAGGCCATAGCCATTCATTCTCTCATATTCCATGTATCTCTGAGTTGGGAGGTAGGGTTAATGTCTTTAACACTCTTCACTGTCACTTCTTGAATATTCCTCCTCCACTTTCATGCAAAAACTTCTGCTCTTTGAGATTTATACCACGTTCTACCCGTAATCATTACTCATCTACCAGCCGTCATTTACCACCCTCATTTATTGTAGCATATGGGCCTCATCTCCTTTCAAAGTCCCATCATCAACCTGGATGTCTTCAGTATGACCCACCTGATACCAGGCCATCTGGTTTCCTCACATTTCGTTTGTTCATTCATTCTTTCAATACTTCATTCATATACACACATGCATTTATTTATGCATTTGTTGAAAAAGATTTTTTGAGCACCTACAATGTAATATTCCAAACTCTATGCTAGAATTAGAGATGCAGGGGTAAAAGAATAAAAGAAGACAGAAAACCAAACATAGTCCTGGAGGTTACAGTGTAGTGAGGGGCAAAGACATGGAGCCAGTGGTTGTTGAGCTGAAACCTCATGTGAGGAGTTAACTGGATGGAGAAAGGAGTCAAGAGAGTTCTAGGTAGAGGAGGCAGCATGTCAAAGGCACAGTAAGGGGAGGGAGAATGGTCCATTTCAGAGATGGAAGAAGGCTAGTGGATTGGAACATAGGGAAGAAGGGAATGTGTGATACAAGCTGGAGCTAGAAAGGTAGGTAGGGTCCAAACCATAGAAGATCTTTTTTTTTTTGATATGGAGTTTCACTCTTACCAGGCTGGAGTGCAGTGGTGCGATCTCAGCTCACTGCAACCTTTGCCTCCCGGATTCAAGCGATTCTCCTGCCTCAGCCTCCCGAGTAGCTGGGACTACAGGTGCCTGCCACCACACCTGGCTAATTTTTTTGTATTTACAGGAGAGATGGGGTTTCACCGTGTTAGCCAGGATGATCTCAATCTCCTGACCTCATGATCCGCCCACCTCGGCCTCCCAAAGTGCTGGGATTACAGGTGTGAGCCACCGTGCCCGGCCCATGCAAGATCTTTTTAAGTTATGTTAAAGATTTTGGTTTTCATTCTAAGAGGCCTGGGAAGTCATTGAAATTTTTGTTTAAATTTTTAAAACTTATTTTTCAAAAGAAAATAATACAGGTACGTTGTACAAATTCAAAAGATATAAAAGGATAGGCTGGGCACAGTGGCTCACGCCTGTAATCCCAGCACTTTGAGAGGCCAAGGAAGGCGAATCACAAGGTCAGGAGTTCGAGACCAGCCTGACCAACATGGTGAAACCCTGTCTCTACTAAAAATACAAAAATTAGCTGGGCATGGTGGTGCATGCCTGTAATCCCAGCTACTCAAGAGGCTGAGGCAGGAGAATCGCCTGAACCTGGGAGGCGGAGGTTGCAGTGAGCCAAGACAGTGCCACTGCCCTCCAACCTGGGTGATAGAGTGAGACTCTGTCTCAAAAATAAATAAATAAACAAACAAATAAATAGATAAATGGATAAAGAACAAATAAGTCTCCTACTTTCATCTTCAGTCACCTAGCTTCCCCTCCTAAAGTTTCATGAATATTCTTCCAAAAATAGCCTATATGTGCATATATATATATTTTTTTCTCCCCCCCCCAACAAATTGTAGCATGCTATACATACTGCTCTGAACCTTTTTCCTCCCCACATAATGTATCCTGGATATCATTCTATGTTAGAACTATACAGAGTGGCCTTATTTATTTTAGCAGTTGCATGGATCTTCCTTCCTTCTTTATTTATTTTTTATTTTTAAGACAGAGTCCCGCTCTGTCGCCCAGGCTGGAGTGCAGTGGTGTGATCTCGGCTCACTGCAAGCTCCACCTCCCGGGTTCATGCCATTCTCTTGCCTTAGCCTCCCAGGTAGCTGGGACTACAGGCGCCCGCCACCATGCCCGGCCAATTTTTTGTATTTTTTAGTAGAGATGGGGCTTCACCGTGTTAGCCAGGATGGTCTCAATCTCCTGACCTCGTGATCTGCCCGCCTTGGCCTCCCAAAGTGCTGGGATTACAGGCGTGAGCCACCGCCCTTCGCCTGTTTATTTATTTATTTTATTATTATTATTTTTTTGAGACGGAGTCTCGCCAGGCTGGAGTGCAGTGGTGCGATCTCGGCTCACTGCAAGCTCCGCCTCCTGGGTTCACGCCATTCTCCCGCCTCAGCTTCCAGAGTAGCTGGGACTACAGGCGCCTGCCACCATGACCAGCTAATTTTTTGTATTTTTAGTAGAGACAGGGTTTCACCATGTTAGCCAGGATGGTCTTGATCTCCTGACCTCGTGATCCCCCCGCCTTGGCCTCCCGAAGTGCTGGGATTACAGGCGTGAGCCCCTGCGCCCGGCTTTATTTATTTTTTTTGAGACTGAATCTCGCTCTCTCGCCCAGGCTGGAGTGTAGTGGTGCAATCTCGGCTCACTGCAACCTCCGTCTTCCGGGTTCAAGTGATTCTCTTGCCTCAGCCTCCCCCAGTTGCTGGGATTACAGGCATGCACCTGCCCAGCTAACTTTTTGTATTTTTAGTAGAAACGGGGTTTCACTGTGTTGGCCACGCTGGTCTTGAACTCCTGACCTCAAATGATCCACCCGCCTCAGCCTCCCAAAGTGCTGGGATTACAGGAGTGAGCCACTGCACCCAGCCTTCTATAATTTATTTAACCAGTTATCAACTGATGAATGTTTAAGTTGTTTCCAATTATTTTCTATCTCAAACAGTATGCAATGAATGTGTTTGATATCGTGTCACATAGTGCTAGTTTATTTGTACAATAAATTCCAAGTTTAGCTACCTTTATTTTATATAGGCTGAATTTCTTTTCTTCAGAGCATTTATATTAGTCTCCAATCCTATATATTTATTGTCTTTTAATCTCTGTCTCCCCCATCTAAGTTATAAACTCTACCAAAGTAATGCCCAGCATGCAGCAGGTGCTCAAAAATACTTGTTGAATGGATGAATGAATAAGAAGATGAGGATAATAGCTAGGAGGGAAGTAGGGGTGCTTCAATTTTGAAAAGAATGGAAGTCATTGAGGTTGCTCATGCTTGAAGCAGCAGAACCATTAAAGGGCAGAAGTTCAAGACCAGCCTAGGCAACATAGTGAGACCTCATCTCTACAAAAAAAAAAAAAAAAACATAAAAAAATAGCTGGGTATAGTGGCACACATGTGTAGTCCCAGCTATTTGGGAGGCTAAGTGGGAGGGTTGCTTGAGCCTAGGAATTTGAGGCTGCAGTGAGCTGTGATTGCACCGCTGTACTTCAGTGTGGGTGACAGGATGAGACCCTGTCTTAAAGAAAAAAAAGAGGCCAGGTGCAGTGGCTCATGCCTGTAATCCTAGCACTTTGGGAGGCCGAGGTGGGCGGATCATGAGGTCAGGAGTTTGAGACCAGCCTGGCCAATATGGTGAAACCGAATCTCTACTAAAAATACAAAAATTAGCCAGGCGTGGTGGCGCATGCCTGTAGTCCCAGCTACTTAGGAGGCTGAGGCAGAAGAATCACTTGAACCCGGGTGGCAGAGGTTGCAGTGAGCCAAGATCGTGCCACTGCACTCCAGCCTGGGTGACAGAGTGAGATTCCGTCTCAAAAAAAAAAAAAAAGAAAAAAGATTTGAGGGTGGCTACTGTGGGAAATGAAATAAATAATGAAGGTAGAAACTCGGAGAATGGCCAGGAAGCCCACTGCTTATAAGAATGGGGACCATGGCCGGGCGTGGTGGCTCACACCTGTAATCCCAGCACTTTGGGAGGCCGAGGCGGGCGGATCACAAGGTCAAGAGATCGAGACCGTCCTGGCTAACACGGTGAAACCCCGTCTCTACTAAAAAAATAGAAAAAATTAGCCAGGCGTGGTGGCGGGCGCCTGTAGTCCCAGCTACTCTGGAGGCTGAGGCAGGAGAATGGTGTAAACCCGGGAGGCGGAGCTTGAAGTGAGCCGAGATCGCGCCACTGCACTCCAGCCTGGGTGACAGAGTGAGACTCCGTCTCAAAAAAAAAAAAAAAAAAAAAAAAGAATGGAGATCATTTACTTAGAGTGAGATTAGTCTGTGAAGTTGGATCATTTTTTTCCCAGCTCTCAGAACAGATTCATCCATGATTGCCATTTTCCCAGATAGCCAGGGCAAAGGAGTGGAGAATATCAGTACTGGAGAGGTTGAAGTGATGGACTATAGAATTGGAGCTGAATAAGGACAAATACGAAGATGAATCTGAAACATATCTTCTCTTTCTCTTCCTGAATAATCTCATCTATGCTCATAGTTTTAGTTTCCTGTGGGAAGAAAGACAGAACAAAGTTCTTTTGAAAAAGAACTTTGAAAAGAGTTCTTTTCACTGGTCTGGTTTGAGCACATAGATCCTGGTCTGGAGAATGATAAGAGATGTCTGGGGACAGAGGTCAGGCCATGCCACACAGAATTTTGAAGGCCACTGTGTGAGGTTCAGGAATGTCACCTAAGCACCATGTAATCAAGGTCTGCTCTGTTAAGTGGTTTTACTTTTATTTCATGTAACAGGAAGATAAATAATTTGGGTGTTTTAATTGTCACTGAAAGGCAGCAGGGAAGCAGCCTGGGCTGGAAATGTGGATCCACATTTGAGAGCAGTGGAAGTTTACATAGAATTAGAAGCCATCATATGGTTGAGGTTATACAGGGAAAAAAAACTATATTTCACTGTACTGAATCACTTTTAATTGTTTTTTTTAAAACAAATATAGCTTACAATCACTTTTAATTCTTACCATGTTCTTTCTAAGCCTCTGGGCCTTTGTTTGAGTATTCTAGTTTCTACCTCCTACCTGTTTTGATTTATTTTCCTCTCAAAATTTCATGTTCCAAGGACACCAGATTTGCCTGGTTTGTACCTGTCTCTCTATCTGTTAAATGGAGATAATTTTAGGACATTCAGATGGGCTACACCAAATATGCCACGTAATTCATTTTAAGTAAGAAATAGCCCCATAACTCATCATCCTCTGACATTAGTAAAACTGTAAGGAGAATTTGAGCAAGCAAGCCTTTTTTTTTTTTTTTTTTTGAGACAGAGTCTTGCTCTTGATCTTGGCTCACTGGAACCTCCGCCTCCTGGGTTCAAGCAATTCTCTTGCCTCAGCCTCCTGAGTAGCTGGGATTACAGGTGTAATCACGCCTGGCTAATTTTTGTATTTTTAGTAGAGACAAGGTTTCACCATGTTGGCCGGGCTGGTCTCAAACTCCTAACATCAAGTAATCCACCCACCTCGGCCTCCCAAAGTGCTGGGATTACAAGCGTGAGCTACTGTGCCTGGCCAATTTTTTAACTTTTATTTTAGGTTCGGAGGCACATCTGAAGGTTTGTTATATAAGTAAACTCGTGTCACAGGGGTTTGTTATATAGATTATTTCATCACCTAGGTATTAAGCCTAGTACCCAACAGTTATTTTTTTCTGCTCCTCTTCCTCCTCTCACCTCTACCCTCAAGTAGATTCCAGTGTCTGTTGTTCCTTTCTTTGTGTTCATGAGTTCTCATCATTTAGCTCCCACTTATAAGTGAGAATTTGGTTTTCTGTTCCTGCGTTTAGTTTGCTAAAGATAATAGCCTCCAGGTCTATCCATGTTCCTGCAAAAGACATGATCTCTTTTTTTATGGTTGCATAGTATTCCATGGTATATATGTACCACATTTTCTTTATCCAATCTGTCACTGATGAACATTTAGGTTGATTCCATGTCTTTGCTGTTGTGAATAGTGCTGTAATGAACACTCACATGCATATGTCTTATGGTGGAATGATTTCTGTTCCTCTGGGTATATACCCAGTAATAGGATTGTTGAACTGATGGTAGTTCTACTTTTAGCTCTTTGAGGAATTGCCATACTGCTTTCCACAATGGTTGAACTAATTTATACTCCCACCAGCAGTGTATAAATGTTCCTTTTCTCCGCAATCTTGCCAGCATCTGTTATTTTTTGGCTTTTTGATAATAGCCATTCTGACTGGTGTGAGATAGTATCTCATTGTGTTTTGATTTGCATTTCTCTAATGATCAGTGATATTGAACTTTTTAAAATATGCTTGTTGGTTGCCTGTATGTCTTCTTTTGAAAAGTGTGTGTTAATGTCCTTTGCCCACTTTTTATTGAGGTTGTTTTTCTCTTGTAAATTTGTTTAAGTTCCTTATAAATGCTGGATATTAGACTTTTGTCAGATGCATAGTTTGCAAGTATTTTCTCCCATTCTGTAGATTGTCTCTTTACTCTGTTGATAGTTTCTTTTGCTGTTCAGAAGCTCTTAAGTTTAATTAGATCCCATTTGTCAATTTTGGCTTTTGTTGTGATTGCTTTTGGTGTCTTTGTCATGAAATCTGTGTCTGTTTCTATGTTCCTAGGATGGTATTGCCTAGGTTGTCGTTGTCTTCCAGGGTTTTTATAGTTTTGGGTTTTACATTTAGGTCTTTAATCCATCTTGATTTGATTTTTGTATATGGTATAAGGAAGGGGGTCCAGCTTTAATCTTCTGCATATGGCTAGCCAGTTATCCCAGCACCATTTATTGAGTAAGGTGTCTTTTCCTCATTGCTTGTTTTTGTCAGCTTTGTCAAAACTCAGATGTTTGTAGGTGTGTAGCTTTGTTTCTGGGCTCTCTCTTCTGTTCCATTGGTCTATGTGCCAATTTTTGTACCATTACCATGCTGTTTTGGTTGCTGTAGCCCTAGTATAGTTAGAAGTCCGGTGATGTGCCACCAGCTTTGGTCTTTTGGCTTAGCATTGTATGGGCTATTTGGGCTCTTTTTTGGTTCCATAATGAATTTTAAAATAGTTTTTTTTCCTAGTTCTGTGAAGAATGTCATTGGTAGTTTGATAGGTATAGCATTGAGTCTGTAAATTGATTTGGGTAGTATGACCATTTTAATGATACTGATTCTTCCTATTCATGAGCATGGCATGTTTTTCCATTTATTTGTGTCTTCTCTGATTTTTTTCAGCAGTGTTTTATAATTCTCATTGTAGAGCTCTTTCACCTCTGTCTGGAATACCTGTATTCCTAGGTATTTTATTCTTTTTGTGGCAATTGCAAATGGGATTGCCTTCCTGATTTGGCTCTTGGCTTGAGTGGTGTTGGTGTGTAGGAATGCTAGTGATTTTTGTACATTGATTTTGTCTCTTGAAACTTTGCTGAAGTTGTTTATCAGTTGAAGGAGCTTTTGGGCTGAGACTATGTGGTTTTCTAGATATGGAATCATGTTGAATGCAAACAGGGATAGTTGGACTTCCTCGCCTCCTATTTGAATGCCCTTTATTTCTTTCTCTTAGCTTATTGCTATGTCTAGGATTTCTAATACTGTGTTGAATAAGATTGGTAAAAGAGGGAATCCTTGTCTCGTGCTGGTTTTCAAAGGGAATGCTTCCAGCTTTTGCCCATTTAGTATGATGTTTGTTGGCTGTGGGTTTGTCATAAATGGTTCTTATTACTTTGAGGTATGTTCCTTCAATATCTAGTTTATTGAGAGTTTTTAACATGAAGGGATGTTGAATTTTATAGAAAGCCTTTTCTGTACCTATTGAGATAATCCTGTGGTTTTTGTCTTTAGTTCTTTTTGTGTGATGAATCACATTTATTGATTTGTGTATGTTGACCCAAACTTGCATCCTGGGGATGAAGCCCACTTGATTGTGGTGGATTAGCTTTTTGATGTGCTGCTGGATTCAGTTTGCAAGTATTTTGTTGAGGATTTTTGTGTTGATATGCATCAAGGATATTGGCCTGAAGTTTTCTTTCTTAGTTGTGTCTTTGCCCAGTTTTGGTATCAGGATGATGCTGGCCTCATAGATTGAGTTGGGGAGAAGTTCCTCCTCTTCCATTTTTTGGAATAGTTTTAATAGGAAGGTACCAGCTCTTCTTTGTACATCTCGTGGAATTCAGCTGGGAATCCATCTGGTCTTGGGCTTTTTTTGGTTGGTAGGCTATTTATTACTGATTCAGTTTTAGAGCTCATTATTGGTCTGTTCAGGGAATCAGTTTCTTCTTGGTTCAATCTTGGGAGAGTGTATGTGTCCAGGAATTTATCCATCTCTTCCAGGTTTTCTAGTTTGTATGCGTAGAGGTGTTCAAGTAGCTTCTAATGGTTATTTTTATTTCTGGGGGGTCAGTGTAACATCCTCTTCATCATTTCTAATTGTGTTTATTTGGATATCCTCTCTTTTTCTTCTTTATTAGTTTAGTTAGTGGCCTATCTTATTAATTTTTTCAAAAAACCAGCTCCTGGATTTGTTGATCTTTTGAATTTTTTTTGTGTCTTGATTGCCTTCAGTTCACCTCCGATTTCGGTTATTTCTTGTCTTCTACTAGCTTTGGGTTTGATTTGTTCTTGCTTCTCTTTCAGTTGTGACGTTAGGTTGTTAATTTGAGATCTTTCTAACTTTTTGATGTGGGTATTTAGTGCTATGAATTTCCCTTTTAACACTGCCTTAGCTGTGTCCCAGAGATTCTGGTATGTTGTATCTTTGTTCTCGCTATTTCAAATAACTTCTTGATTTCTGCCTTAATTTCATTATTTACCCAAAATTCATTCAGGAGCATGTTGTTTAATTTTCATGTAATTCATGTAATTGCATGGTTTTGAGTGATTTTCTTAGTTTTGACTTATATTTTCTTTTTTTTTTTTTTTTTTTTTTTTTGGTGATGAGTTTCACTCTTTTTGCCCAGGCTGGAGTGCAATGGCAGATCTTGGCTCACTACAACCTCTGCCTCCCAGGTTCAAGGAATTCTCCTATCTCAGCCTCCCAAGTAGCTGGGATTACAGGTGTGTGCCACCACGCCCGGCTAATTTTGTATTTTTAATAGAGACGGGGTTTCACCATGTTGGCCAGGCTGGCCTCGAACTCCTGACCTCAGGTGATCCACCCGCCTCGGCCTCCCAAAGTGTTGAGATTACAGGTGTGAGCCACTGCGCCCGGCCTTAATTTTGGTTCTTTTGTATTTGCTGAGGATTGTTTTATGTCCAATTAAGTGGTCAATTTTAGAGTATGTGCCATGTGTCTATAAGAAGAATGTATATTCTGTTGTTTTTGGTTGAAGAGTTCTGTAGAGGTCTGTCAGATCCCTTTGGTCCAATGCTGAGATCAGGTCCTGAATATCTTTGTTAATTTTCTGCCTCAGTGATCTGTCTAATACTGTCAGTGGAGTGTTTAAGTCTCCCACTATTATTGTGTGGGAGTCTACATTTCTTTGTAGGTCTCTAAGAACTTGCTTTATGAATCTGGGTCCTCCTGTGTTGGGTCCATATATATTTAGGATGGTTAGGTTTTCTTGTTGAATTGAACCCTTTACCATTTTGTAATGCCTTTCTTTGTCTTTTTTGATCTTTGTTGGTTTAAAATCTGTTTTGTCTGAAATTAGGATTGCAACTCCTAATTTTTTCGGTTTTCCATTTGCTTGGTAGACTTTCCTCCATCCCTTTATTTTGAGCCTATGAGTGTCGTTATGTGTCGCTCATCCTTACAAGTGAGAAGTGAGAAGACAGAATGCCATTGGGTCTTGTTTTTTATCCAGGTTGCCACTCTGTGCCTTTTAAGTGGGGGCATTATGCCCATTTTGTAAGTTTTTTTTTTTTTTATCCCAGCATCGATGATACTTTCCAACACAGTAAATGTTTGTTGATTTCATATGTGTTTACTTTCATCTCTTGCCCATTTATAGACATTTTGGTTGTCAACCCGACTATGTGTGCACTTTTATATTTAGCTTTTTACTCTTAGGGTTACATTGTAAACAATTTTCCATCTTGCCACCTGGTCTTTATAATGATCTTTTAATGATAGTCGTTAAGTTGCTATGCCGTAATTCACTTAACCATTACCCCAGGAAGAACTAATAGACTAGAATATATAAATTTAGAATTGCCTGCCTTGTTAATGAATTCTCAACTACAGGAGGTAATTTAAAAGGCTGGAAAAAGGCTGGGCACTGTGGCTCATGCCTGTAATCCCAGCACTTTGGGAGGCCGAGGTGGGCGGATCACGAGGTCATGAGATCAAGACCTTCCTGGCTAACGCGGTGAAACCCCGTCTCTACTAAAAAATACAAAAAATTAGCCGGGCGTGGTGGCGGGAGCCTGTAGTCCCAGCTACTCCAGAGGCTGAGGCAGGAGAATGGTGTGAACCCAAGAGGTGGAGCTTGCAGTGAGCCGAGATCGCGCCACTGCACTCCAGCCTGGGCAACAGAGCGAGACTCTGTCTCAAAAAAAAAAAAAAAGGCTGGAAAATACTTTGAATTGTTTTAGAGGGGATTTTAGCTCTAGATGGGAATTGAACTAAATATATTTTTAAAATATTTCTTTCCCTGAAATTTGGTAATTCTCCTATGTTTTGTGGCCTCTGTAAATGAGTGTGAACCTTGTGTGTTTGAGTATATAAATTTCAAAATGTTAAAGACATCACTTTCACAAATACAAAGGAAACGTCTGTCAGAGATTTAACTCATGAATGAGGGAATCAGTGGGCAGTAAAACTGCTTTTAAGAAACACAGATTTATGTTGTCAGGAAAAGAATGATGAAATAAGTTTGTAAGTTAGATGTGAAATATTAATATCTTACAGAACACTAAAACTGAAACATTGGAAGTTACGTATATTATTTTTGTTTTGTTTTATTTTTTGAGACAGGATCTTACTGTCTCCCAGGCTGGAGTGTGATGGCATTATCATAGCTTAATGCAGCCAGTATCTCCCAAGCTCAAGCAATCCTACTGCGTCAGCCTCCTGAGTAGCTGAGACTACAAGTGCACACCACCACACCTGACTGATTTTTTGAATTTTTTAGTAAAGACAAGGTCTCACTATGTTGCCTGGGCTGGTCTCAAACTTCTGAGCTCAAACAATTCTCCTGTCTCAGCTTTCCAAAGTGCTGGGATTATGGGAGTGAGCCATCATGTGCAGCCAGGGGTTATATTTTATACTGGACAGAAAAAAAATATCTATATGTTATATAGATATGATTTATATATATATATATATAAATCAAAATCATTTGTAACTTATCATTTATAACTTATATTCTATAAGTTAACATCTAAATTTAAGCTCTACTCAGTAGTAAATAGTGAATCAAACAAAGGTACATTCTCTTAGACCAGAGGTTGACAAGCTTTTTCTTAAGGGGCCAGATAGTAAATATTTTAGGCTTTGTGGGCTGTAAGTTCTATGACAACTACTTAACTCTGCCATGGTAGAGCAAAGGCAACTATAGATAACACATACGTAAATGAGTTCCAATAAAAATTTATTTACAAAAATAGGCAGCAGCCAAAATTGGCCCCTGGGCTATAGTGTATAGCCCCTGGTTTATTGAATCTGTAGTAATATCCCTTCTTTCATTCTTTTTTTTTTTTTATTTTTTTTGAGTTGGAGTCTCGTCCTGTTGCCCAGGCTGGAGTACAGTGGTGCAATCTCGGCTCACTGCAACCTCCACTTCCTGGGTTCAAGCGATTCTCCTGCCTCAGCCTCCCAAGTAGCTGGAATTACAGGTGCATGCCACCATGCCCAGTTAATTTTTGTATTTTTAGTAGAGATGGGGTTTCACCATGCTGGCCAGGCTCATCTCGAACTCCTGACCTCAAGTGATCTGCCTGCCTTAGCCTCCCAAAGTGCTGGGATTACAGGCATGAGCCACTGCACCTGGTCCCTTCTTTCATTCTTGATTCTGGTAACTTTTGACTACTCCTTTTTTTGCCTGTGGTCAGTCCGACTAGAGATTTATCAGCTTTATTGATTTTTTGAACAACCAGACTTTTGTTTCATTGATTTTTCTCTACTGTTTTTTGTTTCTCTTCTCTTTATCATTTCTTTCCTTTACTTACTTTGGGGTTTAATTTACTCTTTTTTTCCCCAGATTTTATGATGGAAGCAAAGATCATTGATTTTTTTTTTTTTTTGTCTAAGTTTGGCTTTTATTTTTCCAGATCTTTTTATTTTATTTTATTTTATTTTTTTTCAAGACAGAGTCTTGCTCTGTTGTCCAGGCTGGAGTGCAGTGGCATGATCTTGGCTCACTGCAACCTCCCCCTCCCATTTGCAGCAATTCTTCTGCCTCAGCCTGCTGAGTAGCTGGGATTACAGATGTGCACCACCACACCTGGATAATTTTTGTATTTTTAGTAGACAAGGTTTTGCCATGTTGGCCAGGCTGGTCTCGAACTCCTGACCTCAAGTGATCCATCTTCCTCAGCCTCCCAAAGTGCTGGGATTACAGGCATGAGCCACCACGCCTGGCTTAGATCTTTTTGAATCCAGGTAATACATGTGGACAAACAAAAATAGCTTCATTGTTAAAAATATAAATAAGAACATAATATATAGATTTTTCTGCAACTTGCTTTTTCCACTTAAGTTATCAAGGGAGATATTTCTATGGCTGTATATAAAATTCTGTGCCATTTCTTTCAAATGATACATAGTATTCTGCAGCAACTGTTTCCATATTGACAGACATTTAGGTTCTTCAGCTATTTCACTAATACAAACCATACTACGGTGAACATCCTTACAAGTGAGAAGGTTTCTAGATAGAGGTGCACTTATTAAATGTCTCCTCTTTGATGGTCAGAAGACATAAACTACTTTTGCATGTTTACCACACTACATTTGATGACCCATTCTTTTTAAAAATTTTAATTTTTAGTAATTTTTATCTTTCGTAGAGATGGTGTCTCACTATGTTGCCCAGTCTGGTCTTGAACTCATGGGCTCAAGTGGTCCTCCCACCTCATCTTCCCAAAGTGCTGGGATTATAGGCATGAGCCACCATGCCTGGCTTGATGACTTTGTTATAAATTTTCTTACGTTGTTTAAGGGCTGAACTTTGGGGAAAAGCTTCCCACATTCATTACATTCATAAGATACGGATTTTCTGATTTTCAGCAAGGCCTTGGCTGTGCCCGAAGGCTTTCCCACATTTCTTATAGTGAAAGGTTTTTTGTTTTTTTGTTTTTTTTCCCCCCCCCCAGTATGAATTCCTTGATGTCCAATAAGAGTTGAGCTCTTTGTAAAGGCTTTCCTACAGTCATTGCCCTGATAGGGTTTATTTCCACTATGAGTTTTCTGATGCCCAGCAAAGGAGATTTGCCCAGCATATCTTTCTATACCTGAAAAAGATTTCACATTTAATATGGTGATAGAGTTTCTCTCCTGTATGAAATCTTTGATGACTAATAAGAGTCAAGCTCTTACTAAAGGCTTTTCTGTATTTATTACACCAATGTACTTTTTCACTAAGATGGTTTTTCTGATACTCCAACAAAGTTGAGTTATCTCTGAAAGCTTTCCCACATTCCTTACATTTAAAAGGCTTTTTTTTCAGCCAGGCACAGTGACTCACACCTGTAATCCCAACACTTTGGGAAGCGAAGGTCAGGGGATTGCTTGAGCCCAGGAGTTCAAGAGCAGCCTGGGCAACATAGGGAGACCCCATCTCTGACAAAAAGTTAAAAAATTAGCCAGACACAGTGATGCTCACCCGTAGTCCTAGGATCTTGGGAGGCTGAGTCAGGAGGTTCGCTTGGGCCCGAAGGTCAAGGCTGCATCGAGTCGTGATGTGCCACTGCTCTCCAGCCTGGGCAATAGAGTGGGACCCTGTCTCTAAATAAATAAATAAATAAATAAATGAATGAATGAATGAATGAATGAATGTTTTTAAAAGGCCTATCTCCACTGTGTTTTCTCTCCTGATGAGTAAGGACTGCCTTCTGAACAGTTTCCCACAGTCGTGTTTGCAGAGTTCCTGACTGTATGAATTCTCTGATGACTTGAAAGGACAGTTTTGGCCAGGCGCGGTGGCTCACGCCTTGCTCTGCAGTGACAAAGTGAGACTCCCTCTCAAAAAAAAAAAAAAAAAGAAAGGGCTGTTTTCTTCTGAAAGCTTTTTCACGTTTATTGGTATTTCTCTCTAGAATAAATTCTCTGATGATTAATAAATGTTGAGTGCTTGAGGAATTTGCCACATTCAATACATCTATAAAGTTGCTCGCCTATGTGAGTTTATGATGATTTGAAAGGGGTGATAGTAAGATAGTCTGCTCATAAAGACTATTCCACATTCTTTATATTTGTGGCGTTTTTCACTAGTATGATCGCTCTGGTGGCTAAAAGAGGAAGAGTTGTATTCGAATTGTACTTTCCCACATTCTTTGCATTTATAGCACCGTATCTCTGTGGAACCTCCTCCCTCTCAATCCAGGCCTCTTTCTTTCATGACGCTTTTTGTTTGCTCCTGCAGAACTTCAGAGTATTTTGCTTTAGGGTTAAGATCTTTGTTTCAAACTAGTACTCCTGAACTGCAGAGGTACCTGACGCAATTCCAATGCCTCCATGCAGGCTCCTTGCTGCAGTTGGGTGATTAGTTTTGGTTTGAAAGAGAGAAGCCCACAGACACAAGATTCCCATAGTTTTCCAGCATCACATGGCTGTACAGGTCCTGTTAAGTGTGTTAGGGTATCTCCGTTCAACCTGGGTACGGGCCACAGCCACATCCCCACATGTCAGTGATCCCTGGATCTGGGCCATCTGTCTCCTGAACTGTCTCCCAGATAAGAGCAGAGAACCCTGTGTATGCTAATAGTTCTGGAGGCTAGAAATCCAAAATCAAGGTGTTAGAAGGGTTGATATCTTTGGAGACTGGAGGTAGAATTCCTTCCTTGCCTACCCCTAGCTTCTAGTGGTTGCTGTCAATCCTTGGCTTTCCTTGGCTTGCAGCCGTATTACTCCAATCTCTGCCTCTGTCATCACATGTCGTTTTCTCCATGTGTCTCTCTAAATCATTGATTTTATAGACTTTTGTTCTCTGAAATAAGCATTTAAAATTACGAATGTTCCTCAAGACATTGCTTTAACTGCATCCCACAAATTTTTATATATTGTATTATTTTCATTCAGTTCAAAATATTTTCTGATTTCCCTCATGCAGTTTCAACCTATACCTTAGTAAATCAGTGTTCAGCCAAAACTGAAGGTGACTACTGTTCAGATTTCTGGAGCTCTTTCTCTGTGTAGCTTCTTCCTTTCTGGTACTTTGTTAAAACATTCTAGCTACCAGTCACCCTGAACTGTGTCTCCTCAATTTAGCAACTGCCCTGTTATGCTTGCCTTCTCCTTGCCTGTGCCACAGTCTGGAGCATGCCTCCAGCAGAAAGCCAAGGGATTCATAGAGCTCACCTGGTTTGTTTCCTTTCTCTCAGGGATCGTAGTCCTGCAGTGCCTGTTGTCCAGTGTCTAGAAACAGTTGCTTTATATATTTTGTCTAGTTTTCTAGTTATTCATGGTGGGAAGGCAAGCCCCATAGCAATTCCTTCTTCAAGAGCAGAAGTGGAAGTTGCATTGCATTTTTAAAAATTAAATAATATATCAGCTTACAAAAAAGTACAGGTAATTTTCATCTGTGTTGACCTCTTAAGTATGAGAAAATTGTTATGAGAAGAATGAGGGAAAGTTGATATAAAGGTAAAAATAGTAGTTACTGATAAAACAATTTGATTTCAACAAAGTCTGTTCACTCAGCTGTTACTGAGATTCTTACTATTGGTGCCTGTGTGGAAGGGTAAATAAAAATGAGGGGGTATTTCTGTATCTCTTGGTAGCTTGATTTTTTTTTTCATAGTTGCTATTTCTTCATCTTTTTTTTTAAGGGAGTTCTATTTTCTGTGGCCTTCTAAATTGCCTGGTCTGGTGTTAGGTTGGTGCCAGTGCTGGCTTCCATAGTGCCCCTGACTCAATACTCTAGAAGCTTGCCTTTATCTTCCTTTTATCTTTGACTAGTTTCCACATTTAGTCTGTTGGACATTTAGTAAGTATTCCATGGGAGTCAGATTGGCTTTGGCTGATTGTCAGTTGCTTTCGTTAGAGCTCTTTTCAGTTGTGTGTACATGCAGACATGATTATCCATATCTTCAGTGTTTTGATTCTATTTGCATATTTTTTCTATGTAATTCTAACATATATTTTATGTTATTACCCCAGGGCCAGGACTAGGGTAAGAAGAGAGGTGCCCAGAGCACAGAATTTAAAGAGACACTCACTATGAAGGTCCTGTGAGCCAACCCTGCACTGGAATGACTCTGAAAGTGAGCATCTCCTTAAATTTTGTGCCTGAGGCACCTCTCTTGCCTCACCCTAGTTCTGTTTCTATATAACCCTGAAGATAGCTAGTAATAGACACCTATAGAGCCAGTACCTTAAAATGAACTCACATAATCACTTCCATTTAGAACAAGTTTTGACTTCATCTAAGAAAACAGAGGTGAGATACTATTTCAGAAAAGTCAATGCCATACTTGAAATAATTAAAACAGTCCAAAGTTTATCCATAAGCAACATTAGCCAAAATTTTGGACCATATTATCTAGTTTACCCATAGCATGTCACTGTTGTACTTATGTTCCATTATTTCTTATCATGACATGACTTGTCATTAGGAAGTTCTTTCTAGCGGAATTGCTCTCATGATTAAAATTTTTGGTAATCTTGACTACTACTCTGGTTGATACTATGATATGCAAAACCATTTGACTTTGGCAAATGATTGGTTAAAGAATGAATGTGCCTATAACCTGCATGAGGTTCAGAGTACTCAGTCTGTGTTGCTGCCAGTTTGCTGGGGAAACTGTTCTTCTGGTCCCACAGTTCTCACATTGCTACCTGTTCTTCTGGTCCCACAGTTCTCACATTGTCCCTGAGAAATACCTTGGAGGTGAGTGGGAGGTCATCAGGTATTGGGACTCTGCCCTCTTCCTCCCAGCTTGCCACTTCCCTGCATATGCTTCCACCAGAATACCTCTTTTTTGTTTTTGTTTTCCTGTTTATGAACTGAAATTCTGTGTAAAAGGTCTCCATGGCAGGAACTCATTGAGAAGGAGAACCATTAATGAATGTGGAGCAGTATTTCTAGAACCTAAAATATCCAAAGACATAAAACACTCTGTTTCACTTCCTTTGTTCCACTCACTAGATGGCTTTCTCACCCTCTTAAAAACTCATCTTCAAAATAGCCTCAAATGTTGGTACTTAGGGCTCTTTATGGAGCAGTAGTCTCTGTTTTTATTTCGTCTGAAAATGTTTTCATTCTTTGTTTTTAGATGCCAGTGAGAGCAGGTGCCAGCAGGGGAAGACACAATTTGGAGTTGGCCTGAGATCTGGGGGAGAAAATCACCTCTGGCTTCTTGAAGGAACCCCCTCTCTCCAGTCGTGTTGGGCTGCCTGCTGCCAGGATTCTGCCTGCCATGTCTTTTGGTGGCTAGAAGGGATGTGCATTCAGGCAGACTGCAGCAGGCCCCAGAGCTGCCGGGCTTTTAGGACACACTCCTCCAATTCCATGCTGGTGTTTTTAAAAAAATTCCAAACTGCAGATGATTTGGGCTTTCTACCTGAGGATGATGTACCACATCTTCTGGGGCTAGGTTGGAACTGGGCATCTTGGAGGCAGAGCCCACCCAGAGCTGCACTCAGACCTGCTGTAGCTTCCAGTGACCAGCAGAGCTTAATCAGGAAGCTTCAGAAGAGAGGTAGTCCCAGTGAAGTAGTTACACCCATAGTGACACAGCATTCTAAAGTGAATGACTCCAACGAATTAGGTGATGTGACTACCAGTGGCTCTGCAGAGGTAAGCATGCTATGAATAAGGAGCAGAGAAATGGTTAAATCTGCTCTTACATTTGGTATACATGAGCAATGAAGCTGATGCTTGCGGGCAGTGCTCATAGGCTGAGGAGTGTATATATAAAGCTGCTTGGTGTCAGCTTCGTTGGTGCTGCCCAGATGTACAAAAGGTAATTTGACCCTAGAGATGTTCATTCTATGTAGGTCTGACCATTGTTTTGGTAAATGCAGAAAGCTGCTCATTATCTAGTCTAAGCTGGCTACAGGTAAGTATAGTTGTGTGGCTGTTAGTACCACCAACCATTCTGCAGTATTTTCTGCCAAATTGCAAAACAGCTGATTGATGTGGTTACAGTCAAGTTCTCCTCCTCCATCTCTTGCCTGTAAACACATTCTTTATGAGGTAGTCTCTATTCCAGTCAGAATTAACCATGCTTGGTACTGCAGATCAAGATCTGACCTGCTGGGCTGTGGAGCAGGGTGTGGCCATTAGCCAAGAGGTCTCTGGAGTGAATTCTCACCAAGCTGTATATGCCAAGGGAGATACCACCAGTAGAGTTTATTCTGCTTATTATGTTTCTTCATTGTTGATCTCCTTGGGTAAATGATTAAAAGGAATGACTCACTCTCTGCTCAGTCTTCCTTGATTGCTGTGACTTATTTTTGTATTTGTTTTGTCCTAGTTGTCTCTACCAAGTTGAAGCCAGAGTGGGCTACCACATGCCAGGCGCTGTGTGTACTAATTGTTGCACTGTGTCATTTTGTTTAATTTTCATAGCAATATTTCCAAGTAGGCATTATTAGCCCTGTTTACCTGGTGAGAAAACTGAGGCCCAGAGAGGTTAAACAGTTTGCCAGTGATCATGCAGCATAGCTAGAATTGGAACCCAGATTTAATATTAAGAAAAAAACTTTTTAGTGCAGTATTAGAGAACAATCCTAGATTTAATATGCCCATAAACATTTATGGCTACCTACTGTCAATGTCAGGCACTTTTCTAAGCCTTAGAGATACAAAGGTGAATAAGAATGGTTCATGACCTCAGGGAGTTTATAAACTAGTAGAGACTGATACATAAAGATAGGTATTTACAGTGGTGTATAATTATTGCATTAACATACTTATGTACACAGTACAGTAAGAACACAAGAAGTGATTCACTTGAGCAGGCAAGTGGTGTGTATGTCCAGGTAAGACTTCTCAGAGATGTTTAACATTTCTTGAAGGATGTGTAGGATTGTACTGGGTTAGGGTTAATGGTGGTAAAAAAACATTCTGGACAGACCCACAGTGTATATAAAGGCTCAGTCATAGTCATTGTGCGTTTACTTGCGAGGTACTACACTAAGCTGGGTACTGGGAATATTACGATAAATAAGATGAATATGATTTCTGACCTAACAAGGCTTATACTCTGGCAAGGAATATTACATTTCTAATAATTAAATTATTATAATAATTATAAGCTTGATGTGGGTAACGAGAGGGTAAATACAGAGTGCTGTGAAAGCATCCAACAGGCACCTAATACAAACTAAGGTGTCAGGTTAGGCCACTTTAAAGGAAGAAAGTTTAAGCTGATATTTGAAGTAGGAATTCAGAAAAGAAACAGGGAAAAAGAGTATTTCAAGCAGAGGAAATAACAATTTCAAAGTGTGTTAGGTGCCCTAGAGTATGGCATGCTCAAGAAATTGGGAGAGACTGGTGTTGCTGGGCAAATGGAGAAAGAGAGCTGGTGGTGAAGAGAAGTCTTGAGAGGTGTGCAGAACCTTGAGGCTTATTAAAATACTGGTTTTTATCTGAAGATCAGTGGGAAGCCATTAGGGAGTTTTAAGTAGAGAATGACATAATCAGATAGTGGCTATGTGGTGAATAGACTGGAAAGGGCGAGAATATACAGTTGACCCTTGAACAGTGTGGGGGTTAGGAATGTCAACCCTTTGTGCAGTTGGGAATTTGCGTAAACTTCTGAATCCCCCAAAATGTAGCTATTAAAAGCCTACTGTTGACTGGAAGCCTTACCACTAAGATAAACCATCGATTAACACATATTGTGTATGTCATATGCATCATATACTGTATTCTTAAACAAGATAAAAGAAAATGTTAAGAAAATTGGCTGGGTGCGATGGCTTAAGCCTGTAATCCCAGCACTTTGGGAGGCTAAGGCGGGCGGATCACAAGGTCAGGAGATCGAGACCATCCTGGCTAACATGGTGAAACCTTGTCTCTACTAAAAATACAAAAAGTTAGCCGGGCGTGATGGCAGGCGCCTGTAGTCCCAGCTGCTTGGGAGGCTGAGGCAGGAGAATGGCGTGAACCTGGGAGGTGGAGCTTGCAGTGAGCCAAGATTGCACCACTGTACTCCAGCCTGGGCAACAGAGCAAGACTCTGTCTCAAAAAAAAAGAAAGAAAGAAAATCATAAGGGGCCGGGCACGGCAGCTTATGCCTGTAATGTCAGCACTGGGATAGGCTGAGGCAGGTGTATCACTTGAGGTCAGGAGTTCAAGACCAGCCTGGCCAACATGGTGAAACCCCGCCTCTACTAAAAATACAAAAATTAGCCAGGCGAGGTGGTGCACACCTGTAATCCCAGCTACTTGGGAGGCTGAGGCATGAGAATCACTTGAACCAGGAGGTGGAAGCTGCAGTGAGCCGAGATTGCACCACTGAACTCCAGCCTGGGTGACAGAGCAAGACTCTGTCTAAAAAAAAAAAAAAGAAAAAGAAAAAAGAAAATCACAAGGGAAAATATATTTAGTATTCATTAAGTGGAAGTGGATCATCTTACAGGCATCCTTGTTGTCTTCACGTTGAGTAGGCTGAGGAAGAGGAGTAGTTGGTCTTGCTGTCTCGGGTGGCAGAGGCACGAGAAAATTCACATATAAGTGGACCTGCGCAGTTCAAGCCTGTATTGTTTAAGGCCAACTGTATATGGCCTAGTAAAATAGGAGGCTCTTCAGGCAAGAGAACCATTGTACTAAAAAAGGAGATTAAAGACAGGAAAAGGGATAAATGATGAATAATCCCTTAGAGCTGTGGTTCTCAAACTTTAGCATGCATCAGACTCACTTGAAGGCCTTGTTAAAAATAAATTGGTCTTTGTTTCTTGCTCTGAAGAGATGGAAATAAAAAAGATTGCTGGGCCCCAACTCCATAGTTTCTGACTCAGTAGGTCTGGAGTATGTTCTGAGAATTTGCATTTCCAAAAAGTTCCTGGAGTGTGCCAATGCTGCTGCCCAGGCACCAGAACCACTGCCTTATAGGGCAGGAGGGTTAGAATACTGAGCACAGAGTACAGTATTAGTCTTAAGCAGGATACCTCCTTCATTGGGACAGAGAGAAATGATTGGGTAGGACACAGCTAGGGTGGGTTTATATACTGGGTAGAAGGAAATTGTAGTTCTCATCTCAGTCCTGTTTTTTCTTAAGTGTGATAGATCATTTATGGAGAGTAGAAACAGAGGTAGAGGTAGATGGGATTAGGGGGAGTGGGTAATAGACAGGAAAATCAGAGGTTTAGGGAGTGGGATAAAGGTCTAAAATAGCCGTCGTGAAGGATAGAAGATGGCAAACTAGGTAAGGAAATAGAAATATTGCTGGGTAGCCTTGAAGATGGAGACCATGCATTTATAACAGTGGTACTGATCTTTACAGTTGTGTGATTCTCCTCAGTAGCTCTCAGCAACTCTGTCAAGAAAAGCCTGATAATTTGATTCATCCAAGATAGGAACTTTGCTAGGTAGTTTGTACAGAAGGAAAATGAGGTATGGAAATCGAGGTTGTTGTAAAAAGAGTGGATGAGAGATAGTATGAGAAAGTATAAAAAGAGGCAAAGATAGCAAGGCGCTACAGAAGTAAACAAGTTTGGCATTTAGAGGTTACCATGATGAGAAGCAGATGTCGGAGGAATGGGTAATTGTGAGTGCTGGAAGGATAGGAGGTGGTGGTCAGAGTATGTAATATTTGAATTTAAGATTTTGGAGGTGGAAAAGTTCTGATGGCAGAATCTAGGGTGAGCTGTAGAAGAGGATTGCTGGGGTAGAGTGGAGAAGTTTATTGGAGGCAAGGACCTCACAGAACCCAGCAAGCTCAAAGAACATGTTAAATGAGTTACCCATGTGGACATTGAGGTAGTCTTTAATGATGGTGATGGTGATGATGATGATGATGATGATGATGATGATGATAATGATGGTAGCAGCAATAACTGATGTTTACTGAGCATTTACTATATGCCAGTTACCATTCAGAACCCTTTACATGTATTAACTCTTAATCTATACAACAAATCCTGTGAATTACTATTACTGTTCTTTTTTTTTTTGGAGACAGAGTCTCACTCTATTGCCAGGCTGGAGTGCAGTGGCGCAATCTTGGCTCGCTGCAACCTCTGCCTCCAGGTTCAAGTGATTTTTACTGCCTCAGCCTCCCGAGTAGCTGGGACTACAGGCATGTGCCATCACGCTCAGCTAATGTTTTGTATTTTTAGTAGAGACAGGGTTTCTCCACGTTGGTCGGGCTGGTCTCGAACTCCTGACCTCAGGTGATCTGCCTGCCTCGGCCTCCCAAAGTGCTGGGATTACAGGTGTGAGCCACCACGCCTGGCCTGTCCTCTTAACTTTCTTACTGTTCAGGTAAGACTTGGGATGAGGAGGACTTTTGAAAGCCAGATGTTAAAGTCACCAGTAAAATAGGAAGAGTGACGAGTAAATTGGGAGATGCAATAAGAGTTGAAGTGGCAGCAAGATGGCAAAGGAGAAGAGGTTTTTACAGGGAGGTAGAAGAATAATGGTTTGCAGAGGACATTGGGAAGGGGCAGCAAAGAAAATAGCTCCAGCATACTATAGGATAATTATGGCCAGTGAAATTAGAAATGGACAAGTTAGAAATATGGTACCTTTAGATCTGACAGTCTCCTGGAGGATGGTGAAAATTCAAACTTGGATCTTACAGAATTCAGGTGTATGCTGGAAGGAAGATCCTGAGGATGTGTTGACTATAGAGAATTCTTTCTTCTAGTTTACCATTAGTGGGAAGTGGCAAGAAATTGCTGCTAGTGAGTAGGATTTCAAGACCTTTGTGGTCTAATATGGAGAGTGGGTAGACATGAGAGGAGGAATATTGAATTTGAACTATGAACCTCGGGAGTGGGAGTGGCCTTTTGCTGCATGCAGTGTTGCACGGAGGCATTACAAAGGTTGGCATTACATATTGAGAACTGCAAGTATTGCTAAAAAAAAAAATGGGGCAAAGTGAAATCTTCAGATCCAGATAAGTTATATTTGACCTTATATATCATGCTTAGGAGCTAGCTTCTTACCCTGAAGGCCATGTATAGCTCTGCAAAGGTGGTAAGATTGCCTTGTGCATTTAGAATTGCCTTGGCATTTCTTTTGGGAGAGAACTTGAGAGTTCAAACTTCTGCTTAATGCACTAGGGAAGGGAAGAGAAAAGTACGCACTGCAGATCTCATTCTAATTAGGGATGACTGGCTAGCAGCACCAGTTTCTAGTTTGTGCTGTTTTCACTAAGGTAGGTCAAGCAACTCTGCATCCAAAGTGGAGAGAAATTATATCATAAATTGCTTTTGTCTTGCCTGCCTGCAGAGCTGCAAAGGCATTTGGATTGTCAGTCTGCATTTTTCACTCTTTTGGAAATATACATATATTGAATCCAAAGGCAGATATTGTGGACCTTT
This sequence comes from Hylobates moloch, assembly GCF_009828535.3. NCBI lineage: Eukaryota > Metazoa > Chordata > Mammalia > Primates > Hylobatidae > Hylobates > Hylobates moloch. Next base: position 37,340,158 of record NW_026652283.1, on the reverse strand, counting down.
TGCAATTCCAAAAGTAGAAAGGAATGTCATCAATTTATTTCCGTTTCTCAACTTAAAGAGGGAGAAGCCTGTCCTGCTTAGTTTAAGTATTGCACCCTTTCTGCACCATGAACCTCTGAATTGTTGGCAGGAGGAGCACAGAGGCTTGTTGATTGGGTCCTGGAACGTGTACAGTATAAGCAGTTCAGCCAATTAATTGTGTACATTATAAGAACGTGTACAGCTTACGCAGTTCTGACAATTAATTGCTGCCAATCCTGCTATGTGCCAGAGAAAAAAGTTCTTTATTTGAGTGCAGGAAATGAAAGTCCACTTAGGTATCCCTGCATGTAAGGTTTGGCTGTAGGAAGACTGAAGTGTTCTTCTCTCTAACAGCATCATCTCCCTGTTTCCAGTCAATAATCACACACGGCATTTTGACCCTTAGCAAGCCAGTGGCTTTCTGTGGAACAAATAAATGACTTAGAGGATAAATGAGCCAAGCACCCAGATAGCCATCTGCTGCCTTCTTTTACTGAGAACTCTTGTGCTGGCTCCATGTAAGGCCTGAGCTTACCTCTTATCAGAAGATAGAGGTGTGGGGTGTGGGCAGCCACAGAGGGATAACCTTACGTAACTGATGACAGAAACCTAAGTAGTGCTATTTCTCTTCATGTTTTGTTGTTGTTGTTTTGGGTTTGTTTTTCAGGGTTTTTTTTTGTTTTTTTTTTTTTGTTGTTGTTTTTTTACTTGTTTTTACTTGTTTGCTTGTTTTTGTTGTGTTAGTTCTTGGACCACACACCCCTTCCTTATTTTTTTCCCTTCATAGCTACCCCTTTTCTCCCCTAATCTAATAGTTCTGGTTCTTTAATCTACTTATCTAGTTTTTAGTATGTGCAGTGAGTTTGAAATTGTGTTTATTGGCTACTTTGTAAGCTAATTTATTGTCTTAATTCATTCAGGCTGCTATAACAGAATACCATGAACTGGGTGGTTTATAAACAACAGAAATTTATTTCTCAGTGTTCTGGAGGCTGGGAAATCCCAACTGAAGGTGCTGGCTGATTTGGTGTCTAGTGAGGGGCCATCTGCATAGACACTGCATTCTAGCTATGTTCTCACATGGTGGAAGAGGAAGACAGACTCTCTCTGGTCCGTTTTCTAAGAGCACTAATCCCATTCACAAGGGCTCCAACTTCATGACCTAATTACCTTCCAAAGGCTCTACCTCCTAATACTATCACTTTGGGGGTTAGCTAGATTTCAACATACGAATTTTGGGAGAACACAGACATTCAGTCTGTAGCACCTACAAAGCAAGAGTTGATGGGGATTTTGGTGTGGGTCCCTTAACAACTCCTTACTAACTGGCAGAACTTGACCATCTCTTGTTAACAGCACAGGTGTCGTCCCTCTCTTTGCTGTTTAGTGGATGGTCTTCGTTTCTCTAAGGAGACTCTCAGAAGACTAACTTCTAATCAGTTTCTATAAAGATAAACCCTGCCATATTCTCCAGTCTCAGCTTTAGTTGCTGAGAATTGGGATGTGGTGTGTCACTAGATCCCACTAATGCAGGAAGAAGACCCGACTAATGCCACTGCAGGAAGACATTCCTTTCCATTGGTAGGATTTTTATTAGTGACAGTGGTGGGTTTTTATTTCAATACCATTGTGTCTCAAATCAAAATGTATTGAAAGCTGAATTTTTATAAATTGTTATTTAATATTAAGTAGAAACTAGGATAGCATGTGCCTTACCAAGGAGGACCCCTATGTGGATTGTGATTATGTAACCAGGTAAGTGTGAACATCCTGTGTGTGGCCTTACAGACTCCTACTCAAAATGGAATAGATAGTGATGGAGAGTTTTCTTTTGTTATCTTTAATTATGACATTAATTGCTGGGCCTGGCTTACTTGATTTGGAGAGGGTAGCCTCAGAGTGGAGGCAGAGAGGAAGGAAGAAGGAAAAAGAGAAGAGAATTGGAGAGATGGAGAAAGAGAATATGAATTGAAACCTTTCATCATTATGAATAAGACTTCTTGAAGAAGAAACAGGTTTGTTCAGAATTGGTTTAGTTTTTGTGATTTCTATCCAGTGCCAGAAAAAATTGCTCAAGGAAATTCCACCCAAGCCTTTATTATGCCCTAAAAATTTTTAGTATTACTTCATAGTTTCTTTTTTTTTTTTTTTCCCCGAGATAGAGTTTCGCTCTTATTTCCCAGGCTGGAGTGCAGTGGTGCAATCTCGGCTCACTGCAACCTCTGCCTCCTGGGTTCCAGTGATTCTCCTGCCTCAGCCTCCCGAGTAGCTGGGATTACAGGCACCCGTCATCATACCCAGCTAATTTTTGTATTTTTGTAGAGACAGGGTTTCATCATGTTGGCCAGGCTGGTCTCGAACTCCTGACCTCAGATGATCCACCTGCCTTGGCCTCCCAAAGTGCTGGTATTACAGGCGTGAGCCACCGCACCCAGCCTACTTCATAGTTTCTCAAATAAAATAATTTGTTCCATGTCTCCTGTTTCTGTTTCCTTAAAAATACAGTACATAAATTTTTTAAAATGATAAACAAGCTTTTTCTTTAAAACAAATTATTTTAATAAATGAAAATCTGTCTGCCTAACTTTAAAATAGTCACACTGTTCTTCTACTTCTGGGAATCTGTCTAAAGCAATAGTTTCTAAATAAAACTTTGCACACAATGGTGAGATTATACTTATTTTATGAAAAAAATGAAAGCAGTCTGTCTAATGAGGGGAAAATGGACATTGTGCAATCGTTATAAATACGCTTTTGGGTGCATGAATGGCTCTTTTGTTACTCCTTTCTCCTTTCCACTCCACCCACATGGAATACTTGTTCTTCTGTGGGTGCCATACTTTTAGAAAGCAGCTTTTTTGAAGTATAATTGTCATATCATAAACTGTACATGTTTAAAGTGTACAATTTGGTTAGTTTATTTATATCCATCTCTATGTCTATAAAACCATCACCATAAAAAGATAACGAATATATGTATCAACTCCAAAGTTTCTTCTGCCACTTTATAATCTGTCCCTCTCACCCCTTGCTCTAGAAAATTGATCTGCTTTTAGTCATTATAGATTTTCTGTAATTTTTAAATAAATTGAATCATACATTACATACGTATTTCTTTTTAACAACTTTATTGAGGTATAATTTATATAAGAAAACATTCCTTTTAAGCATACAATTCAGTGGTTTTAGTAAATGCATAGAGTTGTAAATCATTATTACAATCCAGTTTGATAACATTTCTTTTTTTTTTTTGCCTTTTTCCTGCAGTACAGTTTGATAACATTTCTATCACCCCCCAAAACTTCCCTTGTCCCCATTTATCCAAAAGTTCCTGTGTGCCATCTCTATTCCCACCCCTAGTCCTAGGCATCCATTGATCTGCTGTCTCTATAAATTTGCATTTTCTAGACTTTGCATTAATATGGAATCATGGAATATGTAGTCTTTTGTGTTTAGCTTCTTTTACTTAGCATATAATGTTTTTGTGTCCATTCATGTCATAACATATGCCAGTAGCTGCTTTTTTTTTTTTTTTGAGACACAGTCTCGCTCTGTTACTCAGGCTGGAGTGCAGTGGCACTATTTCTGCTCTCTGCAACCTCGACCTCCAGGGTTCGAGTGATTCTTGTGCCTCAACCTCCCAAGTAGCTGGGACTACAGGCATGCGCCACCACACCCAGCTAATTTTTGTATTTTTTAAAGTAGAGACAGGTTTTCACCATGTTGGCCAGGCTGGTCTCAAACTCCGGACCTCAGGTGATCTGCCCACCTCGGCCTCCCAAAGTGGTGGGATTACAGACATGAGCCACTGCACCCAGCCCCTAGTGGCTGGCTTTTGAAAATTCCTAAGTAGTATTCCATTGTATAGATATAATTTGTTTATCCATTTACCTGTTAATGGATATTGGATTGCTTCCAGATTTTGGTTATTACAGATTAAGACGCTAGGAACATTTGTGTACAAGTCTTTGTATAGCATATATTTTAATTTCTCCTGGGTAAATATGTGGGAGTAGAATAGCTGGGTTACATTGTATGTTTTATTTTATTTTTTATTTTTTTGAGACGGAGTCTCACTGTGTTGCCCAGGCTAGAGTGCACTGGCACCATCTCAGCTCACTGCAACTTCCACTTCCTGGGTTTAAGAGATTCTCCTGCCTCAGTCTCCTGAGTAGCTGGGATTACAGGCACCTGCCACCATCCCCGGCTAATTTTGTATTTTTAGTAGAGACAGGGTTTCACCATGTTGGCCAGGCTGGTCTCGAACCCCTGACCTCAAGTGATATACCCACTTCGGCCTCCCAAAGTGTTGGGATTACAGGCGTGAGCCACCATACCCGGCCTATATTGTATGGGTGTATTTAACTTTTTATCAAACTGCCCAAGTGTTTTCCAAAGTGGTTGTACCATTTTACGTTTCTGTGATTAATGTATCAAATTTCCAGTTGCTCCACATTCTTGCTAGCACTTGGTATGGTGAATCTTTTTAATTTTATACGTTGTAATACGTGTTTAATTGAATCTCATTGTGGTTTTGATTTGCATTTTCCTAATGACTAATGTTGAATATTTTTTGTGAGCTTATTTGCCATTCATGTTTTGTTTTTTGTAGAGTGCTAATATTTTTCCCCATTTTTAAAAAGTGGAAAAAATTATCTGGGTGTGGTGGTGCACACTTGTAGTCCCAGTTATTCAGGAGGCTGAGGCAGGAGAATTGCTTGAGCCTGGGAGGTTGAGGCTGCAGTGAGCTTTGATCATGCCACTACACTCTAGCCTGGGTGACAGAGTGAGACCCTATCTTAACAACAACAAACAAACAAAAACTAAACAAACAAAAAAACTGTGTTATTTTCTTACATATATATTTTCTGCATACAAGCTCTTTCTCAGATATGTGATTTGCAAATATTCTCTCCCAGTCTGTAACTTATCTTTTCATTCTCTTAGCAGTGTCTTTGAAAGAGCAGATATTAATTTTGATGAAGTCTGACTTATTAATATTTCTATTATGGATTATGTTTTTGGTGTTGTATCTGAGAAAGATTTTCTCCTAAGTTTTCTTTTAAAAGATTCATAATTTTATTTATTTTTTAATTTTTGAGGCAGAGTCTCACCTGGGCTGGAGTGCAGTGCCATGATCTTGGCTCACTGCAACCTCGATCTCCCAGGTTCAAGCGATTTTTCTGCCTCAGCCTCCCAAGTACCTGAGACTACAGGTGTGCACCACCACGCCTGGTTAATTTTTGTATTTTTAGTAGAGATGGGATTTCACCATGTTGGCCAGGCTGGTCTCAAACTCCTGACCTCAGGCAATCCGCCTGCCTCGGCCTCTCAAAGTGCTGGGATTACAGGCATGAGCCACCGTGCCCGGCTATAAAAGTTTCATAAGTTTAGGTTTTACATTTAGGTCTAGGGTTATTTCGTACATTGTGAGAGCTGTGGATGGAATTTTTTTTTGGCATATGAATATCCAGTTGTTTTAGGACCATATTTTTTCCATCCTTTCTACACTGAATTGCCATTTCACCTTTGTTGAAAATCAATTAAGCATATGTTTATAGGTCTACTTCTCTTCACTGTTTGGTCCCATTTATCTGTTTGCCTGTATTGACATGAGTTCCACGCTGTCTTGATAACTGTAGCTTTCTTTTTTGAGACAGGGTCTCACTGTGGTTGCTCAGTTGCAGTGCAGTAGTACAGTCTTGGCCCACTGCAGCCTTGACCTTCCGGGCTCAGGTGATTCTCCCACTTCAGCCTCCTAAGTAGCTAGGACTATAGGCATGCACCACCATGCCTGCTAGTTTTTTTTTTTTTCCCTTTGTTATTTTAGCAGAGATGGGGTTTCACCATGTTGCCCAGGCTGGTCTCAAACTCCTGGACTCAAGCAATCCACCTACCTCAGCCTCCCAAGCTGCTGGGATTATAGGCGTGAGCCACCATGCCCGGCCTAACTCTAGCTTTGTAATATATGTTTATTTTATTTTTTATTTTTATTTATTTATTTATTTTTGAGACAGAGTCTCGCACTGTTGCCCGGGCTGGACTGCAATGGCGTGATCTTGGCTTACTGCAACCTCCGCCTCCCAGGTTCAAGCAATTCTCCTGCCTCAGCCTCCCGAGTAGCTGGGATGACAGGGGCCCACCACCATGCCCGGCTAATTTTTTGTATTTTTTAGTAGAGATGGGTTTTCATTATGTTGGCCAGGCTGGTCTTGAACTTCTGACCTCGTGATCCACCTGCTTCGGCCTCCCAAAGTGCTGGGATTACAGGTGTGAGCCATTGCGCCTGGCTGTAATATATGTTTAAATCAGATGATGTTTAAAACTTTGTTCTTGATCAAAATTGCCCATTTTAGGTTTTTTGCATGTCCATATAAATTTTAGAATTATCTTGTCAGTTTCTTTTTAAAAAGTCTTCTGGAATTTTCATTGGGATTATATTGGGAGTGTAGATCAATTTGGAGAAACTCAACAGCCTAATAATAATGTTCCATTTTCAGGCCCATGAGCAGTGTATCTCTCCATTTAATTAATCTATAATTTTTCTCAGTGATGTAGTTTTGGTGTACAGATCTTTTTGTTTGTCTGTTTGAGATAGGGTCTCACTTTGTCACCCAGGCTGGAGTGCAGTGGCGTGATCTCGGCTCTCTGCAGCCTTGACCTCCTGGGCTCAAGTGATCCTCCTGCCTCAGCCCCCCAACTAGCTGGGACTACAAATGTGTACTCCTACATCTGGCTAATTTTTTTTAGAGTTGTTGCTTCACCATGTTGCCCAGGCTGGTCACCAACTCCTGAGTTTAAGCGATCCACCTGCCTCGGCCTCCCAAAGTGCTAGGATTACGGATAAATCTGATGAAAGATGTGCCAGAAAGATATGTATACCAGCTGGGCACCGGTGTACAGATCTTGCACTCTTTTGTCAGGTTTATCTGTAATTCTAAAAAAATCTAAAAATGTGCAGGATCTGTACACTGGCACCCAGCTAGTGTACAGATCTTGCACATCTTTATTTTTATTTTGTTGCACCTCCTCCTCCAACAGAGATCTTGCACATCTTTTGTCAGATCCATATTTCATTAAAAAATTTTTTAGTGGGTACGTACATAGTAGGTGTATATATTTGTGTATTTCATATATTTGATGCTATTATATTTGGTGTTTTTAAAGAACCCAGTGTCTGATTGTTTGTTGCTCATATATAGGAATACAATTACTTTTGGTATATTGGTCTTGTATCTTGTAATCTTGCTAAACTTATTTATTCATTCTGTTAGCATTTTTTATAGATTCCATAGGATTTTATCTATATATAATCATGTTGTCTATAAATAAAGACAGCTTTACTTCTTCTCCAACCTGGATGCCTCTTATTTCTTTTTCTTGCCTTATTGCCCTGGCTAGAACTTCCACTACAATGTTTTTTATATATTTTTTCTTTTTGTAGAGATGGGCTCTTGCTTTGTTGTCCAGGCTGGTGTGGAACTCCTGGCTTCAAGCAGTCTTCCTGCCTTAGCCTCCCAATGTGCTGGGATTACAGGTGTGAGCCGCCATGCTGGGCCTCCAATACAATGTTGAATCCAAGTGGTGAAAGTCTACATGTTAGCTGTAGGTTTTTTGAAAGCAGCAAGTCTGTAAGTCAGCTATAAGTCTGATGTTAGCTGTAAGTTTTTTGAAGATACCTTTCATCAGGTTTAGGGAACTTCTTTCTATTCCTAGTTTGATGTGAGTTTTTATCAGGAATAGTTGATGGATTTTGTCAAATGCTTTTTCTGCATCTATTGAGATGATTTTTTTTTGTTTTTAATATGTTAATATGGTGAATAATATGATTGATTTCAAATGTTAAACCAACCTTACATTCCTGGAGTAAACCCCGCTTGGTCATGATATTATTATTAATTAATTAATTAATTAATTATTTTTTGAGACAGAGTGTTGCTCTGTCACCCAGGCTGGAATGCAGTGGCTTGATCTTGGCTCACTGCAACCTCCACCTCCTGGGTTCAAGCAATTCTTCTGCCTCAGCCTCCTGAGTAGCTGGGACTACAGGGGCATGCCACCACACTGAGCTAATTTTTATATTTTTAGTAGAGATGGGGTTTCACCATATTGGTCAGGCTGGTCTTGAACTCCTGACCTTGTGATCCACCTGCCTCAGCTTCCCAAAGTGCTGGGATTACAGACGTGAGCCACCGCGCCCAGCTTGGTCATGACATTATTATTTCGATGTATTTTTATATTTGATTTATCAAATTTTTGTCATGAATTTTTACATCTGTTTATTGGCTGGCCTCATAGAATGAGTTGAGAAGTTTTTCCTTTTCTTCAGTTTTCTGGAGGGTTTGTGTAGAATTGGCATTATTTATTCCTTAAATGTTAAATATAATTCTCCAGTGAACCATCTGTACTTCGAATTTTCTTTGTGAAAAGTTTTAAACTAGAAATTCAATTTATGTGATAGATACATTGCTATGTAGGCTGTCTCTTTCTTCTTGAGTGAGCTTTGGCAGATTGTATCTTTCAAGGAATTTATGCATTTCATGCCATTAGTCAAATTTATTCACATAAAGTTCACTGTAGTCTTTTACTGTCCTTTTAACATCTGTAGAACCTTTAGTTACATCGTCTCTCTCATTCCTGATACTGGTAATTTGTGTCTTCTCGTCTCTTGCTCTAGCTTTGGCTCTTCCTCTCTCATTTATCCTGATTAGACTAGTTAGTGTTTCTCAAACAACCATGTTTGGTTTTATTCGTTTTTCTCTATTGTTTTTCTGTTTTCTATTTTATTGATTTCTGCACTAATCCTTTTTTTTAAATATTACATTTAATATTTTCCCTGTTTAAACAAATCTAAGTTGACAGGTTTATTTTTTTGCTTTCAGTACTTTAAAGATACCATGTCAATGTCTTCTAGCTTGCATTGTTTCGGTTGAGATATCTGCTCTAGTTTTTATCTTTGTTCCACATATATGATGTTTCTTTTTTCTCTGGCTGCTTATATAATTTTCTCCTTACCACTTTTTTAAGTGATTTGATTATGTTATTCTATGGCGTAATTTTATGTTTCATGTGCTTGGGGCTTGTTGAACTTTAATCTGGATTAGAATGTGGGTTTATAGTTTTCTTCAAATTTGGGAAATTATTGACGATTATTCAAATATTTTTCTGTCCCTCTCCCTTTGGGACCACTTGAATTTATTTCACAGTTTGCTGATGCCCTATTCATTTATTTTCAGTCTTTTTTCGTCTCTGTGTTTCATTTTGGATAGTTTCTATTGAAATTCTTTAAGGTTACTAATCTTTTCTTCTGCATTGTTTAATCTGCCATTAAATTCCTACAGTGTTGCATTAGTCTGTTCTCACATTACTATAAAGAACTATGTGAGACTGGGTAATTTATGAAGAAAAGAGGTTTAATTGACTCACAGTTCTGCAGGCTGTACAGGAAGCGTGGCTGGGAAGCCTCAGGAAACTTACAATCATGGTGGAAGGCAAAGGGGAAGCAGGCACAATCTTCACATGCAGGAAAGAGAGAGAGTCAAGTGGGAAGTGCCACACACTTTTAAACCATCAGATCTCATGAGAACTCACTCACTATCATGAGAACAGGAAGGGGAAATCCACCCTCATGATCCAGTCACCTCCCACTATGTCCCTCCCACAACATTGGAAATTACAATTCAACATGAGATTTGGGTGGGGACACAGAGCCAAAACATACCAAGTGTATTTTCTTTAATATCAAACATTGTAATATTTATATTAAAAGTTTGATATGAGGTCTTTTTTATGTCTTATAACCTTTCCTATAACTTCTTAAATGTAGAAATATAATCATAATACTTATTTTAATATCCGTATCTACCAGTTCTGTCATCTCTGTTACTTCTGGATCAGTTTTAATTGATTTACATTTTTTTTCTCATTATAGTATTTATTTTCCTGCTTCTTTGCATGTCTGGTTATTTCGGATTAAATGCTAGACATTGTAAATTTTAGCTACTGGGGTGTTGGATATTTTTGTATCACTATGAGTATTCTTGAGCTTTGTTCTGGGCTGTGGTTAAATTATTTGCAAACAGTGATACTTTTGAGTCTTGCTTTTAAGCTTTGTCATGTGAGTCTGGAGCTGCATTTAGTCTAGGGTTAATTTTTCTACCCTACTAAAGCAAGACTTTTATTAGTACTTTAACTGATGCCCTATGAATTACAAAGTTTTCCATTCTAGCTTTTTGGAATAGGTACTATTTCTTACCCATCTAAACTTGAGTACTTTTCTCTGTAATCAAGAGAACTACAGGGCAGCCTAGGCAACATGGCAAAACCTCATCTCTGCAAAAAGTACAAAAAGCTACTTGGGGGGCTGAGGTAGGAGGATTGCTTCAGCCTGGGAGATCGAGGCTGCAGTGAGCCAAGATCGTGTCACTGCACTCCAGCCTGGGTCATAGAGCGAGACCCTGTCTCAGAAACAAACAAAAGCCAGGCATGGTGGCTCATGCCTGTAATCCCAGCACTTTGGGAGGCTGAGGCGGGCAGATCACTTAAGGTCAGGAGTTCGAGACCAACCTGGCCAACATGGTGAAACCCTTTCTCTACTCAAAATACAAAAATTAGCTGGGCACAGTGGCAGGTGCCTGTAATCTCAGCTATTTGGGAGGCTGAGGCAGGAGAATCGCTTGAACCTGGGAGGCAGAGATTACAGTGAGTGGAGATTGCACCACTGCACCCCAGCCTGGGTGACAGAGTGAGACTCCATCTAAAAAAAAAAAACCCAAAGAAACCAAACAAAGAATACAGGTTAGTTTTTCCCTGACCCTCTGTAGTTTCTCCATATACATCTGATTATCAGTATTCCCTTGAGTACTTAAGGGGGTCTCTTTCAAATTTTTAGAGTTCTGTCTCTGTATAACACTCTTCTTTCCCAGACTTCCAGCTCAGCTCTTCAACTCAGAAAGACTGCTGGTCTGTGCTTGGATTTCTTCTTCCTGTGCCATGGCCCAAAAACATTTTCTAGACAGTAAGCTGGGGCAATCATAGGGTTCACCTTACTTGTTTTTCATTTCTTAGGGATCACTGTTTTTTATCACCTGATGTCTGGTGTCTTGAAAGCCATTGTTTAATATATTTTGTCTGGTTTTTAAATTTTTTTCAGAAGGATGAATCTTCTTGCTGTTACTTCTTCTTGACTGGAACAGAAAGTCCACAATGTTTTTTTTTTTTGTTTTTGTTTTTTTTTTTACCTTGTGGCGTTCACCTACCTAACTACTACTTAGTCTTCCCAGGCTTTACTTCTTTTTGAAAGCCTTCTCTGATATTTACTTCCCAAGTTTGGACCCAGATGCTCTCCTAAATATTTGCATAATACTCAACTCTATCATCAAATTTTCAGTCTCAGAACTTGATGCTCATTGTTCAAACTTGATACTTGCAAATATGTCCTTGATCTTGTCTCCTTGCATCTTTAGCTATCATTCATTTGTCTCTCTTCCTTTTTATCTAGAAATATCAAAGGTAGTCTACACTTGCTGTCTCTTCTTTATTCACTTACATCTAATCCTCAGCCCTGTGGAATTTGGTTTCCACTGAAGCTACTCTTGCCAGGGTCACCAGTGACTTCACAGTTGCCGATTGCAGTGTATTCTTTTCAGTCTTTATTTAGTTGGCCCTATCTGCATTATTTCATACTGGTTGCAATTGTCCCTTCTTTCTTGTGGGGACCACACATTCCTGGTCCTTTTCCTTCTTCCTGATGATTCCTTCTTAGTCAATTTTGTTGGTCATTTTATCAGCTTACAGCCTTTGTATTCCTAAATGTTCTATTTTTTAATTACTATTTCTTTTATTTACGTGTTCTTCCTGTCGTAGTTCATCCACTCCCATGGCTTTAGGAGCATGATTCCAAGTCTTAGTTTCTGTTTGAATTTCCCAGAGGTATTTTAGCTTCAATTTGTCTAAAACGTAACTTTCCTGTAATTTCCTTAAAGTTGCTCTTCTGTAGTCTATTTCGTTTTTGACACTACTGTAGTCAGTCCCTCACTCAGGCTAGAAACAAGGGTGTCATCTCAGACTCTTCCCCAAACCCCAGATCTATTACAGCTCCACAAATATTAGATTCTTAATATTTTAAAATCCATCCCACAGGAGGAATTTCCAGTAATGGTGGCAGAGTGAAGTAGTCTCTGAAACCTTCCCACAGATAGTATTAGAAAATCTGTAAACAAATGTATTGAAAGGAACTGGAAAGGTTCCAAAAGCAGCTAGAAGCTAGAGGAGCACTTACTTTTGAAAAATGGCAACTGAGAGTGATAAGAATTGTGAATTTGCAGCTTAAAAAAAAAATTTTCCTGAGGGCATTCAACAACTCCCATAGCAGAGGAAAGTGGCAGTGGAAAACTCCAGCCTTACTTTCTTATGGTGGCAAAAACAGAGTTCATGATAGAAAAAACATCTGAAAATTTAACAGGAGGGCTTGAAAGTAAGAAAACCACAGAAGAGGGTGAACCCCATAACCTGACTGTAAAGTCTGCCAAAATCCCTGGATGTACCTCTAAACTACACCTGCATGGGCAGACTCCATGAGGCCTGGTGAAAAAGCAGGCAGAGATTAGGGAGGCAGAGATTAGAGTTCTGTCTTTGAAAGACAGAATCTACACAAGGTGAACTTCGTGAGTTTGCTGCTTTTTAAAATTGAATGCATTCTCCAACCATGGGGAACCAGGTGGCAGATACATGAAGTCTTATGGATTTGAGGTATCAGTGGACATAATCTTAAGGCTGAAAAGTTAGGGAGGAATCCCCAGAAACAAAGAAAGTACAATGAGAACAGGCCCCAAATCTCAGTAAAATCTCTGGCCAAATTCTTGGTCAATTATCAGTTACACAGGCAGACCTGTAGTAGCCAGGCCGGGCGTAGTGCCTTATGCCAGCACTTTGAGAGGCCAAGGCAGGTGGATCACTTGAGGCCAGGAGTTAGAGACCAGCCTGGCCAACATGGTGAAACCCCGTCTCTACTAAAAATACAAAAATTAGCTGGGTGTGGTGGTGCATGCCTGTAATTCCAGCTGCTAGGGAGGCTGAGGCACGAGAATCACTTGAAGCCAGGAGGCAGAGGTTGCAGTGAGCTGAGAAGATCACACCATTGTACTCCAGCCTGAGCAACAGAGCAAGACTGTCTTAAAAAAAAAAAAAAAAAAAGCTGTGAGAACTACACAGAGATATCAGTTGTTGAACATTGTAAGGAGCAAAGTCTACAGTTCAGTCCAGGGAGGTTATTTGTCTACTAGGAAAACCTCCCCCAATAATCCCAAGGAAAACACAGTAGAATCCAGAGTCACTGCATGTATCAGAATGTCCAACGTTAAACCAAAAATTACCTGACATTCACAGGAACAGGAAAGGGTGATCCATACGCAGGGAAAAAAAGGCAGTCAATAGAAAGTGGCTCCAAGTTGACTCAGATGTTGGAGTTAGTAGTCAGACTTCAAAGTAGCTATCATATGTATGTTCAGATAATTAAAGGAAAATGTTTGTTTTGTTTTTGTTTTTTTTGGGTCTCATTCTTTTGCCCAGGCTGGAGTGCAGTAGTGCTATCTTGGCTTACTGCAGCCTCAAACTCATGGGCTCAAGCGATCCTGCCAACCCAGCTTCCTATGTAGCTAGGCCTACAGGGGTGTGCCACCACTCCCAGCTAATTATAATTTTTTTTTTTTTTTTTTTTTTGTAGAAATGGGGTCTTGCCATGTTGTGCAGGCTGGTCTTGAACTTCTGGCCTTGAGCAATCCTCCCACCTCGGCCTCCCAGTGTGCTAGGATTACAGGTGTGAGCTACTGTATCAGGCTAGAAAATAGTTTCAATGAGTAAACAGATGAGGAATTTCAAAAAAGAAATGTTAAAAATGGGAAAATAGAAACAAGAGGGCTTGCAAAATGGCAGCAAGAAGGGATCTGTAGTTTTCGTGTAAAAAACAAGTATAAAACTGGGCAAAATTGTTAAAACCAAATATTTTTAACATATCTAGAAATAAAATAGAAGCAGAAACAAATTGAGAAAAATTTATTCTTTTTTTTTCCTTGAGACAGGGTCTTACTCTGTCATCCAGGTTGATGTGATCATGGCTCACTGCAGCCTTGACTTCCCAGGCACGAGCCATCCTCCCACCTCAGCCTCCCAAGTAGCTGGGATTACAAGTGCGTACCACCACGCCCAGCTAACTTTTTCTATTTTTTATAGACATGAGGTCTCACTATGTTGCCTAGGTTCTTGAAAAACTCCTGGGCTCAAGCAGTCCTCCTGCCTCGGCATCTCAAAGCGCTGACTTGAGCCACACATCCCAGCCTAAGAATTTATTCTTAAAAGGCTGGCAATACTTTGAATAGGTACGGTGGAAGTCTGTGGTCTTCTTGGAGTGTTTCCCGTCTGTCCTTACCTCCGTTACTCAGCTCTGGTGACAAGAATTGTAGTTTTACCAGTGTGTGGCTGAACATGAAAACTAGCATCTTAAGGAGCCAGAGTGCAGTGGCACATGCCTGTAATTTCAGCTACAGGGGAGGCTGAGGTGGGAGGACTGCTTGAGCCCAGGAGTTCCAACTAGCCTGGAACTCAACATAGTGAGACCCCGTCTCAATTGAAAAGGAAAAAAAAAAAAAACACTAGCAAATTTTCTGCCGGGATAGACTTAATGTGGGACAGGTGAAAACTCACAGCTTTGCCAACTAAAAGTGGCAAACTTGGTTGAGAATGAATGGAGAGAATCCACAGCTTTGCTAGCTGAAGGTTGCAGTGCCTGTTGGAGTAGGTGGTGGACCTGCCAGAAACTAAATGGGAAGATCTTGAAAATAAGAGAGCCATAGAAGGGCTAAGATAAGCTCTCCACATATCTCTGGCTGATTGGGAAGTTACCTGAATGTGCAGGAGGGACCCAAGGGAACCCAATAAAATAAAAATTAAGGGGGACTTGAGAACTGGCTGTAACTTTGAATGCATTCCTCAGTCAATACACAGATAGACTGGCAGATGGCAAAGCTTTATGGGTTTGAGGTCTATGAGCAACCCCTGCCCAGATCATTGTCTGACTACTAAATGATGCAGGCATAGGCTGCCCTAGAAAGTCAGGCTAAAATAAAAACAAGAAAAAAAAAACTGAGCAGACCACCAGTCGCAACATAGTATGGGAGAATTAGATTCTGCAGTTTAATTATAGGCAAGTTATTAAGAACAATCAACAGCCCATCAGATAAATAAAACGATTGATAGCTACTCCAGTAGATTATCTGAAGCCTCTAGTTTTCAACCAGATATTATGAGACATGCAAGGAAAAATCAGGAAGGTGCAACCCATGCTCAGGGAAAAAAAAGTCATTAATAGAAATGATTTCTGAATAGGCCCAGCTGTTAGATTTAGCAGAGACTTCAAAGTAGCTGTTAAAAAAATATGATTAAAAACTTAAAAGAAATCATGTTCAAAGGTTTAAAGGAAAATGAGATGACAGTTACTTAACAAATAGGGAAGTGGCTCTAACCACTTTTGGTCAATGTTGTAGTAGAAGTCCTAGCCAATTATAATGCAAGAAAAAGAAAGGAAAGAAATAGAGATTGGAAATGAAGAAGCAAAACTGCGTTTATTCACAGATGATTGGATTATTTCTAGAAAATTCTAAAGAATCTGCATAAAAGCCACTGGAACTATTAAGTAAAGTTAGCAAGATTGCAGGATATAAGGTCAATATACAGAAATCACTTGTGTTTCTATATTAGCAATGAATAATTGGGAATTGAAGTTTTATTATTTATTTTAGAGATAGGGGTCCCACTATGTTGCCTAGGCTGGCCTTGAACTTCTGGGTTCAAGCAATCCTCCCTCAGCCTCTCAAGTAGCTGGAACTCTAGGTGTGCACCACCATACCTAGCTTGAAGTTTTAAAAAATGTGTAATACCCAAAGCCATGAAATACTTAGGCATAAACTTAAAAAAATGTGTGCAAAAACTATATACTGAAAACTACAAAAGTCTGCTGAGAGGAATTTGAGAAATAAGTAATGATGTCCTCCCCTCCCCCTATTCATGTCCATCTGGAACCTCAGCATGTGACCTTATTTGGGAATAGGGTCTTGGCAGATGTAATTAGTTGAGAATCTCCAGATGAAATCATCCTGTATTTAGGGTGGGCCCTTAGTATAATGACTGGTGTCTATACAAGAGAAAGGAAAGGAAGCTTTGGATCCATCTACACAGAACGGAAGAAGGCCACATGAAGAGTAATGTTGCCACAAGCCAAGGAATGCTAAGAGCCTTTGGGAGCTAGAAAAGGCAAAGAAAGATTCTCCTCTAGGGCCTTCAGAGGCAGTATGGCCCTGCCAACACCTTGATTTCACACTTCTGGCCTCCAGAACTGTGAGAGAATGAATTTCTATTGTTTTAAGCCACAAAGTTTATAATAATTCATTATGGCAGCTCTAGGAAACAAATATAACCATGTTATACAGATTGGGATCTAGAATGATCAAAATGATTTTGAAAAAGAACAATAAAGTTGGAGGACTTAAACTATCTAGCTAGAAGACATACTGTATAGCCACAGTAATCAAGGCAGTGGTGTTGGTATGAAACTAGACTAAGTTAATGGAACATAATATAGAGTCCAGAAATAGACCCACACATATATGGTCCATTGTTGTGCCAGTGCAGTTCAGTGGGGAAGGGATAATCTTTTCAACAAATAGTGCTAGAACAATTAGATAATGATACGTAAAAACATGAACCTTGACCCTTACCTCTAGAGGAAAATCAACTCAAAACGGATCATAGATCTAAATCTAAGAGTAAAATCTATAAAACTTACGGAAGAGAACCCAAGAGAACATTTTTGTGATCTTGCTTTGGCAAAGATTTCTTAGCCGTGTCACTGAAAGCATGAACTGTAAAAGAAACAAATGATAAATTGGAGCTTATCAAAATTACGAATTTTCGTTAATGAAAAGCTAACACTAACAAAATGAAAAAGCAAGGTACAGACTGAGAAAACATTTGCAAATTATATGTCTGACAAAGGACTCATTTATAGAAATAAATGAGCTCTTATAACTTGATTAGAAAACTAGTAACCCATTTTAAAAAGCAGGCAAAAGATTTGAACAGATAGTCCACCAAAGAGGTTATACAGGTGTCCGATAAATATATAAAAAGATGTTCAACATCACTAATCACTAGGAAAATGTAAATTACAACCACAGTGATACCACTACATACCTCTAGAATGGCTAAAATTAAAAAGATTTCCACACCAAATTCTGTCAAGATTGTATGATAACTGAAATACACTGGTGGTGGTACTATATTATGTCATAACAACTTAGGAAAATGGTTTGGCAGTTTCTTGAAAAAGTTAAAGGTACATTGATCGGGGGTTCTATTTATAAGTATTTACCTAAGAGAAATAAAAGGACATGTCCATATAAAGACTTGTAGAGGCTGGGCGCGGTGGCTCACGCCTGTAATCCCAGCACTTTGGGAGGCCGAGGTGAGTGGATCACTTGAGGTCTGGAGTTTGAGACCAGCCTGACCAACATGGAGAAACCCAGTCTCTACTAAAAATACAAAACTAGCTGGGCGTGGTGGCACATGCCTGTAATCCCAGCTACTCGGGAGGCTGAGGCAGGAGAATCACTTGAACCTGGGAGGCGGAGGTTGTGGTGAACTGAGATCATGCCACTGCACTCCAGCCTGGGCAACAAGAGCGAAACTCAATCTCAAAAAAAAAAAAAAAAAAAAAAAGACTTGTAGATGAGTGGTTATAGAAGCTTGATTTGTAATAGCCAAAAGCTAGAATAAACCCAAACATTCATCTATAGGTGAATGAATAAACAAATTATAGTATATTTATAAAGCAGAAAACTACTTAGCAATGCTAAGGAATGAATTATTGATACACAAAACATTTTGTGTATATAACATTTTATGTATATTTTGTTATTCATACAAAATAATTTTGCTGACTGAAATAAGCCAGACTGCCCCTCTCAAAAAAAAGGGTACTTACTTTGTGATTCCATTTATAGAACCTTTTAGGAAATGCAAACTATAGAAACAGAAGGCAGACCGGGCGTGGTGGCTCACACCTGTAATCCCAGCGCTTTGGGAGGCCAGTGCGGGTGGATAATGAGGTCAGGAGATTGAGACCATTCTGGCTAACATGGTGAAACCCCATCTCTACCAAAAATACAAAAAATTAGCTGGGCATGGTGGCAGGCGCCTGTAGTCCCAACTACTCGGGAGGCTGAGGCAGGAGAATGGCGTGAACCCAGGAGTCGGAGCTTGCAGTCAGTGGAGATCGCGCCACTGCCTCCAGCCTGGGCGACAGAGCGAGACTCTGTCTCAAAAAAAAAAAAAAAGAAACAGAAAGCAGAGAATGGTTGCTTAGGGTGGGGAGGAGAAGGCATTACAAAGGAGCATGAGGAATCTTTGGAAGTGATGGATATGCATTAGCTTGATTGTACTGATGGTTTCAAATGTGTATACATACATCAGAATTTATCAAGTTGTACATTTTATGTATGTTCAATTTACTGTATGTCAGTTATACCTTAATAAAGCTTTAAAATTAATTATACCTTAATAAAGCTTTAAAAAGGGGGGGTAAAAATTTGGATAAACTTTACCTCTTTGCCTCTTCAAAGAAAAAATGGTCAATAAGCATATGAAAATATGCTCAATATTATTAGTCATCAGGAAAGTCATCAGTGATATATCACTTTATAACCAGTAGAATGACAAAAAAAAAAAAAAAGACCAGGAATACCAAGTGTTGGTGAAGGTGTAGAGCAACTGGAACTCTTGTATGTTGCTGGTAGAAATATAAAATGTGTACATTTATATTTATCCACTTTGGATAACAGTTCATAGTTTGTTACAAAGTTAAACATATACTTAAGTATAACCAGCAATTCTCCTAAGTATTTACTTAAGATAAATTAAAACACATGTTTACAGAAACATGTATACTTAAACATTCATAGCAGCTTTTATAATATAACTAAGAACAGAAAACAACTGAAAATTCCGTCAGTAGATAAATGTAAAACAAATTTTTGTGTATTTCTCTAATGGAAAACTACTCAGTAAGTAATAAAAAAGAATGTACTACTGATATGCACAATATCATGAATGAGTTTCAAAAACATGTTGAGTGAAAGCCAGAAACAAAAATAGTATGTATATGCTTCCTTTTATATGAAATACAAGAAAAGCCAAACTAATCTCACTTTGACAGCAAACAAATCAGTGGTTGCCTGAGCCTAGAGATGGAGACAGGGATTTATTATAAAGGGGCATGAATGAATTTTGGGGGCTGATAGAAATGTTCTCTCTCTTAATTGTGGTTACATGGGTATATATATTTGTCAAAACATTGACCTTATATACTTGAAATGTGTGTAGTTTATTTTATGTGAATTATATTTCAACCAATTCGATTTTTTTTTTTTTTTTGAGACAGACTTTCACTTTGTCACCCAGGCTGATGTACAGTGGCATGATATTGGCTCGCTGCAGCCTCCACCTCCTCTCGGGTTCAAGTGATTCTCGTGCCTCAGCCTCCCGAGTAGCTGGGACTACAGGCATGTACCACCATGCCCAGCTAAATTTTGTATTTTTAGTAGAGATGGGGTTTCACCATGTTGGTCAGGCTGGTCTCAAACTCCTGACCTCAAATGTTCCACCCGCCTCGGCCTCCCAAAGTGCTGGGATTACAAGTGCGAGACATCACACCCGGACGAATTTGATTTTCAAAAAATCCATACCACCACCCTTGTTTAGCCACTCATTATTTCTCATTTGGATGAAAGCCGTACTCTTCTAAGTGATATTCCTGCTATTGCCTTACTTCTTCAAACCCATACGCCAAGAAATGACTTGGAAGACAGAAACCCAACCTTGTTACTTCCTTGCATACAACCTTTAAATTGCTTACCATTACTTAGTTTCTTAAAATATGTAATGCTTTTTTCCATCTGGTCTTTGCCTCTCTTTCCAGCTCATCTTCTATTACTTTTGCCTCTCACTTTGCTTATGGCTGTCAGTTCCCAATACAGACCATGTTCATTTCATTTCTTGTGCCTACACTTGTTCTCTGTCCTCTGCCTTTTGTCTAGTGAACAACTGTTTATCCTCTAAAACTCAGCTTAGGGCTCTTCTCCTTCAGGAAGCCTTTTTCTTTAGTAATAATAAAAAATCATTCTTTTCCATACCCTTTCTCCCTCAAAGGGAGATGGATTAAGTAACTTTAGCTTGTGTTTTTTTTTTTTGTTTTTTTTTTTGCCTCATCATAAACATTTATTGGTATATTTACTTTTTTTTTTTCTTTTTGAGACAAGGTCTCATTCTGTCACCCAAGCTAGAGTACAGTGGCATGATCACAGTTCACTGCAGCCTTGACCTCCCAGGCTCAAGCGATTCTCCCACTTCAGCCTCCCAAGTAGCTGGGATCACAGGCATGGCCACCATGCCCAGCTAATTTTTTATGTTTTGTGGAGACAGGGTCTTGCCATATTGCCAAGGCTCGTCTTGAACTCCTGGATTCAAGTGGTCTCCTGTCTTGGCCTCCCAAAGTTGTTGGGAGTACAGGCGTGAGCCACCATGCTTGGCTGGTGTATTTACTATTTTGGCTTATTATGGTTTCAGTGCTCAACGATTAGTTTTATTTATATTTTGGATCCACAAGGGCTATTTCATAATAGGTGCTCAATAAGTATTTGTAGAAAGATTGAATAGAAATGTTAACAGGGTAGAAGTATACATTGTTTTGCTTTTCCAGCACACTTAGAATGCAGAAAATTACTATTTTGTTTTAAACAAAACTTTTTGGCTAGGAAAAAAACTCAAGATTTATCTCAACATTTAACACCACTTTTATTTGGGTGGTGAGATTAGTTTCTTTAATATTTTTGACATTTTTGCATTTTTCAAGAAAACATTTAATAGACTATTGTTTCATGAGACATAACCTGAAAAATTGTGTAACTTTTACCTACTGAAATTAGTTTTTTTATTTCTTTAGGTCCACAAGGCGATTACAATTTCCAGTCCCCTAACCACAGACCTGACTGCAGAGCTGTCTGGTGGGCCAAAGAATGTATCAATGCAACCTGAAATATCAGAGGGTCTTGCTACTACGTCCAGCACTCAACAAGTAAAAAGTTCTGAGAAAACCCACATTGCTGTCCCCCAGCCAGTGGCTCCCTCCTACAGTTATGCTACCCCTACCCTGCAGGCCTCTTTCCAGAGCACCTCAGCACCATACCCAGGTAAGGACCTTTGCTCTTGGAGTAGAAGGAAAAAGTAGAACATTTGATCAAAGTATTCCCTTTTAGAGGAAAGAAGGAAGGGGGGCATAACTTGAATACTGGGTGTTAGAGAAAAAATAACTCTGTCAGTGCCCCTGCAGTCATGGACTGGGGGCTCTAGAGCCCTTCCTCAGCAGGCCTCCAGCTTATGCAAGTTTACGAGGCTAATTTTCACAGATCCAGATTCCACTGTGACTTAAAGGCACATGATTCAATTTTAAGTATAATGTTCAAGTGATCAATCGGAGCCCACTGGGAAGATAAGATTTGGATCAGTGTACTTGCTTACCTTCTGAAAGTCTCGTTGTAGGTCTCTCATTTTTATAGCATCTTTACTTTTATTTTTATTTATTTTTAAAACTTTTAATTTTTGTGGATATATAGTAGTTGTATACATTTATGGCATAAATGAGATGTTTTGATGCAGACATGCAATGTGTAATAATCACATCATGTAAAATGGAGTATCCATCCCTTCAAGCCTTTATCCTTTGTGTTACAAACAATCCAGTTATATTATTTTAGTTATTTTAAAATGTACAATTAAAATATTATTGACTATAGTCATCCTGTTGTGCTATCAAATACTAGGTCTTATTTGTTCTTTCTAGCTTTTTTTTTGTACTCATTAACTATCCCCCTCCCTCTTACCCCCACACTACCCTTCGCAGCCTCTGGTAACCATCCATCTATCTAACCGTTACTCTCTATCTCCATGAGTTCAGTTGTTTTGATTTTTAGATTCCACAAGTAAGTGAGAACAAGCAGTGTTTGTCTGTGCCTGGCTTATTCACTTAACATAATGACCTCCAGTTCCATCCCTGTTGTTGCAAATGACAAAATTTCATTCTTTTTTATGGCTGAGTAGTACTCCATTGTATATAAGCACCACATTTTCTTTTTTCATTCATCTGTTGATGGACACTTAGGTTGCTTCCAAAGTTTGGCTGTTGTGAACAGTGCTGCAAACATGGGAGTGCAGATATCTCTTCGATACACTGATTTCCTTTCTTTTGGGTATAGACCCAGCAGTGGGATTACTGAATCATATGGTAGCTCTATTTTTATTTTTTTGAGGAACCTCCAAACTGTTCTCCATAGTGGTTGAACTAATTTACATTCCCACCAGTAGTGTACGAGGGTTCCCCTTTTCTCCACATCCTCACCAGCATTTGTTATTGCTTGTCTTTTGGATAAAAGCCATTTTAACTGGGGTGAGATGATACCTCATTGTAGTTTTTATTTGCGTTTCTCTGATGATCAGTGATGTCGAGAACCTTTTCATATGCCTGTTTGCCATTTGTATGTCTTCTTTTGAGAAATCTCTATTCAAATCTTTTGCCCATTTTTAAATGGGATTATTACATTTTTTCCTGTGGAGTTGTTTGGACTCCTTATATATTCTGGTTATTAATCCCTTGTCAAATGGGGAGTTTGCAGTTACTTTCTCCCGTTCTGTGGGTTGTCTCTTCATTTTGTTGATTGTTTCCTTTGCTGTGTAGAAGCTTTTAAACTTGATGTTATCCCGTTTGTCCATTTTTGCTTTGGTTGCCTGTCCTTGTGGGGTATTACTCAAGAATTTTTTTTTGCTCAGACCAGTGTCCTGGAGAAGCATCTTTATTTTTAAAGCTATTCATAAGAAGTAGATTTATACATAGTGTATAAATAAATCTGTGCTTCACAGTGCTGTTCTAAGATATTGGGAAGAACTGGTTAATCAAGAAATCAAGTTGGTCTTTATCCCCTGAAGAAATCAAGAGGGTAAAAGCGAAGTCAGTGAAAATGAATTTTTGCCAATTTTTAATTTTCCAGGGTGTCCTTTGGTAGTAATATAACATGAAATTTTAGGGGTTCAATCCTGGGGCACCAAAGTAATTTTTGTATTCAGTCAAGATGCCTGTAATTTTTGGTTTAATTGTGAAGGGTTTGGGTTGAACTGTATTGAATAGCCATTTTTTGGTTCATTATACTTTCTCTGAGTATCATGTTTCTTTCTTTTCTTTTTTTGAAAGTCACTTCAGAGAGTTCTTATTCCATCTCCTGGGGCCTCCAAATGCTGAAGCTTCCATTAAGGATGGTTTCATTTCTCCTCAAGTGCAATGTTCCCATGCAGAGGCAGATAAATCTCAAGTTTCATATTTGTCTAGGAAGCCCTTCTCGCCTCTCAGGCTTGAAATATGAGTGGACTAGCCTATTGTTTGCTTTAAGCTCTCCTAGTTTCGAAGTCTCATAGCAAATGAACATTTATTGTCAGAGAAATAAGATTTATATAATCGGTGGCTTTCAATGGTCTGCAAACATTTTTAGTTGGGGGGAGAGAGTGATGCTACTGACATCTGGTGAGTATGGGTCAGTGATACTGTTAAACACCTTACAGTGCTCAGGACATTTCCCTCCATGACAAAGAATTACCTGGTCCAAAATATCAGGAGTGCTGAGCTTGAGAAACTCTGACATATGTGAAATAGCTGGTGAATAGTATAAAGACAGTATATAGCTCTTTGCTGACTTGAGTGTTCCAAAAATGCTAGCATACTTCAAGATTAGATCAGTTTGAACTGAAATGGTCTGGGAAGATTTCTTGGAGAGGAGACAGAGTTTAAGCTAGAAACAAAATGCTGTATTTAGAATAAAGCAAGGCAAACACCCCAATTGAAAGAAATAACTTTAGCAAAGTCCCTGAGAGTAGACCATGGCTTTGTGGAACACAGGAGGGAAAATCAATATAACTAGAGGCAAAATTAGATAGGAAGGATAAGACAGTGAGATCAGATGATGGTTCTCTAATGGCAGGTTGGAAGTTTGTCCTTAAATATGATATGGGAGCAGGAGTCTTAAATAGAAGAGTAACATAGTGGGTGAGTATTTTGGAAAGACTAATGGTGTTGGTTGTTTTAGGAAGACAGAATAGATTGGAGTAGAGAGAGCTAGCAGAGGGAAGATAAAATAAGATTCTTGGAATAAGCAAGCTGGGCGTGGTGGTGCATGCCTGTAGTCCCAGCTACTTGGGAGGTTGAGGTGGGGAGATCACTTGAGCCCAGGCATTTGAGGCTGCAGTGAGGTATGATTACACCACTGCACTCTATCCTGAGCAACAGAGTGAGGCCCTGACTCAAAAAGAAAAAAAAAATTCTTGGAATAATCTAGTGTGAACAATGAATCGTGTAGCAATTGGAATGGAAAGAAAGTAAGGCAGATTTGTAACCATTTGCCTTCCCTTCTAGAAACTTTATATATGTATCTTATTAGGAAGTTATTTGTTAGCATAAACATGATACTTGAAACAGAATTTGAACTCTGCGGAATGTAGTATATAAGGAGGGCTTAGGGACACACTGTAGTAAAAATACAATGGAGGAAAAGAGAGAAAGGAGGAAAAATAGAATAATATGGTGCCATGATACCCAAGAGTTTTAAGATGGAGGCAGTTAGCAGTAGTAGAAGCCACTGAGATGTGAGATGAAGAATGAGGGTATTAGGGTACAGCTGTTAGATTTACTAAGAAGTAGTTTTGAAAGATCCTTTTCAATGGAAAAGTGGGGACAGAATCAAATTTCAAGCAATTAGAGAGTAGAAAAAAGGTTAGTAATTGATGGCAGTAGATGAATATTGATCATGAAAGGAGTTTGATCACAAAAGAAGGAGAGAAGTAAGACAGTCTGGATCTGTTTCTTATCTCTGGTATATTTACTTTGTTTCCAGTTATAAAGGAACTGGTGGTATCTGCTGGAGAGAGTGTCCAGATAACCTTGCCTAAGAATGAAGTTCAATTAAATGCATATGTTCTCCAAGAACCACCTAAAGGTAAACATCCCCTTACATTTGGATAAACGTTTTTGTTTTTGAAAGAGATGGAGTCTTGCTGTGTTGTCCAGGCTGGTCTCAAACTCCTGGGCTCAGGAGATCCTCCCACCTTAGTCTTCCTAGTAGCCGAAACTACAGGCATACACTACCACTCCTGGCCCTTATCTTTTTCCCTCTGACTTCCTGTCAGGAAAATATGTAATTTTTTAAGTTACAAATTTATATTAGCAGTCATCTTGAATAACTTCTTTCCAAGTTCTACATCTGCTATTTACTGGTTGTTTGGCCAAAATAAACAGATTAATCTGAGTCTCAGTTTCTTTCTCTTAAAATGGATATAATACAACCTAATAAATATGTTCTGTATTAATAAGCCTCAGCTATGTGCTAGGCACTAACTGGTAACTTATCTACTATCTCATTTTGCTGTTAAAGTAATCTTATGAGGTAGGAATTACTATCCCCATTTTACTGAGAAAGAAATGGAAATTAAGAGAAGTCATTTACTTAGATTCACACAGATAATGAGTGGCTCAGCTGGGATTTGAACCCAAGCTTGACATCAAAGCCTATGATCTCAAACCCTACATTATATAGTACCTCTCATATTCCATAAATATTTGTGCATACCCGGGTTATATCCTATCCTCACAGGACCGTTGTAAGGACCATTGTTTCCCATAATGAGAACCCTGCCCCTGGGGGAAAAAAAAGATAAGCCTAATGTGATATACAAAATTCAGGTTTATAAAATATATAAAGTATGGATGATTAATTCATTATTTAAGAAAACTTTTGTAATATGAACATTACTTTCACCTTTGAAGTATATGTTAATATACCGAAGTTTGACTTATAAACACATATGGGTTCTCTTAACACTATTTATGACATGAGTGGTACATACTTCGATAGAAATTGAGTGAGTTGGGTTTATGTTATTCTCATTGAATGGTTAGTCAAGTAGAATGTCCTTCCCTATTTAGGATGGGGTCCTTCCATTTTAGGTACACACATCTCCAATACAGTATTCTTAATTTCTAGGCCTAATACCAAATAGCATATTAATGCAAAAAGTACTTTTCCAGAAGCAAAACGCCCGGTCTGTTCTATATTTCTGCTCTCGAATTGAGGTTTCCTTATCAATTCATTTCACATTCCTCTAGAGAAGCTTTTTCCTTTCTTCCTCTGGTGACAAGTTAAGGTGAATGGGGGTTTAGCGGCCTTTGAAGTTGGAGGTGAGGGACTGCCTTGAGCTGTTGACTACTACCATTCTTTGTGAAAGACATGTTTAGCTCTACTGTATTTTCTTTCCTAACCCATATTTTCATGTACATTTCTGTGGGTTACTATCATCTTGTAGATCAGTGTTTCAAAACACATTAGTTTAGAAATAGATTCTTTGGCTGGGCATGGTGGCTTACACTTGTAATCCTGGCACTTTGGGAGGCTGAGGTGGGTGGATCACCTGAGGTCAGGAGTTCAAGACCAGCCTGGCCAACATGGTGAAACCCCATCTCTACCAAAAATACAAAAAAATTAGCTGGGTGTGGTGGTGGGCGCCTGTAATCCCAGCTACTTGAGAGGCTGAGGCAGGAGAATCGCTTGAACCCAGGAGGCGGAGGTTGCGGTGAGCCAAGATTGTGCCATTGCACTCCAGCCTGGGTGACAGAACAAGACTCTGTCTCAAAAAAAAAAAAGAGAAAAAAAAAAAAAGGGCTGGGCACAGTGGCTCATGCCTGTAATCCCACTTTGGGAGGCTGAGGCAGACAGATCCTGACTTGAGGTCAGGAGTTTGAGACCAGCTTGGCCAACATGGTGAAACTCTGTTTATACTAAAAATACAAAAATTAGCCGGCATGGTGGTGCATGCCTGTAATCCTAGCCACTTGGGAGGCTGAGGCAGAAGGATCACTTGAACCCAGGAGGCAGAGGTTGCAGTGAGCTGAAATCGTGCCACTGCACTCCAGCCTGGGCAACAGCAAGACTTCATCTCAATCAATCAGTCAGTCAATAAAACAAACGAACGACTGTCCTCAGTCACTGCAACCAGCACTCTTTCTAATAGAGTTACACTCAGTTGTTCCTACCTTTGAACATATTTCTGCCTATGAGGTATATAATTCATCCCCTGAGCTTTTCTGTCCTAGGAATATTGTCCTGTTTTGAAATTCACGTTGCTAGCCTTAGCTATTATAAAATTATCTGTTCCCAAACTGTTTTCTATGTGGAAAAGAATTTCCAGCTACAGTTGGAAGAAATGTCTCTGAGTGCAAGTCCTGCTTGTGCTGCTTCTTTCCGTCTCCTCTTGTAACCTAACTACTACATACTATATACATTTGTGAGAGCTGTTGGCGCTGACAACTGGCCAAAAAAGTTCTTGTTTTGGAGGAGGGAGGAAGGAAGGAAGGAAGATCTTGTCTCCCAGAATTATAAAATAAAATTGGTCTTCAGATGAAGGATATCTTGGAATTAGGTTCTGTGTACTGATTTTAACATTTGAACTCATGAGATAAGAAAAAGGTGACCACTTTCTGCCAAGCATTTCAGGTTTTTTTCTTTCCCCCTTTTTCTTTTTTACTTTTGGTTAATAACAAACTAAACCTTCCTACCAAAGTCCTCCCTTCCCTAACCAGAAATGCATTTTGATCCAAAAAAATTTAAGACTACTTTTTCTGGGGAGGGATGCCATTTAGATAGGATTCTACCCTTGCCCTACCTAGTGATATAGTCTGGCCTGCAAATGGGGACCATTTAATGCTTCATTTGATTTTAATTAATTTCACTGGGCCTGTTTTAAATGGGCCATCCCCTACCATCTTCTGCAGTGTGTTATTTAGCTCAGCAGGAATGAAGTAGCTCTTTTAACTCACCAGGGTGTGATGACCTCAGTGAGACGAGCATTGTTAGCACTCTGTAAAAAGCTATTTTTGAACCATGTTATTTAGAAGTCATTGCTGTTCTTTGTTGCAAAAGAAGTTTTTCAAGAAAATGGCCTTTGTTCCCAATGAGTTCATCTGTAATGGTTGGTAGGACATGTATTTTCAGTGGTATGCCACACCATGAACAACCTGGTATTTTTTAGGGAGGATTGGCCCTGAGAGGGTCGGTATAGGGCAGGAATAAGCATTGTTGGGAGAGAGTTGGAAGAAGCCCTAACTGTAGCTGAGTCAGCAGACTTTGCTCTTTCTTTCAGCAGATGGTTTGGTTTCTCTACAGGCTTTGGGGTGAAATCTTAAAAACTAAAGCCTTGTCAAGATCAGAAGAGATTTGTTATTGGCAGGCTATGTGGCTGTCCTCTTTGTGTGTAGGTGTGTGTTTTCATGATTTTTGTAACTGCCCTTCTATAGGAGAAACCTACACCTACAACTGGCAGCTGATTACTCATCCTAGAGACTACAGTGGAGAAATGGAAGGGAAACATTCCCAGATCCTCAAGCTATCGAAGGTGAATTTGCCTCCTTTCACTTGCAGGGCAAAGGTAGAGGAGTTGACTGTTTTCTAAAATGAATATCTTACAATTTTCTGTCTACACTTAAGTTGTAAACACTCTTTTAGAAATGAATCCTCCAAAAATCTGACTGGCTGACATCCAGTATTTGTTAGTTGATGATTCTCAAAGTTTCATTTATGGTAAGAAGACTGTACCAGCGTGGTAGTGGTGGCTGAAAATATACACTAAACAGCTTTTAAGGCTAACTTAAGGATTTTAGAATTTGGGATAAGCTAGGTTATTTGTGGCCACATGACTGCATACATTGACTCAGCCTTTGTGGGATTCAGTATAGGTTTTTTTGTTTGTTTGTTTGTTTGTTTTTTTGAGACAGGGTCTTGCTCTGTCACCCAGGCCGAAGTGCAGTGGTGTGATCACGGCTTACTGCAGTCTTGACTTCCCAGGCTCAAGCAATCCTCCCACCTCAGCCTCCTGAGTAGCTGAGACTGCAGGGTCATGCCATTATACCCGGCTAAGTTTTGTATTTTTTGTAGAGATAGAGTCTCGTCATATTGCTCAGGCTGGTCTTGAACACTTGGCCTCAAGCGGTCCTCCCATCTCAGCCTTCCAAAGTGCTGGGATTACAGGCATGAGCCACCATGCCCAGCTTAAGTACAGTTATTGACAGCTCTAAAATGTTTGTATTTGGCTGGGCGCAGCGGCTCCCACCTGTAATCCAAGCACTTTGGGAGGCTGAGGGTGGGGTGAGAGGACTGCTCAAGGCCACAAGTTTGAGACGAGACTGGGAAACATGGCGAGACCCTGTCTCTACAAAAAATAAAAAATTAGCTGGGTGTGGTGGTTCATACCTGTAGTCCCAGCTGGTCAGGAGGCGGAGGTGGGAGGATCACTTGAACCCAGGAGTTTAAGGCTGCAGTGAGCTATGATCATACCACTGCACTAAAGCCCAGGTGACAAAGTGAGATCCTTTCTCTAAGAAAAAAGTGTGTATTCTTTGGCCCAACAGTCTCATTTAGTCATTCATTCTACATCTATTCATTGTACACTGGTTGTGTGGCGGGCATTGGGGATTTACCAGTGAATTAGTCATAATTTTAATGTGCAAGAACAATAGAGTCTAGTAGGTGATACTGATAGGAAGCAGGTAATTATAACAGGTGGCACACTAGGTCAGTGCAGAGGGTCATTGAAGCCTTGGAAAGGTAGAGTGGATTTCTTAGAGTGACTGACTTACTAGGTAAAGGGTGAAGGGATAATACCTCAAGCAGAAGAAGCAACATGTCCACTGGGCCAAAAAAATGAGAGAGAAAATGTGGGGAAAGGGGAATTTATATGCGGTTCTGACTAAGTTGGAAAGATGCAGGGGCCAGATGGAGCAAAAGCCTTATATGCCGGATTAAGGACTTGAATCTCATCCAGAAGGAATATGGAGCCCTTGAAAGGCTTTAAGCAAGAGAAACACGTTTAGATCTTCAGATCAGAAAAATCACCTGACTACAGATTGGAGGAGATAAGACTCAAACTATAGAGGTCAGTGAGGAATCTGTTGAAAAATTTAGGTGTAAAATGATAGTAGCCTGAGTAAAAGAGCTAAATAAGTAAAATTGAAAACCACCAGCCTGGACAACATGGTGAAACTCTTTAACTCCACAAAAAATACAAAAATTAGTCGGGTGTGGTGGCACGTGTCTGTGGTCCCAGCTACTCAGGAGGGTGAGGTGGGAGGATCGCTTGAGCCCAGAAGGTAGAGGTTGCAGTGAGCCATGATCATGCTACTGCACTCTAGCCTGAGCAAAAAAATGAGACTATGTCTCAAAAAATAAAAATAAAAACCACCTATTGAATGCATACCATGTGCCATACCCAGTGCTGATTATCTTATACACTTATTTCTTTTAATCTTTATAACAATCCCAGGATGTAGGTATTACTATCTTTTTTACAAATGACAAAACTAAAAACTGGAGAAATGAGGTGATTTGGCCAAGTTCACAAGGGCATTAAATGGTAGGTCCAAACTGGAGCTTTCCATCTCTAAAGGCCATACCTTTAATAATTGTGCTATGACAAGTGGTTAAGAACTAAGGTGATGGCAGTGTGGATGGAGACATGTGAGTAGATTGGAAAAATAATATGGAGTTGGACTTGATAAAATTTGATGATTGATGAACTGGTTGGGGATGTTGGGGAAGAGAAGTCTAGGATAATTATAGCTTTTTGGCTTAGGTACCTGGGTGGATGTTCATTGAAATGAGGAGCACAGAAGGAGAAGCAAGTTTTAAGGAGAAGTTTGCAGATGATTAATTCATTTTTGGACAGAGTGAGTTTGAGGTACCTGTGAGACATTTGAATTGAGTTGTCCAGTTAGTAGCTGGGGGAAAGGGACTGGAGGTCAAAAGACAAGTATGGGCTGGAGAGACATATTTGCACATCAACCTCAAATAGATGATTTTTGAAGCCACAGCATTAGATAAAATCAACCAGGGAGAGTGTGCAGAGTGAAGAAATAAGCAGGCTGAGGTTGGAATCCTGGGAACACCCATCATTTAAGGGATGGAGGGTAGAGGAAACTGAAGGAAATGAAGTATGAGCACAGAAGTAAAAGCCAAGAAGAGTGTTATAAAGAGGAAGTAGCCAAAGATGCTACTTGTGGCTCGATTAGTATTTACCCAAAGAAAATACTTCAAAAGAAAGAAAGAAAGAAAAAAAAATTTGCCTGGAAGATGTTCATTACAGCATTAGTCATAATAGTAAAAATTTGGAAACAACCCAAGTATCCAACAATTTGAAATGCTTATGTGAAATTTGACACATTTATTCATCTACTGCTCCATGGTCATTAAAATAAATATTAAAAAGATTGTGGCTGGGTGCGGTGGCTCAAGCCTGTAATCCCAGCACTTTGGGAGGCCGAGGTGGGTGAATCACTTGAGGTCAGGAGTTCAAGACCAGCCTGGCCAACATGGCAAAAGCCCGTCTCTACTAAAAATATAAAAATTAGCTGGGAATGGTAGTGCAGGCCTGTAGTCCCAGCTACTTGGGAGGCTAAGGCATGAGAATCACTTGAACCCAGGAGGCAGCAGTTGCAGTGAGTCAAAATTGCATCAATGCTCTCCATCCTGGGCAACAGGGTGAGACTCTCTCTCAAAAAAAAAAAAAAAAAGAGTATATTATAGTAGGGAAGATGTTCATGCTAAATGAATGGAAGAAAGAACAATAGAAAGTTTGATACCTTGATTTTAGCTAGAACTTTGAATACCACTGAAATATGAGCTCCTTGAAGATAGAGATCTTACCTTATTCGTATCCAAACTACAAGCCTAGGACAATGACTGGTACATGATTTGGTTTCAGTAAATGTTTGTTAAACGAATGAGCCATACACAACTATTATTTTAATATGTGGTCAAGGATTGGAAGGAAATGGAGAAATCTGATGAGTTGATGTATTATGATAGTGATATGCTGGGTACTTTTTTGTTGTTTTTTCTTTTATATTAGGTTTATAAATTAGTAAAAATCAGGAGGGAAAAATATTCAGATATTTGGGAACTATTTAGTATCTTTACAAAATGTTTTTCTTTGAAGTGATGATTATTTTAATTTCGTAACTCTGTGGAGTGGGATATTGGGGCCCTTAATGTTCTTCTGAAAAGAAAATGGGAGTACAGAGATATTTGAAATCCCTTCTGTTGTTCTAGAGTCAGCTAGTCATAAGATTCACATTAAAAAGGTTTTTTTTTTTTTTTTTTTTTTTCCAGTTCATTGTTTATCTCTTCAGCTAGTTTACTTTTTCTTGCTGGAGTGCAGTGACATGATCTTGGCTCACTGAAATCTCCACTTCCCGGGCTCAAGCCATCCTTTCACCTCAGCCTACTAAGTAGCTGGGACTACAGGTGTGTGCCACCACACCTGGCTAATTTTTTTATTTTTGGTAGAGATGGGGTTTTGGCATATTGTCCAGGCTGGTCTTGAACTCATGAACTCAAGTGATCCCACCCGCCTCCTCCCAGATTGCTAGGATTACAGGCTACTTTACCTTTTCCATTTTGGAAACAGGGGAAGGAAAGAGTGAAAAATTCAGCTTGGGAAAGTTCAGATATATCTTATTTTAAATGTAATTCCTGCTCTTTGTGATTGTCTAAGAGATCTTCTCTCACTTCTGCAGCTCACTCCAGGCCTGTATGAATTCAAAGTGATTGTAGAGGGTCAAAATGCCCATGGTGAAGGCTATGTGAACGTGACAGTCAAGCCAGGTAAGTTTTCAGCCCTGGCTGTGTCTCCCTTCTTCCCTCTGCAGGACTCCTGAGGAGACAGAGATTTGATTTGGGGTTTTTGATACTCATTTTTTTTGTAATATATTTATTCAACAATTCCTAGTTCAATGTGGTGAATAGTTATAACAGCAAAATACAGACTTTGTTCCAACAGTGCTCTAGTTGGAATGCTGAGCTGGACACATGGCCCATAGTGCAGTATGGCCTAAGCAATAACTTAATCTACTGAGAACTACTTCTTCAAGTGGGCCATGCTGAGAGGGACCATGAGTTGTAATTAACAGACACAGGGAAGCCAAGAGCCTAGGAGAAGCATGCAGAAGGAGAACCAGCCAAGTGACCAGCTCTTTCTGATCTCTTTCCAGAGATGCGGGCCTTTGTACACAGAGTTCCTCATTTAAACACTACCAGTCTCTTTCACCTTGGTAACAAAATCCTGTCATTCTTTTAAAATGAACCACTGTAGGTAGATCACAGTGCAGTAGGAAGGAATCTTATTTTGCATTTTCAGAGAAATTTAAGAGAAGATGGACAGTTGTATTAGTACATTTTCATGGTGCCAATAAAGACATACCTGAGACTGGGCAATTTACAAAAGAACGAGGTTTAATGGACTTACAGTTCTATGTGGCTGGGGAGGCCTCACAATCATGGTGGAAGGCAAGGAGGAGCAAGTCACGTCTTATGTAGATGACAGCAGGCAAAAAGAAAGTTTGTGAAAGGAAACTCCCATTTTTAAAACCATCAAATCTCATGAGACTCATTCACTATCACAAGAACAGCGTAGGAAAGACCTGCCCCCATAATTCAATCACCTCCCACCAGGTTCCTCCCACTGGGTTCCTCCCACGACATGTGGGAATTGTGGGAGTTACAATTCAAGATGAGATTTGGGTGGGGACACAGCCAAACGATCATTCCACCCCTGTCCCCTCCCAAATCTCATGTCCTCACATTTCAAAACCAATCATGCCTTCCCAACAGTCCCCCAAAGTCTTAACTCATTTCAGCATTAACTCAAAAGTCCACAGTCCAATGTCTCATCTGAGACAAGGCAAGTCCCTTCTGCCTGTGAGCCTGTAAAATAAAAGCAAGTTAGTTACTTCCTAGGTACAATGGGGGTACAGGCTTGGGTAAACATAGCCGTTCCAAATGGGAGAAATTGGCCAAAACAAAGGGGTTACAGGCCCCATGTAAGTGCAAAATCCAGCAGGGCAGTCAAGTCTTAAAACTCCAAAATGATCTCCTTTGACTCCATGTCTCACATCTAGGTCATGCTGATGCAAGAGGTGTGGTGCTATGGTCTTGGGCAGCTCTACTCCTGTGGCTTTGCAGGGTACAGCCTCCCTCTCAGCTGCTTTCACAGCCTGGCATTGAGTGTCTGCGGCTTTTCCAGGTGCACAGTGCAAGCTGTCAGTGGATTTACCGTTCTGGGGTCTGGAGGACAGTGGCCCTCTTCTCACAACTCCACTAGGCAGTTGCCCAGTAGGGACTGTGTGGGCCTCCAACCCCACATTTTCCTTCTGCACTGCCCTAGCAGAGGTTCTCCATGAGAGCCCCGCCCCTGCAGCAGACATCTGCCTGGACATCCAGGTGTTTCCATACATACTCTGAAATCTAGGCGGAAGTTCCCAAACCTCAATTTTTGACTTCTGTGTACTTGCAGGCTCAACACCACATGGAAACTGCCAAGACTTGAGGCGTGCACCCTCTGAAGCCACAGCCCGAGCTCTATGTTGGCCCTTTTCAGCCGTGGCTGGAGCAGCTGGGATGCAGGGCACCAAGTCCCTGGGCTGCACACAGCACTGAGAACCTGGGCCTGGCCCACGAAACCATTTTTCCCTCCTAGGCCTCCAGGCCTCCAGCCCCTGTGAGGGGCTGCTGTAAAGGCCTCTCACATGCCCTAGAGACATTTTCCCCATTTTCTTGGGGATTAACTTTCAGCTCCTCATTACTGATGCAAATTTGTGAAGCCAGCTTGAATTTCTCCTTAGAAAATGGGATTTTGTTTTCTATTGCATTGTCAGGCTGCAAATTTTCTGAACTTTTGTGCACTACTTCCCTTATAAAACTGAATACCTTTAACAGCACCCAAGTCACCTCTTGAATGCTTTGGTCTTTAGAAATTTCTTCTGCCAGATCCCTAAATCATCTCTCTCAAGTTCAAAGTTCTGCAAATCTCTAGGGCTGGGGTAAAATGCTGCCAGTCTCTTTGCGAAAACATAGCAAGAGTCACCTTTGCTCCAGTTCCCAACAATTTCCTCATTTCCATCTGAGACCACTTCAACCTGAACTTTATTGTCCATATTGCTATAGCATTTTAGGCAAAACCATTCAACAAGTCTCTAGGAAGTTCCAAACTTTCCCACATTTTCCTGTCTTCTTCTGAGCCCTCCAAACTGCTTGAACCTCTGCCTGTTACCCAGTTGCAAAGTTGCTTCCACATTTTTGGGTATCTTTTCAGCAGCACCCCACTCTACTGGTACCAATTTACTGTATTAGTACGTTTTCACGCTGCTGATAAAGACATACCCGAGACTGGGCAATTTACAAAAGAATGAGGTTTAATGGACTTAAGAGTCCCACGTGGCTGGGGAGGCCTCACAATCATGGCAGAAGGCAAGGAGAAGCAAGTCACGTCTTACATGGATGGCAGCAGGCAAAAAGAGAGCTTGTGCAGAGTAACTCCTGTTTTTAACACCATCAGATCTCGTGAGACTGATTCACTATCATGAAAACAGCACAGGAAAGACCCGCCCCCATAATTTAATCACCTCCCACCAGGTTCCTCCCATGACGTGGGAATTGTGGGAGTTATAATTCAAGATGAGATTTGGGTGGAGACACAGCCAGACCATATCAACAGTGGTACATATACAGCATAAATTCTCAGTGCTCTTTTCTGTGTTGGTAATAGATTTTCTTTTCATTCCTTTTACTTTGTAGCCAAGATAATCCTTTCACCTTCTTAAAAATGTGATCAGCATCAAGACCATTTGATCATTTTGCAAAGAAAAGGCCATGGATTTGTAGCACACAGTCATTTGGGTGGACCAGAGTGGTTTGTGACCTTCCCATCACTTAACCCACAGTTAGTTCACATGCAGTGAGCTCTAGGATGGTTGAGAAACCACCCATCAGCTTTTCAGCACAGTCTGTGCCAAGGGATGGTTTGATTGCCAAGGCGTTTATTGCCCACAGCTTGTTCGTTGTCTGCCTGTAGTCAGGCTTGGCTGAAAGGAGTCACTTGCTGCTATAGTACTTTTCATCAACTAGATAGCACATGAGCATTGAAAGAATACACAGGGCATGGTCTTAGGAATGGTCAGATTTGGAAGAGGCTTTTATACTCCCAAGTGTCTTATGTTAGAATGGCAATCTGGTCTTGTAACTCTCCTGTGTGGTGATGCTTTAATCATTAATTATGTAATGCAGGGGTCCCCAACCCCCAAGCCATGGACCACTGTCGGTCCGTGGCCTGTTAGGAACTGGGCTGCACAGCAGGAGGTAAATGGCAGGTGAGTGAGCACTACTGCCTGAGCTCTGCCTCCTGTCAGATCAGTGATGGCATTAGATTCTCACAGGAGGATGAACCGTATTGTGAACTGCACACGCAAGGGATCTAGGTTGTACACTCCTTTTGAGGATCTAATCCCTGATGGTCTGAGGTGGAAGTTTCATCCAAAACCACGCACTGCACCCCAGCCGCCAATCCCCACCCCCCGTTCATGGAAAAATTGTCTTCCACAAAACTGGTCCCTGGTGCCAAAAAGGTTAGGGACCACTGATGTAATGGAAATTGATTTATAATCCTCTCAGATACAGCCTGCTCCTGTAATTTCTGAAGCCCCTTTCCCAATTTCTTTTGGGTCACTTTCTTGCAGAGCCCCGTAAGAATCGGCCCCCCATTGCTATCGTGTCACCTCAGTTCCAGGAGATCTCTTTGCCAACCACTTCTACAGTCATTGATGGCAGTCGTGAGTACTTGTCTAAGTATGATGTTTTAGAAGAACATTCACCATGTACTCTGGTAGAAAACTCTAGTAGAAGATTTGGGGCCAGCTATGTCTGCATTCTGTTTAGGCCAGTCATCTTGACCATGTTAGGGGAAGGCCAACCATCTGAAGCAACTGACTGAAAAGCAACACACCAGACAGGCCTTCTTTAAAATCCCCAGGTAGCCTATTTGAAGTAATATTTCCACTTTGAGATGGTAAGAAACTGAAATTATGCATGTAATTTGCATGATTTTAGTTGAAACTCACTGGTTTTCAGATTTGCTTAGTTGGAGTTGCCTTTTTCATTCATGGAACCAAAGTTCCTTCCAATCATAGCAAGGTAAGTAACTGGAAGGCCTGACTGAGGAGCTTTTACCCAGCCATCACTTGCCTAACAAGATTCTCATCGGCCGCCTCCTGGAGACACTCACAGAATGCACTCCACACCCTGGTCTGGGCTCCTTAACATTTTAGTCTTCAGAGTAGTGTCATCCAGTGAGTGACATGAGAGGATTTTTGGGTCTTTGCCCTTAATCGTGGCTGTATGGTGCAAGAGGTTTCAGACCTATCCTCTCACCAGTATTTGCTTGTTTTTTTGTTTTGTTTTGTTTTGTTTTGATTTTTTGAGACCGGTTAAGGTCCTGTACCCTATCTTGGTACCAATGATGATTTTTGGCAGAGGCAGTTACAGCTTTAGCAGAGGACCCTCTAACAAGGTTAAGCATTTGATGTTGATGGTGCTGGCAAGAGGAGGAGGCTAGGAGGATGATAGTAGGCCAAGAGGGAAGAGAGAGAACAGGAAGAAGCCCTTGTGATAGAGAGTGGTAGAAAGGGCTCACATTGTACTGTTTTATTTTACAGTTTTGAATAGATGAAAGTTAAATAATATGCAAATGTATACAGTGAAAAGAATCATAATATCCATGTGTGCTAAGTGTCCAGTTTTCCTCCAGACAGCCAGTGGTATTATTATTTTGTGTATCCTTTTAGAGATATTTTATACATATGTAAGAAAATACATATATAGTCCTTCTGTCTTGTGTTTACACAAATAAAAGAACATTATATGTGCTGTTATGTGTGATGCTTGTTTTTGTATGTTGGAGAATTTTTCTTTTTTTTTTTTGAGATAGAGTTTCGGTCTTCTTGCCCAGGCTGGAGTGCAATGGCACAATCTTGGCTCACCGCAACCTCCACCTCCTGGGTTCAAGCAATTCTCCTGCCTCAGCCTCCCGAGTAGCTGGGATTACAGGCACGCACCACCACGCCTGGCTAATTTTGTATTTTTAATAGAGATGGGGCTTCTCCATGTTGGTCAGGCTGGTCTTGAACTCCTGACCTCAGGGGATCCGCCCGCCTCAGACTCCCAAAGTGCTGGGATTACAGGCGTGAGCCACCATGCCTGGCCTGGAGAATTTTTCTTAACACATAAGATGCTTATTCTTTTTTAAAAAAAGATTAAGTAGCATTCCATCGTATAGATGTATAATTTCATTGTGCGAGTTTTTACTTGTTTTCAGTCAATCTGTATTGATGACCATTTAGATTACTTTCATTCTTTTGCTATTACAAACAACGTTACCATGAGTAATCTTGTAAACATGATGTTTAACACATGTACAAGTATATTTGTAGGATAAATTCATAGAGGAATTGCAGGGGCAGAGATAAATATTGCCAAATTACTCATTATAGAGGTTGTGTCAGTTTATGCTTATACCATGACTAATGAGAGTTCCTCTTTCTCCAGACCTTTACCAATATAATGTGTTATGAAATTTTGGTCTTTACCAATTTTATAGGTTAAAAAAATGCTATCTGAAGTGTAAATTAATTTGCATTTCTTTTAAGTGAGGTTGGGTATTTTTTCATGTGTTTAAGAATTATTGCTTTTCCTTTCTTCATACAGTAGTATTTTAACCAGAGGTTGCCTGTGTTGGAGTCCTTGGAATATACATAGAGAGGCAGAATGACCCAGTATTCCTAGGGAAGCAACATTCTGGAGAGATAGTCTGTAATTTCATGAAGTTTTCCTAGCTTTAAATCTCTGGGTAGTTGTCCTGGTTTGTGTAAACTGGATAAGTGCTAAGACCAAGTGTTCTCATGTTGTAACTGATGTTTCTTTATGGTCAAGAAAGCACTGATGATGATAAAATCGTTCAGTACCATTGGGAAGAACTTAAGGGGC
Source organism: Hylobates moloch (assembly GCF_009828535.3). NCBI lineage: Eukaryota > Metazoa > Chordata > Mammalia > Primates > Hylobatidae > Hylobates > Hylobates moloch. The sequence continues at coordinate 37,301,081 of NW_026652283.1, read as the reverse complement.
CTCTGAGAGAAGAGAAGATTTCTGAAGATACAGCCATATTAAAACTAAGTAAACTTGTCCCTGGGAACTACACTTTCAGGTAAATTAGGATTCAGCTTCAAGTTTACCAAAGGCCATTTTTTTTCCTCTCATGGGTTTTACATTCTTATATGAGTAACTTTGACAAATATCAAATTCACTGTGGAGTTGGTTGATAATACAGCTTTTGGTTCCATTGGTTCTCTGAGCCCTATGGTGATTGTGATTACAACAATGGTAACTTTTTAGGGCAAAGTTTCTTGTACAGTAGATCAGGATCTGCCACAGTTAATCTTTCTCAAGCCTTATCTGGCAGGTCTCCAAAAATTTTTTTTAGGATTTCTGTTGTTAAATGAAAAGGCCCATCTTCCTTTGCCTTTTCTCAGGCAAAATCTGAAGGACCTACTCTCATTTTTTTCTTCGCTTTGGAAAATGCTTCCTCAGCTTATGATATCTCATAATCTTTATGTTTGACTAGTGGTTTTCATTTTCTGCTGGGGCTTTTCGGGAATATGATTCAAAGAAAGTACTTTTGGGGAGCTGGTATTGATATTCTAGAGTGATTACTAAAGCTTTGAAGCTGACTCTAGAGTAATCCTCCTTATATTTGCGTAATTCCTTGTATGTTAAAAAGCACTTGTATTAATATATGAGTATCATACAAACATGATATATAGATTATACTATCTTCATTTGACAGCTAAGAAAAATGACGGTTCTCTAAGGTCTCACAGCTGGAACTTAAATGCAGATTTTCTTTTTTTTTTTTTTTTTGAGACGGAGTCTTGCTCTGTTGTCCAGGCTGGAGTGCAGTGGCAGGATTTCGGCTCACAGCAAGCTCTGCCTCCTGGGTTCATGCCATTCTCCTGCCTCAGCCTCCCAAGTAGCTGGGACTACAGGCGCCCACCACCACTCCTGGCTAATTTTTTTGTGTTTTTAGTAGAGACGGGGTTTCACCGTGTTAGCCAGGATGGTCTCGATCTCCTGACCTCGTGATCTGAGGTCCACCTCAGCCTCCCAAAGTGCTGGGATTACAGGCGTGAGCCACCGCGCCCGGCTCTAAATGCAGATTTTCTAATCCTGAAGTCAGGGTTCATTCTACTTTACTCCTTGACTTGATCCATGTATTTTGTTCATACTTCCTTTAATTCCCTTCTCAATCTGTTCAAGTTTTGCCCATCCTTAAGAACCTCCTCAATTTCCATGAGGTTCTCTGAGATCCCTCCAGACAGGAGAGAATATGGCTCTCCTCTTTCCCTGTTGCACCCAGGGCCTCTATGTGGCATTTACCATAGTGTGACAGTTTATTCATGTCTATCTGTCTTCCCATGAATCTGAGATTAACCAAATTTTAGATGGTGCCAGAGACACAGAAATGAGTATCCTAGCACAATACCTACCATATAAATCAATATGCAACTTCTGACTTAGCAGGATTTCCATTGATCCAACCCTTCGGGTGAATGAAAAGTAGCTGCCAGTACAACAAGATTGGAGCCTTCTACTTCGCTTAAAATGGAAATTTGAGCTGGTTTTCACCTTAGATTTCTAATGTAGGAATTTTTCTATTTACAGAATTCAGCTTGGGCCAGGTTGATCCTTTTAAAAAATAGTAACAATGATAGCTGATATTTCTTGAACATTTACTATTATTCTGAGCTCTTTGCTGGCAGTATTGCATTTCATTCTTATAACAGGTATTATGGTTATCCTCATTTTACAGATTAGGAAATTTTGGCACAAAGAGGTTAAGTAACTTGCCCAAGGTCACACAAACAGTCTAACTCTAGAGTCTAAGCTTTTAACCACAAGGTTAACCTACAGGTTTTTTAGTGGATGGGGTATGAGAGTGATTTTTTTTTCCTAGCCCTCATTTAAAAAAAAATCCATGAAATGATATGATTGGATTTGATTAGCATTAAGGTTGTAATTCACTCACCTTTTCATCTCTCTTACTTTTACGTGGCTGTAGCCTTTTTCCTCAGCCCCGTAGTCAGCTGCTGTTTGGTTTCAGGATCTTTGCAGGTAAGCCAGGGACTGTTTGAGGTGAAAGAGAAAATGGGCAGCTGCCATTTTGCTGTCTGTCTATAAGGTGCTTTTGTCCTGACATAGGAGACAAATGGCATATGTTAAAAACAAAAAACAGGCTGGGCACAGTGGCTCACGCCTGTAATCCCATCACTTTGGGAGGCTGAGGTGGGCGGATCACGAGGTCAGGAGATTGAGACCACGGTGAAACCCCGTCTCTACTAAAAATACAAAAAAATTAGCTGGGCATGGTGGCAGGTAGCTGTAGTCCCAGCTACTCAGGAGGCTGAGGCAGGAGAATGATGTGAACCCAGTAGGCGGAGCTTGCAGTGAGCCGAGATCGCGCCCCTGCACTCCAGCCTGGGCGACAGAGCGAGACTCCGTCTGAAAACAAAAAACAAAAAACCCCAAACCTGTGAAAACAACAGAGAAACTAGGAAAAGAGGCAAAACTTCTGTAAATTTTTCTTTTTCAGATATCTGCTTATAGGTACATGTTTGTGTGTCTGAGGTTTTTGTGCTTTTTTCCTAAAGGCTGTAATACCAAAAATCCCCTTCACACCATAGGTAAAAGGTGAGATTGCAGGATAAAACCTCACTGACGTCTGGCCCTGTCTGTGGCTGGTGGTGAGATTTAAACAAACTACATGTCTTTTCTATGCTTTTCCTCTTTCTGTCAGCAAAATGGAAAGAACCCAAATCTCCTTGCTTGCTTATGCTCACATTTTGAGGTGGCATGAGAAGCTTTAGGCTGTTCAGCTGGAAGGCATCATTTAGGTAAAAGCCTGATCTTACAAATGAACATTTTTTTTTTTTTTTTTTTTTTTTGCAAATCCTGTGTCTCACTGGCACAAATTGTGGGACTGTTGCGTAGGAGAATTCATTTTCATCTCAAGCTCCTGCCTTACTGGAGCCAGCCCTCCTGGTTCGTCCCGCAGGCTGTCTGCCTAGGATGTCCATCCTTGTGATATGTAAACAGCTGGAACAGGATGATGGGAAAACAGCCTGCTGCAGACAGAGCTTGCACTACATAGTGTAGGGAATTGGGAATAGGGACCAAGAATTACCTCTTCTTAAGATTTGGTTTCTGAGCTTTGGAATCAGAGGACTGAGTGTGCATCTTGGCTCACTATATAGCCCTTGGGTGGGTTACTTAGCCTCTCTAAGCCTCTTATAAAAGTGGAATCAATGATGCCTACTCTATATGGTTGTTATGAGGGCCATATCAGACAATGCTTATAAAGATCCCAGGACACAGATGCGTGCAGGCAGCAGCAGAACAAAATGGCACTGGAAACATATTGCCTGGATCAGAACCTGACCCCACTGCTCTCAAGCTGTATGACCTTGGGCAAGCTTGCTTGCTTGCTTGCTTCCTTCCTTCCTTCCCACCCTCCCTCCCTCCCCCTCCCTCCCTCCATCCCACCATCCCTCCTTCCTTCCTTTTTTTTTTTTTTTTTTTAATGAAGTTTCCCTCTGTCGCCCAGGCTGGAGTGCAGTGGTGCAATCACAGCTCACTGCAACGTCCGCTTCCTGGGTTCAAGCAATTCTTCCGCCTCAGCTTCCCAAGTAGCTGGATTATAGGCCTGCACTACCATGCCTGGCTAATTTTTGTATTTTTAGTAGAGATGGGGTTTCACCATGTTGGCCAGGCTGGTCTCAAACTCCCAACCTCAGGTGATCCACACGCCTTGGCCTCCCAAAGTGCTAGGATTACAGGTGTGTGCCAACGCACCTGGCCTCTCTGCCTTTTTCCTTATGTATGTGAGGAGTAAAATGAAGATAATACTTTATAGAATTGTTGTGAGGATTTAATGAAATATAAAGAACTTGGAGCAGTGCCTAGCACGTCATAAAACTTCAGTCAGTGTTAGCTTCTAGTAGTACTTTCTGCTTTTCCAATAGAAGTGGATAAGAATAGGCAACCTTGCCACATTGGTATTTCTTAGCCTTAATTTTCAGTCTTCTAGTGTTTATTCCTCTTTCCTTAAACCCGTCCCTGATCACACTCCTCTCTCTGCCCTGATAGCTTGACTGTAGTAGACTCTGATGGAGCCACCAACTCTACTACTGCAAACCTGACAGTGAACAAAGCTGTGGATTACCCCCCTGTGGCCAACGCAGGCCCCAACCAAGTGATCACCCTGCCCCAAAACTCCATCACCCTCTTTGGGAACCAGAGCACTGATGATCATGGCATCACCAGCTATGAGTGGTCACTCAGCCCAAGCAGCAAAGGGAAAGTGGTGGAGATGCAGGTAGGAGGGAATGGTTCCTGTTTTTTCTTGCCCAAGAGAAGTAGAGCTGCTGGACTGCATTTTTAGAAACCTCCAAACAAACTGAGAAAGCTTTAGGGGCCTTTGATTAACATGGTAGCAAAAATCTTTATCTTGGCCAGGTGTGGTGGCTCACGCCTGTAATCCCAGCACTTTGGGAAGCTGAGGCGGGCAGATCATGAGGTCAGGAGTTCGAGACAAGCCTGGCCAACATTGTGAAACCCTGTCTCTACTAAAGATAAAAAAGTTAGCTGAGTGTAGTGGCGTGCGCCTGTAATCCCAGCTACTTGGGAGGCTGAGGCAGGAGAATCCCTTGAACCTAGGAGGTGGAGGTTGCAGTGAGCTGAGATCACACCATTGCACTCCAGCCTGGGTGACACAGCAAGACTCCATCTCAAAAAAGAAAAAAAAAGATTTTTATCTTAAATGTTTAGTATTAGAGGAAAAGGCTGAGGAATGTTAGTTGTTCTGGATGACTCCAGAGAGTCAAGCTATGTAGAAGCTACAAGGGTGCAAATCTTAGTGAGCTCTCTAACAACTTAAGAGTAGATTGACTAGATGGTGAGTATCTTCTCTCTAGAGATGCTTAAGAAGAGAGACTAGATCTGTCACCAGGCAGGTAACATAAAGAAAGAAAACTGGATGGTGGCTGTGCTGAACTTAAGCCCTGACTAAAGGAGTCATCTACTCTTAAGGTCCAGCTGGTTGTTGCCACATGGAAGGATGGTCCCAACATTGCTTGATAGCCCAGCTTTTCAAGAGAAGAAAGAAATTGAGACCTTTATGTGAAAATTTCCAATATGAGAGACACTACAGGCCAAACAAAATGTTCGCAAGCTGGATTCAGCCCATGGGCTACTAGTTTTTGCCTACTGCTCTACAGGAAGTTCCTGCATTGGAAGTTTGCCCAAAATTATTTATAATGTCCCGATACTCAAGATTCTATATTTCTAAATTTAAGGCCCCCCTTAAATCCTCCGTTTTACCTGGCTTTTCTTTAAATGTTGTGTTAGGTTGTTGCAGAACCTGTACAGACCTGAAGGAGACAGTATGGTATTATACAGCATCTTGAGCTGCTGCCGTGTTTCACTGAGACAGCTTTGTTAGGAGCACTGTGTAGCCTCAGTAGGAAGAGGATCTTTTTAAACAGTGTTTTTAAAACTGGGTCATTTATTGTTTGTTCACGGTATTCTTTCTGGTTTGAGTCATAGAGACTGGCCTTGGTAATCTCTGCACATTTCCCGATACTGCCCTCTCTTATGAGAGTTCTGGCTTTATTTGAAACTGCTGCTGTGTCAGAGAGGGTTGTTTCCTTGAAGGAGGAAACCCTTAGCAAGGTGCCTCATGATATCTGACTCCACATTCACTCATGTGCTGAACTGGGACGTAATAGCCCAGTACCATCTTAGGTCTTAGGTTTAGAAAACTAAATCGTTTTTACCAGAGTAGGAATTATTGTGTGATGTTGTGATTCCTGCAGTCCACTTTTCCACTTCCGTATTTGTATTTGTAGGGTGTTAGAACACCAACCTTACAGCTCTCTGCGATGCAAGAAGGAGACTACACTTACCAACTCACAGTGACTGACACAATAGGACAGCAGGCCACTGCTCAAGTGACTGTTATTGTGCAGCCTGGTAAGCTCCAGCCTTGTGGTTCAGGCTCTTCTATTGGTGGGTCCATTTAACCTTGGGAGAAAAGAGGGTTGGGTTCTGAGCTGTATGTGGGTAGAAGCAGAAGGCACCGATCCATAGAGCCTCTGGTGACTTCTATTGTCCCTTCCCCTTGTGCTTTCTTCATAGCTAGAGATGAAGGATACTTCCCAGCCTCAGCTTGTGCCCTTCCCTTGGCTTGTTGTTGGTCCCTTCAAGGAGACCTAGGAAACAGAGTTTATGCCATCCCAAATCCTAAAAAGTAATTGCTGTTTTTGCCATTCCTTTCAATAGCAATTACTTTTGCACCAACCCAATACCATGTCCTTTAAGGGCCTGCTTAAAACTGACTTCCTCAGGACAGCCCTGTCTTGTCACTCAAATCCTTTCATTTGAACTCCCTTAGCATTAGAGTTCAAGTTTAGTATGGCATTATAACTTCATTATGTTGTCTGTTTCTGTCAGAATTGCTTGATGTGTTTCAGTCTTATATTCTTTATTGTGTGCTCCCTGACGGTAACCACATCTCCCACAGTATCTGACAGTTCTGTGGCCTGAGAGGCAGAGTCCATGGCTTCCAGAACATGTGTCCCAATTGGTTCCTCTCCTTTCCCACCTGGACTGGCTGCTTTTGACCTCTAACTCTTTGTCTTCCAGAAAACAATAAGCCTCCTCAGGCAGATGCAGGCCCAGATAAAGAGCTGACCCTTCCTGTGGATAGCACAACCCTGGATGGCAGCAAGAGCTCAGATGATCAGAAGATTATCTCATATCTCTGGGAAAAAACACAGTGAGTATTGACACAAAATCCTTATTTTTGCAAAGCCTCCAGACCTTGGAAGAGCAAGGTTTTATTTGCTATTATAAGTTGAGTTGCTCTTTTTGGCTTATCCAGTGGGGTGACTGAGGAAGAAATGTTTGCAATTCCAAACTTCAACTCCAAGAAAATGATATTATAAATAATTTTTGTAAGAAAAAAAGAATGTTTGCCATCAACTAGTCCCCAGGTAGTACTGTGTGATCCTGGTGCTTTTGCAGGTACAATCCATCTGCTGAAATGCAGAGTTTAATTACACTTGAGAGGCAGGATGGAAGGGGTAATGGAGCAGAAAAATACTGTTGCTCAGAATTAACTGGGTAAGGCTGGCACGGGGGATGGGGCAGAGCAGCTATTAAGAGAAATTGAAAATACATCCATAAAATGAAAGCATTACTCTGTTATTGTTTTCTTGAAGACACCATTTACCAATTAAGTTAGCCAGAGGCCAAAGGCAGTAATCAAAATAATTCTAATTACACTGAAATTACCTAGCTGAACCATTCTTAGTTCCTATAGTTTCTTTTAGCTCCTTTAAACCATAACTAATGCAACTGAAATTATATGCAGGATCCCACAAGCAGCAAAAGAATTCTAAGAAGAGTTAAAAGTATTCTCTGTTTCCAAAGGTAGCAACCATAGGACAGCCTGGGTTTTTTTGTTTTGTGTTTGTTTGTTTGTTTGTTTGACAAAGGCATTGGAGATGGGTGGAAAAGAGCTTTAATTTGACTATACAAATGACTTGACTTGCTTTTTAGATTGCTGAGTTGGAATCTAGAAATTATTTCCCTCAGCTCTTGTTTTTATCTTTTGTAGAACATAATCTTACCCAGCCCAGGGTGTTTTTAATTATAATTGTTTATTGAAGATATGGCTGATAGACCTTTTAGCTGAGTTTTATTAGTGTTTACAGCAGAGATAATGCTTAGCATAGCTTCTTGAAGGAGACTGCTTCAGGAGGAGCTACCAGGATCAGAGGATGTAACTTTAAAAGGCAAAACAAAGTAAATCCTGGATGTCTGCAGATTTCTCTGGCTTTCCTGTAGTTAAAAGCTCTGGGGCATTTTGATCCTTGAGCAGAGGGCTCTCTGGCTGTGTGCAGCCTCAGTGTTGGCACAGAGCTCCCTTGGCTGCTGCAGGCAACTCTCTGAGGCCACAAGGGGGAAGAAGGGATGTAGGGTGTCCTAGGTGCTTGGTGGCCCCTGTCCAGGAGCTGAAGGGAACTTTGCTTATAGAGTTGCTACAAACAAGATGTTTTTGTCCTGAGAGTTCCTCTGCAGTCTTGCCCCATTTCCTTTCCTTGACTTTTCATCAGGAGGGATTTGGGCACGTGATTAAGAAATGCATTTTGCTTCCTTGCTGGCAAGAGTCAAACCAACTACTGGGCCAGAAATGCTTTTTAGAACATCACTCTTAAATCATTCTTTTGATCAGAGACTTGCTCAGAGGACCTTCTTCCTTTTACAAACTAGAATGGTAAAGAGTTCAAGTGTTCTAGAGGCTCATATAAAGGATAAGGCTAGAGGTGTTTGAAAGCTATTTCAATTTTCTGACCAGCAGGCAGCCTGTATTTTGAGGCCAAATGACACTTTGTCCAATTGAAATATTTTTAAACATGTCTTGTCGAGTTCTGGGTAACAGTAGTTCATGTCTTTGCTGAGAGAGTCATTGTCTCCTCCTGCTAAGTTAGGGACAGGACAGCAGCAGACAGGTACAACTCCACCCTCTGGTTTCTCTTTTTGCAGGGGACCTGATGGGGTGCAGCTCGAGAATGCTAACAGCAGTGTTGCCACTGTGACTGGGCTGCAAGTGGGGACCTATGTGTTCACCTTGACTGTCAAAGATGAGAGGAACCTGCAAAGCCAGAGCTCTGTGAATGTCATTGTCAAAGAAGGTACCTCTCTGCCTCCAGTTTGTGTAGCAGCCTCTTAGGGTCAGATAGCTGAAGAATTTGTCCTGTCATGTTTGGGTGCAGAAATTGATTAGAGACAGCAAGAGGTGGAGAAGAGGGTTGGGGTGAGGGCAAATGTTATTTTCTTTTCTAAAACAGCCTTTAATTGGACTGTAAGGTGAATTTTAACTTCCCTCCCTCCTCCTGCCTACATCTTCCCTTCCCTGCCATCCTCTTACTTTCTTTTCAGTCCTCCCTCCTTCCCTCCTTACTTTCTTTCTCAATTGAATAGGGAAAGAATTAAGGGTTCTATTCTTTGCATTTTTATTTTGCCCCTGCATTGCTGAGACCTGGGTCGTGACTCCTGTTAGCTACAGTGACACCTGCTGTCAGGCCTGAGAATGACGGCCGCACTACAGCTGACTATGCTTGCCCTGAGCCTTTGAGCTGAGGCCAGCCAGAGGCCTTGCTCTAGTTTACAGGCACGGTGACCAGTGAGGGCTGTGGGAGAGGGCCCTAAGTTGATAGCAGGAAAAACCATCAGATATGCAGACCTCCAGACATAAGATATCAAGCTGATTATATACTGCATAGACATCTGAATATACAAAGCTTCACATGGGGCTCCAAATAAGAGAGGTAGCTCTTTGTTTTCTCTTGTGAAGTTCCAAGGAAGGCATCCAAAAAGACATTCAGAGAATAACATTTTAAGATATTTTGAAGGAGAATTTGCAAGATCAGCTAGGTGAAACCTAAACTCCAAGGTTTTAAGCCAGTTTGGGCCATTATTTCTGATCATCACATACCTCCAAAGCAGAGAAATGGATTCCATTTGGGAAGGCTGCTGGGAGAATATGGGAGGAAAGCACACTCGTCCCCTCTGTTGTACAGTGTTAGGAGAACATTTCTCTGGGTAGGACTGTAACCTCAGGACTGCAGCGCTGGTAGCTTTCATCTACACTGTTGGTTGGTGATAGGGACAGCCACTTAAAAAGGTTCTCTAGTTAAGGTACTCCTAATGTTTTAATTTCCCCATAAGCATCATGAAGAAACATTTCTTCTTTTCCAGAATGTCACATTATGTCAATGATTTCTTTTTATTAGAAATAAACAAGCCACCTATAGCCAAGATAACTGGGAATGTGGTGATTACCTTACCGACGAGCACAGCAGAGCTGGATGGCTCTAAGTCCTCAGATGACAAGGGAATAGTCAGCTACCTCTGGACTCGAGATGAGGGGAGCCCAGCAGCAGGGGTAAGTGTGCGAGGAGCTGGAGAGCTACACAGGAGTGGGGAGGAGGAGGAGCCACGCATTCCCGTATATGCTTTAATCAAGTGGCCCCTTATATCAAACCCAGATTGTTCTCTGAAATCTAGGGAGGTTAAGTGACTTGCTTAGGGTCATTCTGTAAGCTAGTATAGCACAGAATGGGTTTCCCTTCCCTGATCCTAGCAGTTGTAGGCTGCAGTGCTGTTCCAGATCAGGAACTGCCCAAGGTTGAAACAGTTCAGCCCTGAAGGGCCTAGTTATGGTGAAAGCAGCAACTGACTCCAGGAAAGGAATGGCATTTTGTTCTGTAACATAGCCATGTTGTTCCACCCTACAGGAGGTGTTAAATCACTCTGACCATCACCCTATCCTTTTTCTTTCAAACCTGGTCGAGGGAACCTACACGTTTCACCTGAAAGTGACCGATGCAAAGGGTGAGAGTGACACAGACCGGACCACTGTGGAGGTGAAACCTGGTGAGTTCATTTAGTGATGAGGCTGAGTAGAATTGCTGAATCAGCCAGTCAAGGCCTCTATCCTGAGACCCCCTTCCCCCCAGCGTGGACAGAGCCAGATGGCATGTCCAGCTTTAAAAATAATCGAGAAACCCCAAGCTGAAAACGCCATAGAGACCGTCTGTTCCAACAATACCTCCTACCCATGTGGAAATACAGACCTCCCCCTATTCATCTCAGATGGAGAAACAAACTCAGAGAGGGCAGGACTTGCTCAGTGTCACACAGCAGTTGTGTCAGAGCCAGGCCTTTGTGCTCCTAGTCCAGCACTTTCTCCCCTCCTCGTGACTGATGAGAGAGGGCTCAGGGTGCTTGGGAATCTGAGCATGGGAATAGCTTGAGTCATGATGTCTCATCAGCATCCAGATGCAGAAAACAATTTATTTTTGTAAGTTGAGCCTCAGGCCTTATCTGACAGCCCAGGGAAGGTAAAGTAATAGCGCTCTTTACATTTTTCAGCTTTGCAGAAATAAAAATTTTCTTCTTAAATAGAACCATGTTTTTGTTTTGCTTTGAGGTTAATTTGGTGATAGGGAGGCACTGAGTATGGAGGTGGGATAGAGCTTTATAAATTCCTGAGCTTCTGATGAAATGGTATTAACTTTAAACTTAGTCTTTATTATCTAGGCCAACCTCATATATGGATGTTTTAGACAGGAAGGGATCTTGGGAGGTCTTCCAGTCCTTGTCCTGCCTCTAGGAAGGACAGTAGCTGAGACACTATAAAATCTCTTCGGTGTTTAAAGTCAGATCACAGATAGTCTACTAATTATGCAAATTATACATCAGAACAGGCAAATGGTGCATTCAAGTATGTAAATAAGGCATTCCAAACAATCAGTTTGAAATTCCAAATGTAGAACATCTTTAGGACATATTCAAAAGTAAAACATGATAGCCTCACCGTTTTAGAGTTATGCAAAGATAGTGCAGCTGTGATGTGGCTCTAAGGAAATCCTTGCGTCTTGGCTGACTGGATTTTCTTTTGTTAACTGTATTTAAACCTGGAGGGACAGATGCATTCCCATTATTGAGGAGATTGTTGAGATGGACACTTTTCCTCCCATTGTTGTGCACAAAATACAGCGAGGCACTGAAAATCAGATGTGAGTCAGGAGAGATTACTTAATACCCCACTTGGCCTGGATTGCTTAGCACTGCCAGTTGCACAGAGGCTTTTAAAACAAATGTTTAAGTGTTTCTCTCTTCCCCACTCCCATCATCACTCCCCACCCCTCATTGCATCACTGCTTCAGCCTTATCCCCAGCACATGTGTGGGAATTCTCAGGTTGGTATAGAGACCAGGAGTGCTTTAGAAGCTTTCTAAGCCAGCCCCAGATTGCCCGATCAGGAATTCACTATTGTCCCTTTCCATTTGAAGGACATCTGAATGTTCTCACTCCTTTCTCTCCTGTGCCAAAGCAAATGCACAGTGGCAGGTCTGTGTGTACTCTCCTACTTCTAAAGCCATGACTGATCCACATGCTTTCCAGATCCCAGGAAAAACAACCTGGTGGAGATCATCTTGGATATCAACGTCAGTCAGCTAACTGAGAGGCTGAAGGGGATGTTCATCCGCCAGATTGGGGTCCTCCTGGGGGTGCTGGATTCCGACATCATTGTGCAAAAGATTCAGCCGTACACGGAGCAGAGGTAGCTGGGCAATGAATGGGGGGAGCAAAGGAAAGACCAGGGGCCCCCGGGCTTCTTGAATAAGCTGAGAAATAGTGTGGTTAGATAGAGAAGGGTGGGCTTTCTGACCAGAAACACTCATGATGCCTTTTCTTCAGTAGACTTCTGTCTTCTAGTGCAGGTGACATGCACTGTACTAGACACTTCAGCAGGGCTCCAGGGTATAGGAGGTCCACTATTTTGACAACCACAGTCTAGTAGAGGAGATAAGTAAATATAGAACATTAATACAGGGTGGGTTTGATTCAAGAAGCGGCATTGTGGAACACTATGGAAAGGACAATGAATTCTTCTAGGAGAGTTGGGGTAGGGGTAATCCAAAGATTTTTCTAGAAGAAAGAAAACTTCAACCTGGGCAACATAACAAGACCCCACCTCTACAGAAGATTTAAAAATTAGCCAGATGCAGTGCAGTGTGCCTGTAGTCCAAGCTATTTGGGAAGCTGAGGCAGGAGAGTTACTTGAGCCCAGGGGTTTGAGGCTGCAGTGAGCTCTGATCACACCACTGCACTCCAGCCTGGAAGACAGAGTGAGACTGTCTCAAGGAAAAAAAAAAAAGGGAAAAGGAAACTTGTATTGACCAAGCATGGGAGGACGGGGAGGAAATTCAGAACAGGGGAACAGCATTGAGCAATGGCCCTATGGTATGAAAGTACACCGTTTCTTCCAGAAGAAGTCACTTGGTTCAAGCTTAGTGGCCCCAAGATGTGGTAGAAGACAAGACTGGCAGTGGAGATTGAGAACAGTTATATGCAGGCTGAGGATCTTAGTTTTAATAGTTTGGGTAGGCAGATCCAAGTTGGTTTGTTTTATGTGTGTGAAGTTTTTGTTTTGTTTTTAAAAGCAAGGAAATACCATAACTTGATTTTTTTTAAAAGAAAGATCAGTAGTGTGGAAGCTAATCTAAAACAGGCAGAGACCAAAGGCTGGGAGACCAATCAGGAAGCTTCTGGACTAGTCCAGTAAAAAGGTAATGAAACTTGAATCAAGATAGTGGAAGAAGAGGAGAAGAAATTAAAAGAAATTCAGTGGTAATTCAACAGGACTTGGCCCTTTAGGAGTGAAGGTGAGTGAGATATCAAATGTGAGGCTTTCGGTTTGGATGTCTGGATAGATGATTCAGGTCATTAACTGAGATTGGGAAGGCAGGCTGAACCAGTTTGGATGATTGAATTTGGGGTGTCTTACGGACTGCGTCAGGAGATGTTCTGTCAGATAGCCACAAGTAAAGGCTGGAACTTGTGGAAGGAAGAGCCCGAGATAGGAGTTACTGCATACAGGCAGGAGCCAAAGCCACGACAACGGGTGAGTCTCACTAGGAGAGAGCTAAGATGGATGAGGACACAACTCTGAAGGGCATCATTATTTAAGGAGGAGGCAGAGAAAGAAGAGGTAGCAAAAGAAACTAAGAAACAGCAATCAATTGGGAGGAAAACCAAATGAGAGTGGTCTGCTGGAAGTTAAGGGGTGATCTGCAAAAGGGGTGCTTCCAAAGGATTCAGATGCTGCAGGGATGGAGGTGTGTTGAAAACACAAAGTAGGCCTATGGGTTTGTGATTAGTAGATCAGCACAACTATAGTGAGAGCATTTTACTTAGATGTTGGGGGGCAGAGGACAGATTTCATGGTTTGAGGATACAGAGATGGTCAGTATAACACCTTTTTGAGGAAGTTGGTGCTGAAAATAATATGGGAGGTAGGATTGAAAGAATATCTTAAAAAATTTTTTTTCATTGTGGTCCTTGTGGAACATGAACATCTTTTTAAAATAAGAAATTTGTGAGCATTTGTATAGACTGAGAGGAAAAGGAGGTGGTGGAGATAGGGGATGGGTTATAAATGGAGGCAGATCTGAGGGACCAGCCAAGTTGGAAACATGAGGTGAGAGCAGTGGTTCCCAACTCCAGCCACATGATAGAATCTTGTGGAGGTTGTCTGAATATAGCATTGCCCAAGCCTTAGCCCCAGAGATTATAGTTCAGTTGGTCTGGAGTGGGGCCTGGGTATCTGGAATGGAAAAGCTCCCCAGGTGAATTTAATCTACAGTCAGGGCTCACTAGGTCAGAGACAGCACTATTAGGGATAAGTATACTCAGCAGCCTGGGAGTAGGAACAGGGCAAATGGCTGCTTGATTGATCCAAGTTGGCGGGAATTGGCTGGCAAGCAGTGGAAAGATGTTAGCAAGAGTGCTGGTAGGAGCACTGTTGACAGGGTTGCTCAGATTCACCAGAACTGCATATGGAGCATGAGCAAGAGAGAAGCTTCTGGGTTTCCCTGAGCTTCTGGCTTGGACTGGGTTGACTCAGTTAAGGAATTCAGGAAGAACATGTGGTTGGAAGAAAATAGTATTTTACAGTGGGAAAGAACATGGCCCTTATATTAGACCCAGCTTCTGAGCCCTGCCCCACTTGTGTTAGCTCTGTGGGAAAGTTACTTCACCTCTCTGAACCTGTTTTACTATCTGTGAAAATACTAGTACCTATTTATAGGATTGTTATGAGGATTAAATAAGTTAATGTTTGTATAGTCCCTCACACATAGTGTTCAATTAATGGTTATGAGTTGATTTTGAGACTTGTTGGATTTGAGGTATCTGTTGAAGCTCTGGGGTAGATATTCACACAAGTATTTGCAGATATAGACTGGTCACTCAGGAGAGATGTGAGGAAGGGAGATAAAGATCTGAGGGTTATTGATATATAGACCGAAATTGAAACTGTAAGCATGAATTAGGTAACTGGGAGAAGATAATGGGCAACGGACCACACATCCTTCATGGCAAAGGTTTCTTTTGTTTGTTTCTGGAATTGATAATGCCACATTGTTAATCCTATTGTGCAGCCAGCTTTTAGAAAGTCTATGGCAGTACTTCTCAGACTTTTATGTCATGCATGCCTAGAAAATGATACCATTTATAGGGCACCTTGGGATAAACAGAGAAGGCTGCTTGTACTGGAAGCAACTGGTCCAGGGCCTCTAGGATACCCGGGTTCCACCCAGCCACACTGCATGCTGAGGGGATCAATATGTTGGTCACACCTGTAAACCAGTGTGACCGACTGATTTAGAAGGTTCTAATTGTAAAACTCACATGGAGCTCAAGGGGCAGGCTACTAAAAATTAAGGCTAAGGCATAGAACAGACTTGGTACTACCCAGATGTGAGTTCACATGTGGCCTATCTTGGACAGAAATTGACAGTCAGCAAACAGATTCTGGGCATGGAGTAATTTCATAGCAGCCATACTACAGTATAAGGTCTTTTTGTTGTCATCATAATTGTTTTGGCTATGTTGTGACCTATGGATAATCTTTGATGCTGTCCAGCAATTTACATTAACAAAGCATTGTAGTTTGTCTTTCAAGTAAACCAGTCACAAACCCAGCAGTCTTAGCTGGAAAAAGGCAGACAGCAGGGATGTAGCCATACGAAATCCCCATTTGTCATCCTCCAGTTAGATGGAGGGTATGGGTCTTCTTGCTGGAGGAATGGGTTCTTTTGTTAGCTGGGGCAGCTTAGGGCATTTTAAAAAGAACAGACTTTGTAGTCAGACATAACAGGGTTGGGATCTGGCTCTGCCATAATCAACTGTGTGACCTTGGGCAAGTTACTTAACCCCTCTTAGAAAGCCCCAGTGTTGTTCTCTGTAAAATGGAGATGACCCTGATAATACCTTTCTCACTGGCTTGTAGCGACAGAATGCATGTAATACTTAGCACAGTGTCTGTCGCAAACAGAAGGTACTTAGTAAATGGTAGCTGTTGCTGCAGGTATGGACCGCTTCAGCTCATTAGTACTGTTGCATGTCTCTGCAGCACCAAAATGGTATTTTTTGTTCAAAACGAGCCTCCCCACCAGATCTTCAAAGGCCATGAGGTGGCAGCGATGCTCAAGAGTGAGCTGCGGAAGCAAAAGGCAGACTTTTTGATATTCAGAGCCCTGGAAATCAACACTGTCAGTGAGTAATTCTGGGAAGTTGGGAGCAAGAGCCTACCCAGTGCCTGCAGCTCACCCGTTGGTCCTTTCTGTCCTTGGCCTTCATCTCCTTTTCTCTGGGAAGATGGAGATAATCATTTTCTTGCACTACTATTACCATGAAAGAGTCCTGATTCATCACTTAACTTGGTTCTTAACTTGGGGCCCGTGGGCCCCTGAGATCGGGTTCAGAAGGCTGTGAGCTTGAGTGGGGAAAAATTACATCTTTGTTTTCACTAACCTCTGGCTGAAACTCACTGTTTCCTTCAATGATCAATGTAGGCAACAAACTACAGTAGCATCAACAGAACCTGTGGCTTTGAGGCAATAGAAATCGCAAATGATTTCCTATCACATTACGTGATGTCATTTTTACTTATCACTACTTCAAAATTGTGATAGTTCTTAAACCCACTTCTAGCTCTTGTTATTTAATGCTTATTTATTTATTTATTTTGAGACAGAGTCTTGCTCTGTCGCCCAGGCTGCAGTGCAGTGGTGTGATCTCAGCTCACTGCAACCTCCGCCTCCCGGGTTCAAGTGATTCTTCTGCCTCAGCCTCCCAAATAGCTGGGATTACAGGCATGCACCACCACGCCCAGCTGATTTTTATATTTTTAGTAGAGATGGGGTTTCGCCATGTTGTCCAGGCTGGTCTCGAACTCCTGACTTCAAGTGATCTGCCCGCCTCGGCTTCCCAAAGTGCTGGGATTATAGGCGTGAGCTACCATGCCCAGCCTGTCTTCTTAAATATTTCAAAAACGTTTAATATAATGATTGCCTTCCTTTTGAAGTACTATAGGTATTTTATTTTTGCAATTCTGAGAAGGGGATGTGTGGGACATAAAAGATTAAGAATTGCTGATATAGACAAACAACAAGTGAAGACAGGCTGGGAGTGTCTTTCTAGTGGCCTTCTGACTGCTCTAGTTTTGTCCAGTCGAGATGAGAAAGGCAGGCACCATGCCCAAGGTGGGTCTCGAGGACACATAGCATTAATCTGGGGTGCTTTGGTGCCCTCATGGGCTCTAGGTGCTGCTTGTCACCCCTGGCTGACTCCTGTTGACTTTCTTCCCTTTGCTGCCACTCCCAGCATGTCAGCTGAACTGTTCCGACCATGGCCACTGTGACTCGTTCACCAAACGCTGTATCTGTGACCCTTTTTGGATGGAGAATTTCATCAAGGTGCAGCTGAGGGATGGAGACAGCAACTGTGGTGAGTTTTCTGTGTGGCACAGTGCCAGCCTGTTTGGCGCTGAATGTGGTTCTGCGCTGAGTGGGTGGGTGTTGGTGTTTCTGAAGCAGATGAGCAGGCAAGGAGAAGAACTTTGTGTATTTTCTGTTTGCAGAGGACTTTTACTTCCTTCCTCCACACTTGCTCAAGGTTAGAGGAAAGCCTTGAAGCAGTTGTGGAAGGAGAACCAGGCTTAACTCAGATCCAGTGCCTGTTACAGCCTAAATCCCACCAGCTGAAAAGCCTCCTGTCTTTTGGAGTGCCTCCATGCTGTAGCCTAATGGAAGCCCTCGTTTCCCTCTTAAAGCTCTTTCCAGCCTGCACCACTGCTGCAGGGTCTCAGGGCTTGCCTGGAGCAGGGACTGGAAAGCAGGGACATTTCAAAAGGTTTAAAGCTTCAGCTGCCCTTAACTCCAAGGTCTCACCTTCCTGGGGAGCCTGGGGCATTCTTGTGTCCAGAGTGAAGCCACACCTGCCCAAGCTGGGAGCAGCCCAGACCTCCCTCCCAGCCTCTCCCTCCACAGCCCTCACCATTTTGATTTTCTTGGCAGAGTGGAGCGTGTTATATGTTATCATTGCTACCTTTGTCATTGTTGTTGCCTTGGGAATCCTGTCTTGGACTGTGATCTGTTGTTGTAAGAGGTAAGATGGATTTTCCTTTGAAATTCATTCGGGCTTCTTGTCATACATTCGTTCCTCAGAGAGGTATTTGGCACCTTCCACGTGGAAGGACTGGGCTGGGTCCTCAGTCAGCATTAGAGAGTTCTGACCCACCTAAGGCATGCATGGGCAGCTTTGCTCATCCTGAGACTCTCCTGAGGGCAGAGGCACACTCCTTCAGTGAGTGGCAGCCACTGCAGTGATTTGGAACCTGGGAAACATGGCTGAGCGGGAGCAGGGCAAGGCGGGGAGGTGAGTGTGAGGGCCAGGGGTACAGACCTGGATCACATCTGTAAGGTGCGTTTTCTTTAGTGCACCACACCGTAGCCTCACCAGCATAGCCCGCGAGTTTTTAATTCTGCCTTCCTTTCTAGTTGGGATTCGTGAGTGTGCATGTTTCCACACAGGTATGCACTTAGGCTAGCCAGGCTCAGGCGTCCTGTGTTTTTTCATTTGAGTCTTCCTATTGAGTCTTCTAAGATGGAATGGTTACATTTATTTTATGTTTTCATTATTAATAATATTATTTCTGTGTATACTGTGTGCCATAATATTTTTATAGGTAATATCGTTTTTAATACACATAACCTTTTCCCATTTTACTGATAAAAAAATTTAGGCTCAGGAAACGTACATCACTGTCTGAGGACCAGTTAATGGTGACAGAGCTGAGATTCAACTTTCAGTATAACCTCTTATAAAACTTAGAACTAAAGGAATTTTAAAAAATTCCCACCAGTCTAAGACAACCACCATTACTAACTTTGCTAGTGTAATGCCTCTCTCCTCTCACACCCTTCAAGCAGAGGATTTTGTTTTCTTTATGTTTTTAACCAATCTGTCGTTCATTGCCCACATGGGATGGTGAGTCCGTGCCAAGGTGATCATAGCTCCCTTGCCCTTCTCCAGAATTGCTGAGGAACATTTGAGGAACAAATCACAGTTGCCACCTTTCCTGGCTGAGAAATGAGGAGAGGATACCCCTCCCAGTAGGTGCCCCACCAAAATAGGGCCCTGCATGCACATCTGGCTCTCATCCTCATCCTCCTAGAGAACCTCTTTCCTCAGCAAGGGTGGGGGTTGTGTTTTTTAGGCAAAAAGGAAAACCCAAGAGGAAAAGCAAGTACAAGATCCTGGATGCCACAGATCAGGAAAGCCTGGAGCTGAAGCCAACCTCCCGAGCAGGTAGGGGCCCTGGCGCCAGAGCTTCTAGGTCTGTGCACTCTCTGTGGAAGGCCACTGTCACTAGCCCCTCCTGAGTGTGTCACTAACAGCCCACTGTGCTTGCAAAGCATTTTGTTCCCTTTTGCCTGATGAAGACTGAGGGTCAGATTTGCCCTGAGCTGCACTGAACAAAATGCCTCCAGGACCCACTTCACATGCTACTTCTGCTTGGCGGGGGTGCAGGGCCTCTTGTTTTCCTTTGCCTGGGCATTCTCCTCATGTTTCCCACCTGGAGTTCCGCTTTTCCAACTGCCCCGGATAGTCAGGGTCAGGGACCTTGGACTTGACTCTTACTGCTGACCAGTCTGTCCTTTATGGGCAGAGATGAGACCCAGGCCCGTGTCTGCCAGCTGACCACCTTTCAGCCAGCCTTGTTCTCCTGTCTTCCTATCTTTATTATTTGGCAAGTCCTCAGCTTCTGTCAGTGTCTTAGGGCAGATAGAAGGGCATTTCCTTGCACAAACACTAAGATGACTTTGAGTGATGGCACTGGGAGATCAGGGCAGGTAGTGGGCCTTCCTTCCTCGGCTGGGCTGGGTCACCTGGTGAGGGTTTCACTCATCATGGATGCTATGGGACAGGTATCACTGGTTTATGAGAGCTAGACTCTATAAAGCGATTGCTAAACACTCTGCAAGTAGAACTATTTTTATATAAAGCATTTCTTAAACACCTTTCATGCTTAAGCTTTGTGTTAGGGAGAGGCTGTGGGGTATAGGGAGTCATCAGACACAGGCTGTGCCCTCAGTCTAGTGATGGAGAAAAGACACACAGTAGCAGAAAAGAACAGGCTCACAGCAGTCTGGACTCTGCACCAAGAGCTCAATCCACCAACACTGTCAAGGTGGAGATTGGAGGTGGTGGGGCTTGAAATGAGCCCAGGAAACCAGAGCAGTGAGGGTGGGCGGAGCATTTCACCCAGGAATATTGAGAATGAGGGTCTGGAGGTGAAATGTGCAAAACCCACCCCTCACACTGCAGCCAAGGTTTTTATCATGTTACTCTGATCATGTTTTTCACCCCTTGACATTCTTCAATGACTTACTATTTCTAGCACAAAAAGCTAGAACTTTTGGTCTGGTAGATGTGGCCTTTGTGAGCTTACATCAGTTTGCTTTTCTAGAATCTTTCTCTTTGCTGATCTGCCTCTTTTCTAAAAAAGTTCTGCTGGTTCATCCAGTAATCTCTTTCTTCTTTTAAAATGTGGAGACAAGGTCTTGCTCTGTCACCCAGGCTGGAGTGCAGTGGTATAGTCATAGCTCACTGCAACCTCCAACTCCTGGGCTCAAGTGGTCCTCCTGCTTCAGCCTCCCAAAGCAGCTGGGACTACAGGCATGTGCCACCATACCCAGCCCTAGAAAGCTCTTTCTTATCCCTCCCTTAACCTCCTCAAGTTGTGCTCACCTTTCTCCCACATGCCTGGGTCGGCACTTCTCTCGCCGTCTCATGATTAGTTATGTTTGCCTGTCTCCCCACCCATCAGTGAAATCCCTGAGGGCAGGGGCTGTGTCTCATTCATCTTTGGGTATGGAGCGGGACCACTGTGTGCCAGGCCCTGTGCCAGACACTGCTTATATTGTGGTGAATCAAATGGACACACTCCACTCTTGTGTAGCTTATGTCAGACAGACATTAAGCAAACTCGCAAGTACATAAAATATGCTTATAAAAGGCCTTTATGAAGAAAAACACTTAAGCTGAGACCTGGATAAGTGGGAGCTAGCCAGATAAAGCTGCAGGAAATAGCATTCCAGGCAAAGGAACAAAACTGGTGCAGACCCAGCTGCTGGAAGGGGCAGAGAGCATTTGAGGAGGTAGAAGAAGGTGACATGCTGGACAGGTTCACCTTCCCACGGAGTAAGGGGTGAGTGACCCAAGGCTTAATGGATGAGCAGGGGCCCTGCTGAGGACTCCTCTTGAGCACAATGGGGAGCCACTGATAGCTTGTTAAGGGGATGAATGGTGGGATTTGGTTTACATTTATTATTATTATTATTTGAGACAGAGTCTCGCTCTTACCACCCAGGCAGGAGTGCAGTGGTGCGATCAAGGCCCACTGCAGTCTTGACCTCCGGGGCTCAGGTGATCCTTCCGCCTCAGCTTCCTAAGTAGCTGGGACCACAGGCATGCGCCACCATCCCCAGGTTTTTTTTTTTTTTTTGTATTTTTGGTAGAGACGGGTTTTGTCCTGTTGCCTAGGCTGTTCTTGAACTCCTGGGCTTAAGTGATCTGCCTGCCTTGGCCTCCTAAATTGCTGGGATTATAGGTGTGAGCCATGGCACTCAGTCTTGATTTATATTTTAAAAAGACAACTGTGTAGCTGGGCGTGGTGGTGGGTGCCTGTAATCCCAGCTACTCGGGAGGCCGAGGCAGGAGAATTGCTAGAACCTGGGGGTGTGGAGGTTTCAGTGAGCCGAGACCACTCCAACCTGGGCAATAAAGCGAGACTCTGTCTCAAAAAAAGAAAAAAAGATAACCGTGGCTGACAGATGCAGGGGTTGGAGGGGGAAAGGCTAGCTGAAAGGAAGTTAGATAGAATGTCCTTGGGGTTAAGAGGCAGATAGATTCTGGATACATTTTTGAGGAAAACTTGATGAGGTTAGTGGTCTGCTGGCCGAGGAGTGTGGGAGAAGGGAGAAAGGAAGGATGGCTCACAGCTTCAGCACTGAGGGTTGGGTGGTGGTGGTGTCCCTGAGATGGGAGAGACTGGAGAAGAAATGTTGGAGGAGATCAAGTGTTTGGTTCAAGACAGTTATGAGTGGAGTTGAGGAAATGAGAGGGAAAGATTGACAAGGCCCAAATTGTGAAAGTTTGACTACCAGCCTGCAGAGTTAAGCATTTCTCCTGGTGATGCTGGGGAGCAAAGTCTTAGATATGCTGGTTTAGGAAAATCAGTCTGGTGACAGCATATAATAATTGAAGGGGAGTGGCTACAAGTGGGGAGACCAGCAAGGAGATTTTTGGTCCAAGGAGGAGCTGACAGTGGTTCACACGGTGTGGTGTCAGTGGGTTATAGCTAGGCCTGGCAAGGTCAGGGCCGACTTCCAACCGAGAGATGGAGAATGATAGTGCTGTTGACAGAATCAGAACCTCTGATGCAGTGACTGGGTAAGAGAAGATGAATTAAATGGAACTCAGCAGAAGAGTCAGACCTGGAACTGTAGAAATAGGAATCTCCCATCTGCTGGTGAGGATCAGCACCACAAAGGGTCACATCCCTTATGGGGGTACATTGAGGGACAAAAGAAGAGGCCTAGGGTTGAGGACCCCAAGAAGGACCATCCAGGAGGGAGGAGGGGATTCATTAGGGGGCAGCCATCAGTGTTTGCTGCTGCAGAGGCCGAAGAATCAGAATTGATAGCACCAGAGAAGCTCCTGGCCCAGCAGAGAGCTGCGGTAGAGTGGGGGTTGACAGTGGAAGTGAAAGCGCAGGTGATTTCGGAAGAGAAGTGAGGAGATGAAGGCCCTGAATATTTAAAAATCCTTTTAGAAGCTGAGCAGTGAAAGCTAGAGAAGCAGGATGGCAGGCAGAGGGTAAGGGCCTCCTCTTCCTCGGGGAAGGGCTCATGAACAGATCTGTGGGTGGCAATGTCGAATGCGGGTAGAGGAGTGGTGCGTTGGAGAGGCGCTTCCTGACTGAGGAGGAAGGAGGGAGAAGGGAAGAGAGGAGAGAAAGGGAGCATGGAGTTCAGATGCCTCTTCTGAGGCAGGAGGGGAGAAACAAGGGGTGATGGCCCGGAGAAGTGCCACGCTGCAGAGGCGAGATTGGATGGGAGCCTGAGCTCAGCACAGCGGACATCTTAGGGAGAGGGGAGAGCCACAGGGTGTTCCAGTGGCATCTAGGTGGCCAAAACCAACAATATGCAACCAGGTGAGGGCAGCAGGACTGGTCTCTTGTGGGCAGTGTCTACCGAAGGGAGCTGGGAGAGCCTGCTCAGGTTCGGTATGGGTCTGAGCAGGCCGGACGAACTGGTTCTTGTTCTGGGCTCAGTGGGTTAGCAGGTCCAGCCTAGAGTAGAGTCACTAGGAGGACGAGGAGAATGAGATTCAAGACCATATGGTGTCAGGTATGGAACTGAAGAAGTTTAGCTGGAAGAAGGGTAAATTGAGTGGGCCTATGGCGGGGAAAGAGGATGTGTGTGCTCAGGAGCCTGGACGGACCATTTGCCAGGAGCCAGTTTAGGCTGAGGATGAGCAGTAACTGAGGAAGGAGAGCAGTGCCACCTGGTTAAGTGTAGAGCTGCCCCCCTCAGGAGGCCCCCTTTACATTCAGCAGCTATGGCTTTGTTTTCTCTTGTTGTTGTTGTTTTTTTGTTTTTGTTTTTGTTTTCTATTCTATTAATTTTTTTTCTAAACCTTTCTATTGAAGTATATTAGGTTGAACCTAGGCTCCTGTCCTCACTGCTATAGCCAGAGGGGCTTTGGGAAGGAGGCAGCTGTGAACGGGTGGGTATTTCAAGGGGCGAGCGAGGGCCTTTGGAGGACCTGGGCCCTTCCCTGGGCCTTTTCCACTGTCCCCACCACACTAGAGATGTCCCAACGGTCAGTGTTCTTCTGTGGCCCTGCTGCTCTGCTGCCCGAAGACTCAGTAGGAGAGGTTCAGTCAAGACCCAGAACTGTAACCTGACACCGACGCGGGTGAGGACGCTCCCTGCCCAAGCCCCAGAGCATGTGGCACAGGCACAGCTGCACATGCGCAAGGTCCTCGGGGCGCATGTGTTCCTGAATGGCAGGTGCATCAGGGTCTGGATGCGCTCATCCTGGAGACCTCGGGGCACTCCCAGCCTTAAGTCAGGTGTGGCTAGGAAGGGCTGAATGGCTGGGAATCCTCTCAAGACACTTTCAGTAATGTGAGGGAGATCTGGATCTTTCTTCCCGGAGAAGGGAGAATGATTATTGGATGATGAGATTGTGGTGCTGGAGAGGGCTCTCCCCTCTCCCTAAGATGTCCACCCCTCACCTGACTGGTTATGTTTTTTTGGTTTTTTTTTGAGACGGAGTCTCGCTCTGTCACTCAGGCTGGAGTGCAGTGGCGCAATCTCGGCTCACTGCAAGCTCCGCCTGCCGGGTTCACGCCATTCTCCTGCCTCAGCCTCTCCGAGTAGCTGGGACTACAGGTGCCCGCCACCATGCCCGGCTAATTTTTTGTATTTTTAGTAGAGACGGGATTTCACCGTGATCTCGATCTCCTGACCTCGTGATCCGCCCGCCTCGGCCTCCCAAAGTGCTGGGATTACAAGCGTGAGCCACCGCGCCTGGCCTGGTTATGTTTTTTAGAAAGGAGGGAGGTTAGCTCCTGGGCCTGGGCAGGAGTTTTTGCAGTAGCCAGAGGGCAGCCATCTTTGCTGTTGGAGCTCTTCTTATCAGACCACATTTCATGTCTGTGGCCTCTCGGCATCTATAGGGATAAGTAGTGAAGGGACTGCCATGGCTTGCAGAATCGCAGGTGTCTTCTTCGACCCCAGGTGCTTCCTACAGTTCTTGCTTTGTGTGTTCTGTGATTTGGCTGCTTGGGACTGCTTCTGAGAGTCCCCATTTCAATCAGGCTCTCCCAGCAGGAGAGACCTCTCCGAGCATGCACCTGCTCTGCCACGCTAGCATCCAGTGAAGCCAGAGCAAACAGGAGCCCACAGAGCAAATGTCTACATGGACTGAAATGGCACACTCCTGCTGTGCCAGGACTCAGTGGCCCTGCTGACCTAGGATGCAGCTAAAAGCTCATTCTCCAGAGCCTGAGTTCTTTGTGCTTTCCTGCCTACCATGTCACTCCACCCATAGAGGGAGATGATAAAATATTCCAAATTTGAAAGGTAAAGAAAAGAGAATGTCAGCCGGGCGCGGTGGCTCAAGCCTGTAATCCCAGCACTTTGGAGAGGTCAGAGTCCCAGCCTGTACGCCGTCTCTATAAAAACACAAAAATTCGGCGGGGGCCTGTTTCCAGAACCAAAGCTCGTGGATACTGGAGATGAAGAACCAGCAGGAGACCCCAGGTGTGCTCTCATCCATACTCTGTGACACCCCTTGGTGGACTGTTCCAGCCAGTTGGGCCCGGGAGAAGGACTAGGGAAGCTTCCTTCCCATCTGCACCTCCCAGCCTGGAGAGGAGCCTGTGACTTGCCCTGTTCCTTGGCTCCTCAGGCTGGGGTAAGGTGTCGGGGGTGGCTGCAGCCTGGAGGCCAGTCTCCTGATGCTGGGTTCCTTGTTTTCCCTGCAGGCATCAAACAGAAAGGCCTGGTGCTAAGTAGCAGCCTGATGCACTCCGAGTCAGAGCTGGACAGTGACGACGCCATCTTTACATGGCCAGACCGAGAGAAGGGCAAACTCCTGCATGGTCAGAATGGCTCTGTACCCAACGGGCAGACCCCTCTGAAGGCCAGGAGCCCGCGGGAGGAGATCCTGTAGCCACCTGGTCTGTCTCCTCAGGGCAGGGCCCAACACACTGCCTGGCCAGTCCTCCTACCTCCCGAGTCTGTGGGCAGCTGCTGTCCCAGCATCTGCTGGTCATTTCACCCTGACAGCCCCAACCAGAACCCCTGGGACTTGAATCCAGAGACGTCCTCCAGGAATCCCTGAACGAAGCTGTGAATGAAGAGGTTTCCTCTTTAAACCTGTCTGGTGGGCCCCCAGATATCCTCACCTCAGGGCCTCCTTTTTTTGCAAACTCCTCCCCTCCCCCGAGGGCCAGCTCCTGGCCTCTGCAGCTCCCTGGTGGGCAGGGTCACTGTGCCTGGAGTGCTGCAGGGCGAGGCCTGCTGTGCTGCCCGCACACCTGAGTGCAAAACCAAGCACTGTGGGCATGGCGTTTCCTTCTCTGGGGTAGAGTACACCCTCTCGCTAGGCAAAGAGGAAGTGGCACCCCTCCCCTTGCCACAGATGCCGAGATGATAGCATATAAATGATATCTGGCCCCCCTTAACACTGGAGCCCCACTCCCTTCTCCCATCCGGCCCGAGATTAGGGAGGATTGACTGTGTCAGGGATGGCGGGTGGCCTCTCTCGCTGCCAGGGCCCTTGTCAGAGCAGCCAGGCTGGACAGACGGCCTCCCTCCTCTCCATCTGACCGGCACCTGCTGCTTCGGGGCTCAGGCCACCGCTCCCTGTCCCCAGAGGAGATAGCCCCAGATGGACTGGAATGTTGTGGCATGAGAGCGCATGTGTGCGACAGCCCCACCGTGGTCCCCTCTCTGTCCCTCCATCTGTGTGTTTTCTGTGTCCCTTGCATGTGTGCGTGTTAGAGTGAGCGCGTATGCATCAACTCATTGGGCTCTTGGCTGCTCACAAGGCAACTTTGACTTGGAAAGACTTTCAGCTCCTTGGAACCAAGACTTCCTGAGTCCCCCTCGCCTTGGCTCTGTTCCACCATGGTTATCTGAGTGTTGGGGAATGGAAACTTTGGGGGAGCGACTTTTTAAAGAGACACTTACAATTTCTACTACTGCACTACTGTCCATTGTGGGATGATTAAACATGGTATTTAACTGTGCACTCTGTCTGTTGGGTGTGCTGCTTCACGCTACATCTCGGACCTATGCACAGCTCCCACCCGCTGGGCAGCCCTGTGAGGTCATGGCCTCTGGCAAGGAAGTTTTAGGCCTGGCATCAGCACATGCAAGCCCTGCCTGCCACTGGTGGGTGGGAGTGCACCACCCCAGTACCCCTGCTGGCTTTAAGGGAGGAGGGTTGATGTCCCTTCTTCCCATATATTTTGTTAACACAAAAATGATCATGTCCACCTGTGACCAAGCTGGGGGGACACAGAGTGTCCTAAAGTCCAGGGTATGGCTTTAGAAATTTTGACCACTCATCTTCCCTTTGGGGTTCCCAACTAGTAGAAGTTGGCCACATGCCCCCAAATGTGTTGACTGTACCTAGTTCACAGAGCACTTTGCTGGGCATGTGGCTTGGGAGGGCTGGTGCACAGCCTAGCACTCCCAAGGCAGGGAGGAGGGAAGGACCACTGAGCTCATGCTCCCTCCAGGGCCCTGGGCACAAAACCCTGCTGCAGGAGGGCAGCAGTGGCTGTTTTTACAGATAGAGAGCTGAGGCATAGTGAGATGAAGTAATTTAATCTACACAGATGGCGACAGAGGAGAACTCAGGCCCGGCGGAGCCTTACTCACTCTGCAGCAGTCTCCAACCTCAGCACGAGAGGCTTCTTCAAACAGGTTGCTGGGTTTCTAATTCAGTAGGGCTGGGGAAGGGGGAGGACATAAGAATTTGCCTTTCTAACAGCTTCCCAGGAGATGCTGATGCGCTGGTCCTGGGCCTCGCTTTAGAACCTCTGGCCTAGAAGCGCATAGTCAATGCCACATGAATAGGAGCCAGCACATGTCCCGTCCTGAGTGAGGGTGAATGAAGTAAGTTTAGAAAAGGGAGGGCTTGAATCTGCCAAGGAGTGTCCTCCAAGCTAAGGGCACAGGTTTGCTCAGTTGACGGGTGGAGGTGGGGGCAGCGTTGCAGCCCAAACACAGCCATAGCAGACAGGCTCTGTGGAGCGGAGGGCACTCCAGAGAGTGGCCAGATGAAAAACGAGTTGGCCTGCACAGTGGAAGCCATTGGCAGCTCAGGCAACAGAACAGTGGAGCTGGGTACAGGCCAGACTGCACAGAATAGCTGGGTGGAAGGCGATAAGGCCTTGGTGAGGTTGGTGCATCGGGAATAGCTTCAAAGGATTTGGGAAGGAACCACAAGACCCGACCACTTACTGGCTTTGTAGTTAAAAAGGGAGGCTTCCCTTTTCCTCTGGGCCTCTTTTCTCCATCTTGTTTATCTCAGCTACAACCCACTGAAGGACATATATATATATATATATATTTTTTAGTTGGAGTTTTGCTCTTAAATGGGGAGCTGAATCCTGGGAACACTGGCAATCATGATTTTTCTTTTTCTTTTTTTTTTGAGATAGAGTCTTGCTCTGTTGCCCAGGCTGGAGTGCAGTGGTGTGATCACTGCAAGCTCCACCTCCCAGATTCAAGCAGTTCTCCTACCTCAGCCTCCCCAGTAGCTGGGATTACAGGCATGCACCACCACACCTGGCTAATTTTTGCATTTTTAGTAGAGATGGGGTTTCACCATGTTGGCCAGGCTGGTCTTGAACTCCTGACCTCAGGTGATTCACCCACCTCGGCCTCCCAAAGTGCTGGGATGACAGGCCAGTCATGATTTTTCTTGGCATTTATTAGTTGGTTAAATAAAGCATTAAAAGAAAGTGCCGTCCTGTTGGAGCAGTCGAAGCTTTTCCCCAGGTCACGCCCCTGTCTTCAAGTGGATCCTAGGAGCCCGGAATCCTCTCCCTCTGAAACCTGGGGCTCTATATGGGGGCTGTTGACAATTTCTGTGCTTTCAGCCACTGTGCAGCACTCAGCCTTTTGTCCCCAACCCGCTTGCAAGTTCATGAGGCTAGACCCGTAACTTGTGTTTTGCAACACTCTTACCTCTAATACAGCACAGATATTCAAACATCTTACGCGAGCTGCATGATCTGGGAGTAGTCAGTGCCTCAGAATACCCTGGCAAAGTTTGTAGTCTGAAACAGGACTAACAAAAAGGAAAAAAACCTGTAAGTTATCATAAAATAATTAACATAGTAAGAGTGGGCAAGACCAAAGGAACATAAAAGTCTAACAAAGTCTTACTAGGAGAAGATTTAGATGGTAAGTTAAAGAAACCAACAGGGGTAAACAAACGTGATTAGTATTAAGAGTAATATGTTGGTCCGAGTGTTGTGGGTTATTGTTAAGCTGATTTACCATTGTCTCCCCCCACAACCACGCTTGACTAGCTTTGCATTTTGGCCTGGTGCAGTGGCTCAGGTTTGTAATCCCAGCACTTTGAAAGGATGAGGCAGGTGGATCACGAGGTCAGGAGTTTGAGACCAGTGTGACCAATATGGTGAAACCCCGTCTCTACTAAAAATACAAAAGTTATCTGGGCATGGTGGCATGTGCCTGTAGTCCCAGCTACTTGGCAGGCTGAGGCAGGAGAATCGTTTGAACCCAGGAGGCGGAGGTTGCAGTGAGCTGAGACTGTACCATTGTACTCCAGCCTGGTGGACAGAGCGAGACTCTGTCTCAAATTAAAAAAAAAAAAAGGTAATATCAATAAAGGTAGAAAGTATTACTTTTTTAAACAGGTAGAAGAAAATTTGTTACTCAGTGGGAAGCAAGGGGATAAACCAAAAAGTTAAGTAAACAGAAATTGTGAAAAAAAAAACCACAAAACTAAACAGCAGAAATAAGTTCTATTAGCCGTAATTAAGTTTAAGGTGTTTACATATGAACTTAACACCAGACTCTCGCCTCTTCCTTCCAATCTCCACTGCCCTCCCTGCATGGAGACAGTGGCCTCTGAGCAGGTGAAGGCCTCCTCAAACCATGGACGCATGTGCACGTGGTGAGGGGTCTCCTGGTGAGGCAGCTACCACCCAGCAGCAGGGTAAGAGGGGCAGTGGGTGGCTGGAAGGGTTGGGAGGTTAATTACACTGTGCAAACAAGTTCCTCTTTGAGAAAATAAGTACATATACTGAGGATAATGGGAGCCAGGTTTCACACTTTTTGAGAAAGGATTATGAATGTGGAAAGGGAGAGAAGGCTGCAGAGAATCCTGAGGTGTTGAACTGAAATTGGAAAAGGTGGAATCAACTCACAGGTTTAAAGAAACAAACTATATACATACACACACACATGGATATAGATGTATATAGTTATATGAATATGTGTTTATTGATTGGTTGCTCTACCCACTGAGAGGGCATAGAAGCAATTTTACCTTAGTATAGCAGCGAGCACGCCAAGTGCTAAGGCGTTGTGGCTCTATAGAGAGATGGCTGATTCCAAAAAAGTACCACAAAATCCTGGAATATCTTAAGTGAAGAAATGCTGAAAAACGGACAGGAACATGTCAGAAGGACATAAAAGCCAGCTAGAAGGGGCTTCCATTGGTCAAATATATGACAATTTGAATATCAAAATAAATGAGCATCAGAATACAACCTACTGAATAAGATAGGAACCTAAGAGTCTATAATGACATATAAATGAATAAAAAATAAAGACTCTCAATATAAACATTTTTAAACAATCTAACAATTATAGGACAAAAAAGATGGGGAAAAAAACAGGCAAATATTAACCAAGAGAAACTGGGGGAGCAATATTTACAGTATCTGATAAAACAATCCAATGCAAAAAAG
Source organism: Hylobates moloch (assembly GCF_009828535.3). Classification (NCBI taxonomy): domain Eukaryota; kingdom Metazoa; phylum Chordata; class Mammalia; order Primates; family Hylobatidae; genus Hylobates; species Hylobates moloch. The sequence goes on along the minus strand of NW_026652283.1, from coordinate 37,270,636 downwards.
AAAAAAGGTGGGATATACAGATAAAGAACAATGAAACAAAAAAAGTAAATAGGATGAGTATTAGTATACCTCAAACACAGCCTGAAAACTAACAAGGCTGCTAGCAGGCAAAGGAGGGTGGACAAACACTTGGATTAAAAAAGGAAATGGGAAAACACTTTTAGACTGATGATCATGTCATTATGTCTGAATCGGGAAACACACCTAAAGCAGTACTGAGATGAAAAAGTAGATTTTAAATCATTTTCAGGAAACAAGAAAGATTAACAATGAATGAAGCAATCATTCAATCATTTAAAGAATGAACAACTGGAAAAAAAAAACAAGAAAAGAGAAGAAAAGTATTAATAAAATTAGAAATACATGAAATGAAGACTGACATAGCCAAATGCTGGTTCTTTGAAAAGGTTAAGAATGACCAGGAAAATGAGAAGATGCAAACACAATACAAAATTTAAAAAGGAAATAAGTATGAACTATATGTTATAAACCTGAACATATAGATGAAAATGAGGAAGTTAAAATGCAAATTGGCAAGACATTAAAAACTTGAGTAGACCAATGGGCATTAAGTAAATAAAAATGGCAAAGACCTCCCCTTAGGGGACAAAACACCAGACTCAAGAGAAATAAAATTAAGATTTCACTTGTGTGAAATACACACACACACGAATTAGGTTGGCTCGCTAATAGGGTTTTTTTTTTTTTTTGAGACAGAGTCTCGCTCTGTCTCCCAGGCTGGAGTGCAGTGGCGCAAGCTCGGCTCACTGCAAGCTCCGCCTTCCGGGTTCACGCCATTCTCCTGCCTCAGCCTCTGGAGTAGCTGGGACGACAGGTGCCCGCCACCACGTCTGGCTAATTTTTTTGTATTTTTTAGTAGAGACGGGGTTTCACCGTGTTAGCCAGAATGGTCTCGATCTCCTGACCTCGTAATCCGCCTGCCTCGGCCTCCCAAAGTGCTGGGGTTACAGGCGTGAGCCACCGCGCCCGGCCTTAGTTTTGTTTTTTTTTTTTTTTTGCATCTAAAATCAGTATCATCAAGGCAGAAAAATTAAGATTTGACTATTACAATGTATGCAAAAAAAAGCATTTAAGTTCAACACATTTATAATTAAAAGAAAAACTAGGATCAGAAGGGAATGTTATTGATAAAGGTTATTTAACCCAATCGTGTGTATATACGTGTGTATACGTATATACATGTGACATGTATATACATGTGTTAATGTTATTTATATACTACATCGTGATCAATTAGGACTTAAGGAAATGCAAGGATTGTTCAATATCAGAAAAATCCACCAATGTTTTTCGCTAAATGACTAAAGATAAGTTATATGATTACATAGACACAGAAAAAAGGCATTTGATAATGTTCATCTTTTACTTAATGGGGGGGAATTTCTTACTATAAAGCTATTAAACTTCTTTAACTTGATAATGTTGAAGATTGCTTTCCAGAATGGTTATGCAGGTCTGCATCAACTCTTGCCCTGTGTGCAGTTTTTACACTCCTACATTACCAACACATGGCATTTTATTTTCCCAATTCTGGTTAATCTTAAGGGTGTACAGTGATAGCTCTTTAAAAAGTCTGTCTTGATACACTTGTTATCCTTTTGGGCTGTTCTTCTATGAACTATCTGTTCATTATCCTTTGTTCCTCTTTATGATTCAGGCGTTTTTTGTATAATATATATATTATATATTTCATATATCTTATTTCATATATATGAATATATATTCATATATATATTCATATATATTTCGTATATATATTTCATATATATATATTTTGTATATATATTTCATATGTATATATTTTTTTTGAGAACAGAGTCTCGCTCTGTCGCCCAGGCTGGAGTGCATTGGAACGATCTCGGCTCACTGCATCCCCACTTCGCCTCCTGGGCTCAAGCAATTCTCCTGCCTCAGCCTCCCCAGTAGCTGGGATTACAGGTGTGTGCCACCACGCCCGGATAATTTTTGTATTTTTAGTAGAGACAGGGTTTCACCATGTTGGCCAGGCTGGTCTCGAACTCCTGACCTCAGGTGATCCACCTACCTCAGCCTCCCAAAGTGCTGGGATTACAGGCGTGAGCCACCATGCCTGGCCCGTTTCTTGTATATTTTACATATAAATCCTTTGGTGGTTTTAAACATTCCAAGCGTCTTCACTCTGTCATTTATGTCCTCCCTATCCTTCATTGAACATTCTGATATAATAAAATCAATCTTTTTTGTTTTCCTCGTATGGTTTGTGCTTTGGGGATTTTATTTAAGAAGCTTATTTATCCCCGTGCGTACATCACAACAACGTTCTCCTACGTTTTCTATTAATTTTGTAATTTTGCCTTCCACAATTAGATCTTAGGTCAATATCCAGAGTCCACCTTTGGACATAATGCTAGTGAGGGATTCTGTTTCTTTCATGTAAAAAGTCAGTTTCCCAACACCATCTACTAAAATAAACAAGGGTCTTGTGTATTATTTAATAACTACTTTTCTTTTTTTTTTTTTTTTAAAGACAGGGTCTCGCTTTGTCGCCCAGGATGGAGTGTACTGGTGAGATCTGTCCTCACTACAACCTTCACCCTCTGCCTCCAGGGCTCAGGTAATCCTTCTGCCTCAGCCTCCAGAGTAGCTGGGACTACAGGTTCGCACCACCACACCCAGCTAATTTGCATATCTTTTGTAGAGAGGGGGTTTCGCCATGTTTCCCAGGCTGATCTCAAACTCCTGGACTTCTGGCGATCTGCCCTCCTTGACCTCCCAAAGTGCTGGGATTACAGGTGTGAGCCACTGTGCCTGGCCTACTAAACAGTTTTTATTGCTACAGTGAATAATGTCCTATCCTTTTAATTATATTCCCTAATTGGTTATTGCTCTTGTAGAAAATTGCTTAAAATTCTTATAAACTTATTCTGCATCTAACAAGCTTAGATGGACTCACTTTTTTTTTTTTTTTGAGACAGAGTCTCGCTCTGTCGCCCAGGCTGGAGTGCAGTGGCGTGATCTCAGCTCACTACAACCTCTGCCTCCCAGGTTGAAGCAATTCCTTCTGCTCCCTCAGCCTCCCCGAGTAGCTGGGACTACAGGCGCAAGCCACCACGCCCGGCTAATTTTTGTATTTTTAGTTAAGACGGAGTTTCACCATCTTGGTCAGGCTCGTCTCCAACTCTTGACCTCGTGATCCGCCTGCCTCGGCCTCCCAAAGTGCTGGGATTACAGGCGTGAGCCACCGCGGCTGGCCAAATTTATTTAAGAGTTTGTTGGAGGGGTGTGGTGGCTCACGCCTGTAATCCCAGCACTTTGGGAGCTGAGGCAGGAAGATTACCTGAGGTCAGAAGTTTGAGACCAGCCTGGCTGACATGGTTAAACCCGACTCTACTAAACATACAAAATTAGCTGGGCGTGGTGGCACATGCCTGTAGTCCCAGCTACTTGAAAGGCTGAGGCAGGAGAATCGCTTGAACCTGAGAGACGGAGGTTGCAGTGAGCGGAGATCGCGCCACTGCACTCCAGCCTGGGCAACGAGCGAAACTCCATCTCAAAACAAAAACAAAACACAACACACAACAACACAAATGTGTTTTCTAACCTTCCAATATTGATAACCTTTTTTGTTGTGATGAGAAGTTCCAGTTCCATTTAGTGGTAATGTGACAGTGGGCATTACCGGTGTATTCGTTAGGATACTGGTTTGGCTACTTTAATGAAGAGGAAAAAAAAGGCTTAAATAAGATGAAAGTTCTTCTCTTAGCGCCTCTGCCTGGCCGCCCCGTCTGGGATGTGAGGAGCGCCTCTGCCCGGCCGCCCCGTCTGGGAAGTGAGGAGCCCCTCTGCCCGGCCGC